>NW_028262290.1:97233214-97564642 GCF_047370975.1 Nipponia nippon | reverse complement strand
GGCATTGTCCTGTGACTGAGAAGGTTAAACCAGTTGCTATTAAAAAGATGATTTCTAAATATGTATGATTCCTCCATTAACTTCGGCAGGCTTAACTGTAAAGAAGCCTGTCCGTGCTGTTACTGCGATGGTGACGGAGAGGTCACTCACTGTAGTCAGCCACAGGTTTCAGCTGGCATGGAACTGGGCTGACATTGCATACCTGGCAGACTTTGGCTCTTCCAACCATTATCAATCACCTAAGTCAGCTATCAAACACACCTGAGGCAAAGGATTAAGACACCTTATTCCACACTTTACTGATGGGGAAACTGAAGTGGTGAATGGAACACCACACAGTTCTGGCGTTCAGGTCCAGTCACGGCCATCTCCTCCAGCCTCTAAAAACAAAGCAGGAAATGCTTTGAGGAACTTGCTTCCTTCAAAATATTCACCTCAGCTGAGGAATCTGTCTGATGATTGCTGTGTCCCTGCATAATCCCAAGAACGCCAAAAGGATTACCCAAAGTTTTTAGATATCAGTTATCTGTTGCTCCAAAACATGCCCATTTCTATCTGCAGAGAGATGTGTGCAAGTTTGTGTTCTAGTCTACTCTGATAAATTTACTCATGATTCCCATGCATTTTTGACACTCAGGCTTCATTACTGTCATTCATTATGACTGAAAGAGTTTCAGCTGATTTGTTCCGTGGCAGTCTTTCGGCTGAGCTGCACAAGTTGTTGAGAAAAATCCTCCCTGTCCATTTTCACTCATTAGTCTTCACTGGATTTGGGGGTCTAATGAAAGAGTCATGTCCCTATAAAAAAATAGTGCTGTCTGCTTAGTTACACAGCTTGCCTGCTAAATAGAAGGAGGTAGCAATGAAGTGTCACATTTCAAAGGCTACAAGAAAGAATTGGAATGGTGATAGACTGAACTAATGCATTCTTAATGAGAAGAAACTCTTCTGTTACTTTGATGGGATGCATGGAAAGATTTCTTAAAGACAGCTCCCAGACATTTTGAGAAAGTGGCCTTGGCCACGCTCTGCAGTAGAGAAGGAGGAGTAGTAAACATAGAGTAATATATGTCTGGAGGAGAAGTACATCCTGATTCCACATCCAACAATAGTTTTAACATTGGTCAGATGAGCAAGACACATGTATGAGGCATACTCAAGGAATGTCAGTCTTTTAGGAACATCAGTGTACATCATCCAACAGTCTGTCTCCAGCTCTGACCAAATTCCAGTGCTTCAGAAGAAAGAGGTGAAAAATCAGACAAGAAACCAGTTGTTACTTAGTACTCTGAGTGGAGAAAAAAGTCCTCCTCAGCCTCCACGAGTGACCAGTGGGAACCCAAAAGCATGGATTTAATGCAGTGTAAACAAAGTGCCAAACAGACACATTTTTCAAACCTCATTGATGCTACCAGCTCAGTATATGTTCAAGAACTCACCAAACAATCTTAATTTTCTATATCTAAGAGCACTTTGCTCATTTTTTATGATCTGTTTGATCAGCATTTAAAGATCTATCTTAAAATAATGCTGATTCTTTGTAGGAATTTGGAAGATCCCTTCTGAACATCACTTTTTGGATAGTTGGAAATCTTTTAAATTGAGACTACGATTACTCGTGACCCAGTTTACAGACCTGTGATCATGTGCTGACGCTACCATTTTCTTCCTTCTCTGTTACTTACATTCTGTATGAGAAAGAATCATCATATTCCTCAGCCACTGTGTTGCCAAGCAAAACAAGTGAAATTTAAAACTTATCTTTGTATGACAGATACTCATTGCTCTCAACATCCAAACAGGTTTTCTCTGCATAAATTCTGATTTAAGCCCATCTTAAATACAGATGACTAGTGCTTTACACAGAATTCCAGAGGAGGTCCTCTCCAATGGTACTAAGACTTCTGTAGCTCTACTAAAAATGTTTTGCCATATCCATTGTAGAACTGCATAAGCTCTTCCCACAAAGCCACCTTCCTGGCTTTTATACTTGCATTTTCCAGTCTTCAGCATTTCCAATTAATCAGTTCTGTGTTTACACTCAAAATTATGCATTGTTTTAAAGGGACAGGGGGAGGACTGCTAAATTTTATCCTATTCATATTACCTGTGCCAGCAAAGTTGTCTTACTCTTCTCAGGTGATGAGTGAGTCCTTCTCAACAATATTAAAACCTCCTAACTTTGTGTTGCCCATGAATTTTATGAGTGCACACCGAATTCTTGCTCTTAGGACACTAATAAACATATTGACAGTTCCTAAAACTAATCCCTGAGAAAGACAACTAGCAACTTTCCTCCTCTCAAATAACACCACCTGTAATATACCCTATTGTTGTCTCTGTTTATCCAGCTTCTTATCCAATTTAAGAGTTTTTATACTGAATTGCATCATTTCCACTTAAAGTATGAGTTTCCTATGAGGACCCGCAATAAGCATTTTATATAATATCTAAATATACTAGATCTGACACGTTAACCTGGTCTAAGAAACCAAAAACTCTAAACAATCCCCAAAAGTAATGATTTTAATCACAGATAATCCCATTGTAATTTCTCCCATTTTAATTTTCATATGTGTTTTTAATCACTCATTTCATAGAATCATAGAATCGTCAAGGTTGGAAAAGACCCTTAAGATCATCGAGTCCAACCGTCAACCTATCACTGCTAAGTCCATCTATACCATGTCTTCAAGCACCGTATCTATCCGTTCTTTAAATACCTCCAGGGATGGAGACTCAACCACTTCCCTGGGCAGCCTGTTCCAATGCTTGACCACCCTCTCGGTGAAGAAGTTTTTCCTAATATCTAACCTAAACCTCCCCTGGCGGATTTCAAATCCGTTCTAAATGTGCACAGTGCTGAAGTCAAATTAACAGCCATGAAATCAACTTGACATACTTTTTCCCCCTCTTCTTGGGCATATTTGCCCAATGCATCGTTGCATACCCCTGTCATCTGGTGCTATCTCCGAACGATATCTATTTAAAATCTTTTCTACTTGTGCTTCCATCTGCCAGTGTCTTCAGTACACTAGAACAAAGATAATATGGACTCAATGATATTGTCACGCTAAGCTACATATATTTGACTTCCCTTTCAAATCATGTAATTCCCATTGATTTATCGTCATTCTCCTTAGCTATCCTTTCAATATCTTCATGTACATCAACTTCCTTGAAATTAGGGAAAAGCATTTATTCAACAACAGGTAAGCTCTACATCAAGAATAATGTAGGCATGCCCAACTTACCCTTCAGGTCACTGCCACGGCCTCACTTCATTGCTTTATTTCTTTATTGTTCGAGTAGCTAAAAAAATTACGGCTTTGTTTTACTTTTCTGTGCAAGGTACAGTTCAGCAAGGCCTTTATCCATCATTCCTTTGCTTCTGTATTTTATAATGCCTGAAAAAAAGTTCTCCTTGATAATCAAGGCCTCTTCTCACTCTTTGGGCGTTTTGTACCTATTCTTAGTGTCCTGCTTTAGTTATTTATACATTCAGAGACTCTAGCCCTTTCCTACAATTTCTCCCTCCTGCCCAGCATGCACAGGTTATTTCCATTCTTAATGTAAATCCATCCTTTCCTGCATTCAAATCATTAAGTTCCTCACGCCAGTCATCTTCATTCACTAATTTTTCTATTTTCTAAAAGTTTGGCATTCTAAAATACCAAGCCTTAGCTATAGATTTATTTTTGCGCATCTTGCAATTTAAGAAGAACCGAATCCATTCATGATCACTTTCTCCTAGAACATTGGCTTTCGGTCAGCTGTTCTGCAAGATCCTCCTCACACAAAAAACCTAAGCTTAAAATAGCACACACTTTGTTGTTTTATGAATTTCTGTACCAAAAAGTCAGACTTCTGAAGTGTCTAAGAATATCTAAACCTTGCTATTATTGATGGTATTTATGTCTATGTCTGGAAAATTTAAGTCTCCTATGCTCATACAATTTCCCTTATTATTTATTTCTTTATCTATTTATAGAGATGATTACCCTCTTCCAAATCTCAGCCTGTCAGACCATAATATCCCCTTCTCCCCAAATACTGTCCAAGTTGGGCCTCTTTTACCATCTTCCTTTCAGTGATTTTCATCCTAACAGATGATGTTTTATTCATGCCATCACATTTTAAGATGAATAAACACAATTTGGCTGTTTTACTTTGCTACAGCTTCAAATTTCCTGACTTTTATGTATTTTAAGTTGCATCCACATAGGCCCTTATATAAAATTTTCCTTGTTTTCTTTTTAGATTGAAGAAACCCCAAGGAAAAACAACGTGAGCTTCCCCACCCTTTCACAAAGTGATTATAAATGTACCTATTCAGATTAATTTAACAGCATTTGCTTTGGTTTTTATTTAGCAATATACACTAGTTATGAATAGTTCTTTTCTGTACCAATAATGCTTTCTCCTAGTCACTACTCATCCACTTGAATGAGGTATAGGTCATACTGAACCAGCGATTAGATTCTAATCAATGTACATCATTCATAATGTACAGAAAATGAGTTGTGTTCAAAAAACCCAAAAAGACCAGAAATTTGAACAGTAGGGAACACTGGGGAGTGTAGAGATTTACCTCCCATTCACACTGTTAGCATGTAAACATGCTGTCAGATGCAGCTTTAACCCAAATTCTAGAGTTCTGTGGGGGAAAATTGCCCCAAAATCTTCAGCCACCATCTCTCGTAGCCATCGATCTTAGGGTCTGCTCACAGAGGACAGGCAAGGAATGAATTACAGCATAGTCGCTCAGCAAATATGCCAAGCTCAACTCTTCTTAAACATCACTACAGTTCAACAGAAAGTTTGCAGGTTGCTGTTCTCAGCGGTAATAAGTTGTTGTCATGCACCTGACTATAAACCTCGCCATTAAGATGCCTAGACATTCTCTGAAGTGTTAAAATTAAGTCCTTCTGTGACTGATGTTATAAATGATAACAAAAAGATTGCATATTAACTCGTTTTATTTCCTACCTGAAGAAGATAGGGAACTTTTAACCTTAGATTTCAAAAAAATTTATAGCTAAGCCAGTACTGTAATACATTTCTTCCAGTCAATGTTGCTGTGATTTAGATGAGAAGCAGCAAGAAAGATCTGAGCTGTCACACTTGACTTTGAGCTGCCAAGAAGAGGTATTGGAGGTTACAGGCTAAGGTTTAATTTATATTCCTCCTTTTGTTACAGGCAGAGATGGTACGTGCTGCTTTCCAAGCGCAGAGATCTTTCCTGGTGTTAGCATCTCAATGTCAAGAGCCTCAAGAGGTAAGAAAAGTGACCTAGCGTTTCAAGAGGCAGTGTATTAAAAAGGCTGTGTTCCCATATGTTTAATATCAATCCCTGCATTTGCTTTTATTTGTTACTTTATTTATACAGTGCACTTAGAGGCTTGCTTTCAGTGTTATTAGCATGGCACTGTAATAATCAGGAAGTCATAGTTCAGAGTTAAGAACCTTTTCTGTACCAATCTATATGAGATCGTTGAAGAAACCAAAGGAGATTTCCACTTTACGGCTGTGTGATCAGTGTTCCTCTGGAAGCTGGAAATGCCATGGAGTAGAATGACTTTTTGCTAGCCCCCCAGGGATGCTATATGACAGACTTTGAAGTCAGGGTATAAGCTAGTGAGAGAAGAATCAATCCTGGCCCATAGACTCAGTATTCTCCAAGCTGAGGTCCAGGTTAGGCCAATTCTGGAAGGAAGGCAAAACACTTTGTCAAGAAACTGAAAAAACAATTTATATCAAGTTGATTTATGTACTTATTTTAGTGGCAACTATTTAAGTCCTCCCCTCACGACTAGGAAGCTCAGGGAAGCTGTGGAGTTGTTATGAAATCTCATTTGTAGTTACTAGAGGGCACGAGTTTTTGGCCAATAGCACTATCATTGCTGGGAATAGCGATCATGTAGCCCTTCTGTGGGACCACCCTCGAACATTCCTTCTTGGAGCGTGCAGAGAATGAAGACTTCACTTGCACAGTCTCTCCACGGCCTTCAGTTCTGTCGTCTTCCACTAGCTCCCTGCTCCATAGTTCATTAAACTCTGTATTTTCAAATCAGAACTCTCTGCAACTGGTATAAATTACTGAAATTTTGCTGTCACTATTGTTCTTAGAGACACAAATTAGAAGTTTTTTTTCTGATTGTTATGTCTTAATGGCAAGAGTACTCAAGGGGAGAAAAAAGCACAGATATTCCAGGCAAGACTTTAGATTTATAGAGTTCCAAGCAAGAAGGTATCAGTTGTTTTTCCAGCTGTCCCTGATCTCCGAGAGTAAAAGTGGGTCATGACTCATAGAGAACAGGCAAAATTCCCATTGGTACAGGCCTCAAGCAGTCATTTATATTGGCTGTGAATACAATTGCACCCAGTGGCCCACAAAACTCTTCATGCTCATAGGTAAACTATTCCCCAATGCACAGTTTCCGATGGCCCATAATGTAATGCAATGTTCTGAAGTGTTGGTATTGTCCCAGGTCTGGTAAGAGTAAAAGCTGCGGCTCACTCTTTGGCCTCCTGTGCTGATCTACTATCGGTATGATTTTCTCTGCTTTTCAAGTGAGAATGGCAATGGCTTCTCCCTACTTTTACCCTTACAACTTTCTGACCTCAAGTCAAGGCTTTGAGATTTTTTCAGCTGTAAAGTTTAGAAACTCTCATTTTAAAAATGGCAACAAAACACGCAAAAACCAAAAAAAGAACAGATGTAAAAAGAGATTATCCAGCAATCCAGAATGACAGTTACAGAAGCATTAGGAAAAGGAACAAATAATAAAAACCTTGTCACAAACATTACCAGAGCTGGCCACGTGTATCCATATGTCTTAGTTGCATGTCACTGGGCTTGCATAGATTTCTGCAACTTGTTGAAGGCAAGAAAGTATACTTTTATCATTTAACTATCTTTTAGCACTGAGGAAATGCCACATTATATGTGTGTACACATCATTCCAAAGTTAAAATACCAGGAATATTACAGACTAAAGTTTCTTTCCGAGTGAAAACAAACCCAGTCCAGTTACTTCCATTTTTTTAACATAAAGACTGCTAGGGACACATTTTTTATAGGCATCCAAACACATATTGTTGTTCATTCTTTTTCTCTTTTTTGCACATACTTTTGCACTGGTACATTCAGCTATACGATAGACAGACCTGAGAATAATTGAAGGCTGCCTATACTGTGCAACTTGAGCAATATTTTCCACTGCAGAGAGTGACAGTTCCAGGCACTAGGCTTTTTATATCTCATCTCAATGGGGAGAAAAATCCTATTGTAAAGCCACACTGGTTAACCATTTTGAAAAAGCTGGTTATCACCAGCTAAGCCAGGAGAAGGAAAGAAGCAGGGGTCCTCCCCCCAGGACCTTATTGATGTGATGTCATCTGGGCTCTGGTTGTATTTATTGCCTAGAGCCACGGAGTCAGTGTGGAATCCAAACAGGAAAGCTAATCATTAGTGTATCAGAATGCACAGAGTAGAGAAAAGCAAATGAAGATGACAGCATATCTATAAATGCAAGAGAAAAGAGAGTAATTCTGTCATTCAGCTGTCTAGACTGTTTGCTTTATAATGTAAAGCTGTGAATGAGCCAGCGAGTTGCGATTATGGCATAGTAGCTTTGTAGACATTCAGAGACAGCGGTGTGGAGACTGAGGGGATTTACTGAGTTCCTGTCATGTTGGGATGTCATACATGGTGCCTTTAAAAAAAAAAATGAGGGAGGGGAAAATGCCCTGGAAAAATAAATTAGCTCAGCTCTTGCAGCTTACAAACTAATGAATAAGGAATTCAGACAAAAAGAAAGCTCCTATATGTATAATAATCCTTAGATTTTTTTGTGCTCAGCAAAGAGAGAAATGTATATCGTATAAAAAGCAGTATTTTTTCCCCTCTATGAAAATGTTGAAGCCCTAGTATTCATTTAGCTCTTTAACTCCTGCTATGAGTCACTAGCAAACATTTTCCAAAGTTAAGCCCACTGAAGTTGCTTTTGCAGAGTTTTGCTTCTTGTTAATAATGCTGGTATTTTTTCATTTGGAATCTGTTCCAGTGCACAGCCTTTATTATCTGTACATGTGAAAATAGTAGGAGCCGAGAAGGTAATTCCAGCTGGCATACTGCAATAAATTATGTCGCAGAGAGCATGTTCTGTTACTTTTTATGGTCATGTTCTATATTTGTGTGTGCAGTGGAAGAGATCACATGACAAAACCACTGGTTGATATTCCTGTTTGTGTATGTCCCAGCTAATGGCTGCTGGGTACAGGCTCATTCAGCAAGATGGGATTCTTCAGTTCATCCACTTAGTAGAAATTATTTTCTGACGCCAAACTTCAAACATTAAAGCAAAAAGATGTCTATTATAAATTGTTTACTATATATGAGATAGTACAGAGAAGATGGAGAAGGGAAAATAAATTAGAATATTGCTATATGCGGTGAGAAGCTGTTTAAAAAGGTATTTTGAGACCATATGTTTACATGTTGCTTGGGCAATTCAGAAGATAGATTTTAACATAAACCTTCACAAAACATTATGCAATAGTTTGGATCTGAATTTTCTATTCCCCATAGTCTAAGCCAAATACAATTCTGATTGAAACATTATTATTTTACTGTATAATAATTTAAAAAGATATTAGTGTTCCTGAGCAAGTTTATCTGTTTAATAATTTTTTTAAAATCTATGATCACGAATACTAACGTACGAGATCACTGCTCAAGGTGAACCGAATTCTTTGTGAACGGTAGCTTATATACTGTCTTCTCTTTATGAGTTGTTTCATTTCACTTTAAGAGTTCAAACAATTTTAAGAGTTGCTTTGAGGGCATGAATGATCCATTGTTCCCATACTGGGAACTAGTAAATGAGATAAGTTTTTCTGTGAATCAGTATAAACATATCCAGGATGAGCATACTCACGGTAAGAAGTACTACAAACAGATTTAAATGACAGATGCAGTTCAGACTATAAATGATTACGTAATCTCTCATTTAAAAAAAATGCTGAGTTCATATGACTGCCAGATTTACCATGGATTTAATTACTAACATTGTGCAGACAAACATTCCAATTAAATACCTAGCTTAAATATCCAGATTCTGCACACAGGTGGGAGGAGAGGGGTGGAAGAAAGTGAGAGGTAAAGGAGAGGTTTCCCTTATTCTCCTAGAAAAGGGGGAAAAAACCATTGAAACCCAAGAAACTGTATTTGAAGTTAGAGCCACGAGAACAAATCCTGAGGTTTTAAAATTTTTGCAGTCAAACAAAAAATCTGTTGTAGGAGTAGAATAGTTGTAGCAATTTCTTTGAATAAAGGACTCATTCTCACAATTTTTATATAGAAATCAAAGGTGAAGATCTACAGTTCCCTACTCTCTGTCAGTGTAGAATGGCTCATTTTTTTCTCTCTTCTATTTTTAAAGTACTTCAATAACAGGACTCTTGGGACTTCTCATTCTGCATCCTAGCAGGATTTGTTTTCTCATTACCTTGACTTGCTTATGTCATTCCCTTTCCCACTGCTTTTCCTCATACTTACTGGGATCACACTTACTGTTTTCCAAAAATAGGAAGAGCAGGATGCTCCTCACCTCGTTAATTTATTACTTACTTATGCAAAAGAGTTCGAGCCAAGTTTGCTGCCATTCTGCTCGGCTGACTGCTGCAAACCTGCACCTCTGTATCTAGAAATAGCTTAAGGAGGAATTTGGTTCAGTCCTTTTAAGGTCCTCAGGTCCCAAACTTACAGAACGTGCCAAGAGTGACAAGGACAGAGCCTGAGAGTCCTGAGCTCCAAAGGGAACCCCTTCCCCCCTCCTGTTCTCTGAAATCTTGCCAAACTGTTGACATATTTCTGTTATCAGCAAGCCTACAACTGCACGCGACGTGGTCACAGCCGCAGTGATGGACAAACTGACAGTTTTCAGTCGCTAGCCTGCTGCCTTACAGTGTTCACAGGCTCATTTTTGGATATTGTTGCAAACTCTTCCTCGGTTTCAGGTCCAGATAGCCCCCTGACACCTGTTATCTCATAATTTTGTCTCAAAGGCGCTCGACTGCGTTTAACCAGCCTCAAGCTCATTATATTTTCTGATCATAGAATCATAGAATCGTTTAGGTTGGAAAAGACCCTTAAGATCATCGAGTCCAACCGTTAACCTAACACTGCCAAGTCCACCACTAAACCATGTCCCTAAGTGCCACATCTACACCTCTTTTAAATACCTCCAGGGATGGTGACTCGACCCCTTCCCTGGGCAGCCTGTTCCAGTGCTTGGTAACCCTTTCAGTGAAGAAGTTTTTCCTAATATCGGATCTAAACCTCCCCTGGCGCAACTTGAGGCCGTTTCCTCTCGTCCTATCGCTTGTTACTTGGGAGAAGAGGCCGACCCCCACCTCGCTACAGCCTCCTTTCAGGTAGTTGTAGAGAGCAATAAGGTCTCCCCTCAGCCGCCTTTTCTCCAGGCTAAACAACCCCAGCTCCCTCAGCTGCTCCTCATAAGACTTGTGCTCTAGACCCTTCACCAGCAGCGTTGCTCTTTGGACACACTCCAGCACCTCAGTGTCTTTTCTGTAGTTAACTTCTGTAGGTATGCTTGTACCATTTCTCTTTCTTCACTTGCCAAAACCTCCCAGGTCAATAGCCCCTGCAATGAAAAGATGGATGCATTTGGGATCCACTTTTGCCCCAGGGGCAGTGCACTCAGCCGTAAGAAAGCCCAGAGACACCTGGGGATCCAGGGAACACAGAAGGGCCATGATCAGTGCTACATCTCCCAGCCTGTACGGAAGAGAAGTAGAGCCAGAGATGGACATTATCGCACACCTCTAGACTGGCTCACATCAACACCATCAGGCACAGACTCTCCTGCAGTTCACGTTCTGTGCAAGAGCCAGGCTCCAGTAAGCAAAGGCTCCTTGCACTTGTTTACTCCAGTATGTCTATACCGGGACTAAGAACAGCATCACCCCGTAAGGAAGACATTATTGAAGATGATACTCTGTATCTTGTCTAGCTCCTCATCTGACATACCTGATAAGCAATTCTGGGGATCCTCCAGACTCTTCTTGGAATTCTGCTGTGTCCTAAAATAATGTCCTAAAATCACCAGGCTAGTTTTCAATCCCTGTAGCAATGTTCATATTCAAACTGTGCCATGTGAGATCCCACTGAGCTAGGCTGATGGGACACTCCCTTTCCCATTAAGTATCATATTTATTTCTGCTAAACACAAATCCAAACCAGTATGCTCCTTTCTCTGTGCTACCCAGTTGTTTCCCAGGATTTCTGGACTGTGCATGATCTTCTAAAGGGGAGAGCACTGAGGATACAGCTGACTGAAAAGCAGGGCTTGTCAGTTCACAGGTTATTTAAATTTTTTCTAATTTTACTTTCATCGAAATCAGACCACAACCAATGATTTTTGAATTCTGAAAGTTATGCAGACTCCAGAACTGCTTATTGAACTTGGCAGTCTTACAGGGGAGATCTCAGGTGAAACACATGAATGTCCAAGGCTGGGAGGCTGCACCATCTAACATCCCTGTGCTGGGACATACCCTGTGTGAAACCTAATTGGCCTTAGCAAAGGCTCATCAGATCTCAGATGTTGTGAACAAAACAGGTGTGACTCAACAGAACACCATTTTCTAACAGAATGTTGCTACCTGGAATGCCCTGGGCCCCACTGACGTAGACTATGACCACAGCAGCCACGACTGAGGAGCAGTAAATCAAAAGGTTGAAAACAGCTCATTTCTGTAATTGTTCTTGTTGATTAGGTGTGGGATGTTGCCTGTGTGCCTAAAGCAGGAGGAGGACCCTTCCTTGTTGAAGGTACTGCCCGTGGAGAGTTGTAGTGGACAGGAAAACAATATACAGCGCATTCAAGTCCCTTTAAAGAACAGCCAGGGTCCTGGCCAGAAGCGTTGGGTGTGATTCCATACTGCTGTAAACTGATGCATGCAGTTGCTATCAGGCCCTGGATTTCTCCACTGGTTAGAAGCTATTTGTCTTTCATGTTCCTCTCCATTTGCCCTCCCTCAGAGTTTACGTTTCAAAAGAAACCCACAAATGACCAAACTGAGTAATTTGTCATGTGGGGCTATGGTTTGGTCTTCACTTTTTTTTCCCACAAAGCACAAAATTGCTACAGCTAATATTGGCTGTTAGATTGGGAATTTATGTGCTATCTAAGAGGAATAAAAGCCAAGTACCAATTAAGTCACTTTGGAAGCACACAAATGTGTCTAAGCTTCTGTGCTGATGAAGCTGACCAGACATTTCTGCAGATTTGTCTCTCTGTGTCACAGTCCTGCTGTTGCACAGCAATGAGTTGAAGTGGCAAAACCTGTGCTATTGACAAACAAATCCAACACTTGTGACACCACTATGTTGAAGATTCACAGTCTAAGAAAATGAGAGCTGAATAAATTAATGTCTCTCTGTGGTTAGTTAGAGGCAGACCTCTGAACCCTGAAAATATCAGAATACTAGAGGGACATGAATGTAGTGATCATAGAAAAAGATCTCACTGGTGCTCTCTACCGCCAATCAGGAGGTGCTTGCAGAGAAAGCATTGGATTAAGGTGCAGTAGGTTATACTGCAATTTTAAGAACAAAACTGTGGTACCAAATGTGAAACACTTTCTGCAAGGAGAGATGGAGATAGGCAGCGCTAAAAGAACAGTTTGACAGCCGCCAACAAAAGCTGGTAATATTTCACTATGGAAGTAATAATGAAAAGAAAAAAAAAAAAAAAAAGAAAAGTAAGCATTTGAGGAGTCCAGATGCAGCACTGGGAGGCTCAAAGTTACCAGCTGGCTTAGATTCACCTCTGGAAAAAAAAAATATTTTCTATATACTTAAAGAAAGAGGTTATTCCTCAGCCTAATCTGAACACTGATTCCATTCAGACTGCTGATACACAGCTACAACAAAAAAGACAGGCCTTTCTTAAACCACATATATACAAAAAAAGGACTAGGTTAAATTTTAAAGTCTTCTTTACAGATTGCCTTTTACAAAATACAAAATACGGGAAATTACAGTTAATCTAAAACTATTTTAGATCTAGAATCATAGCCACTCATAGCAGAAATGCATCTCACTGGTCATCACTGAAGCTACCAGTATCTTATTCCCATAGACAGAGGATGGGATTCTGCTCATCAGCTTTAACTGTCAAGGTGGGCATGTTGTGTCAGGTGTCTTTCTAGGCTCTCTTTACAGTAAATGGCAGCACCTCTAGAGTGCAGTCTTCACATCTATTAATGTCTTCTAATATATAGTCTTCTAACATCTACTCATAGGCGGAAAGAATTCCTCAGGGACATCTCTTTCTTCGTTTACAATAGAGGGAATCAAGTCTCAGCTGAGAGCAGATGCTCACCTTTTAAATTGTTAGCACTGAGGTGGCAGACGCTATCCATGACATCTTTCATCCCTTGAAGGGATGAAATGTGGGATGGGACTGTACTAGGCTGTTTGCAGAGATAATGGCTGTGTCTGCATTAGTGTTTTAGTTCACAGTAGGACTATATTTTTCCTTCAAATCAGCCCCATTTACTATGCTGTGATTCACGCTGTAGAACAGTCTTAGGGTGTACAAAATGGTTATCTTTCTGATGAAGTTACATGGAAGATACACTCCCACACAGCACCTAAACCACGATTTACAGCTAGTCCAAAATGCCTGCCCCCCCCGAAGAGGTATAAAGTGAACGTCAGGTCCTCAGCACCAACTGTTTTTCTCTACAGAACCATTCCTATCAGGCTGCGCTACTTGCCAACATATACAAAGAGAGCTGATTCAAATCAGCTCCATGTTTCAAACTTGCCTGTGAAAAATACAATGTAAGTATGATGGAGATTTTGAACTGACAGAAGAAAATAACAGAACTGTAGACCATGGAATAAAGGTTGTAGTCATGCTGTTCTGGTTGCAGCTGAGTAAAATGAAGGGGCTGCTGATCCCAAATGCTCTCAGCTTTCTTTTACTGCTCCTACACCAAAGGTTGCCACCCCCTCAGTCAGCATAACTTAAAAGCGTGTTTGTTCCCTTGCCATGGTTTTTTCATAATAGGTCAGGTTGATTTAAACACTATAACAGTGAGGTCTGAATGGTATTGCCACCCATCAACATAAAAATTCTTCAGTAAACAATCTCACCCCTCAAAACCATGTAAGATTAGCTTAAAAATACATAAGATCTTTAAAAACTGTATTTTTATTTACCTGCTGGGTTTTGCGCCTTTGTGATTCATGCTAGCAGGTTTCTGGACAGCAATGGTCCTGAGGAAATACAAGTTTTCTCAAATGGAAGCTGAGACTTTCAAGTAATCACTGGCTCAAGCAGCCACAGTTTAAGCAAGCCACCCAATTGAGTGTGACTTCACAGGCAAATCTCAAAAATCACAAAACTCAAAAGTTTGGCCATTCTTCTGAATTGAATCCATGTGCCCCAGTCCTGTTAAACCTGTCATGTGGGGGACTTCTCGTGTGAGTATTACAAAAATGTGAAGGAGAAGAAAGCCTGTTTGGTGCGGTCTGTTGGAATACTGGTATGCCAGGCCAGTTTATGAGACTGGGCTGAGACGGTTAAGTCTCCGAAGCCAAAGCCTAAGGCAGTTCTTGTTGCATGCTGTAACTTTTTTGGAGTGTTTTGGCCAATTACTGCGGTAGTCTTACTACTCTTGATTTTCTAAGAAGTATTATAAGACATGGATGAAAGCTGGCTGGTTGTTTAGGTATTAATATTTGAAAAGACCATCTGGTTTTAATAATTATTAAAAAATGACAAAGGCATACTGGGAATTACTTTTGATATTTCTAAGTTGTGCCACTCTTGCATATTTAAACATTTCAGCAAAACTGATATTATAATAGGAACGGTGTTTATACAAAGACTCTTAAATTTCTGTTAAACAACTGTGCTGTGTCTTAAATGACAAGAAATTTTATCTAGCACATGCCAAAGGCATGCTGAAGATTTTTCCAACAGCTCTGACTCATCTCCTTGAATTCATTTTTTCTTAGAGATACAGTATAGACAATCATTTTATTAACAACCAGCTGTTTTAATATTCATTGCAATAAAGAGATTATTCTTTTAGAACCCTCAGCACAACCGGTTCTGCATTGTAGAGCCAAACAAGACTGATTACTGCCAGGATTAATGAGCCTTTCTATACCCGTATGCCATATACACTATAATTCATCTGCAGTTTAATCACTAACTAAAAACTTAGGACTGACTGTGGGGAGACAGGACTCAATTAAGTGATTCCTTGCAGACTGGTATTCCTTTGTGTCCAACCCTTACACAGAAATTTGGATCACAAGAAGCTTGCACAAACACACCCGTGCCCATTTGGTGCAGGCAGGCAGGCAGGCAGGCAGGCAGGCAGGCAGCAGCCATTGCAGAACAGGACGAGTGCACAGTGAGGGGACGGCAGGCTGCACCGTTCTCCCAGTGCATCTCACGTGGGACAGAGCGGAGCAAAGCCTCAAGCCCTTTGTGGTTCTTTCTGGTGTCACCACAGTGCCAAGTGAATGATTACTTTGAGCTACTTTCCTTAGCAATATGTATTTCACCTTTAAAACTCCCACGGGGCACTTTTTCTGTGAAATTAGATAAATCCACTACATTTTTATAAATGGTTGATTCACTGGACAGGTTAAGTCCTGTATTCTAAGGGCAGAAATTCTGTCTGTACCACTGATAGAAAACCCTCACAAAAGTGGCTGGGAGTTTTTCTAGTAGGAGTAGGAGGAGGTGTGGGTCTTATGGTACCATTCAGAAAAACGTTTGGCCCTAATTTTGCTGCCGTATCTGTAGTTATCAAAGTGTTCTACAAAATAAAACAGCTATATTAGCATCATTTCATATATAGGAAGTTGAAGCACAGAAAGGTAACTCAGCTTTCCTGAAACCTGACGATAATTTGGTGGGAGAGCTGCAAAGAGAACCCCCATTTATGGACTCCCACTTCTGTGCCCTATCCACAGAAACGTGCTGCCTCCCAGTGCTGTCTAGATACACCAGGCATCTGTGGAGCTGTATTTTTAGCCCTGATGTTCTTTTTGGCTGGAACTGGGCCATGAAGATTCACAGTAAGCTAAGGACTGTAAATGTCCCTTAGACTTTATGGGAGGAAAACTGGCATAATATCAAAGCAGAACAAGCACTTTCTTAAATTTCAGTTTTGTTAACTACTGTCATACTTGAAAGATTTCCCTGCAAAATAAGAAAGAACCAACCAGCTGCAGCATGTTGTCAACAAGCAAAAATTAGAAAGAATAATTCCTGCAGACTTTATCATGTTATGGCAACAAAATCAGTTTTTAAGAACTACAAATCATGGAGGTTTCAGGGCTTTTTCAGACTTAATGACTTATGCTGGTCATTAAGCCATCAACAAAAAATCTTTTCATCTCCCAGTAATACTGTAAATATTTGTTTTCTCCCAGCCCACTTTGTTGTAGGAGAAGACCAAATAGCCCCGTGCATTTCAGATGCATAGGCCTTTCTCAAAATTACATTACCACTAAAATATTAAGGCTCCGTAGCTGGATCAAAATTCTTTTAAAAATGCAGGACCTCTTTTTGTCATGTTTTTTGGAGTGTCTTTTGACCTATGTTGATCCATAGCAGACATGCTTATTTTAAGGTGACATAAAATTCTGGAAAGCTGAAGTCTTGTGACAGGGTGAAAAGAAGTATCTTACAGACAACGGAGATCAAGCAAGACGTATGTACACATTGTCTTGTGTGTGTCATGACAGCATTAGTCTTCAAGAATATGATGATTAGTTGTCCCCAGCAAGCCCTTAATTCCATTACACAAGTAGTCCTGAGGAAAGGTGAGAAAAAATACAGAGTTCCGCTACATCCTGAGTGATTTCCAAGTGAAGTGCCAGGGAAAATCAGAATGGTGCACTCTCTTTGGTGGGCCATAGTATGGGTTCTGCGGGCCTACTTTTGCAATAAAGAATTGGACTGTTTTTATAGAAACATTTTATAGGGTTGCAAGGTACAGCAGTTGTTTTGCTTGTAAACTAATGACTCCTTGTCCCTCAATGTGCTGTTTCTGAGTGGAAGAATTTTTCCCAGTAAGTTAGTGCTCTAAATTAGTTTTTCTGAGACACTGGGCCAGTGTGATTAGCATTCACTTTGCACAGGAAAGAGCTTGGATAGCTTCTACATTCATTCTGCTTTTCTCTTCACTCCAGACACTATTTCTTCCGCTCAATAGTCATTCCCCTGGATACCATTCGTTTCTGATTAACATAGGAGAATTTCCCTAAACCATGGCTTGCAGGCAGTATGTTTCCCATGAAATCCTCCCACATTACTTGCAGCCAAAGGAAATTAAAACATTAAAACATACCAATAGGGAAAGCTAAAATTGATATTGCCTTCAGCGTATTACTTTCTCAGTCTTGTTGCCAGATGACAAGAGGCCACTAACCTAACCAGTAGTTTGTGTTTCTTATAGAAAGAACACCTTGGTTGGCAACTTGAAAAGCTCAAGCCAATATAAAGAGTCTCAAAAAGTTCCAGGGATGTCGGATGAAAAATACAAGCATTCTGCTAACTCTGAGCTGTGGGGTCTCTATGAGTCTTAACCTGGGCAGCATGTAAAAATGCTGCCAGTGCTGAGAACAATTTTTGCTGCAACACATTATTAATACTTAATGTCTGTGCAGTTTGCCGCTGCAACCAGAGGAGGGTAATTAAATTGTTACTTTAATGTAGAGAATATGCTGACCTTTCTTTCCAACTGTTAAATCAATGGGCAGGGAGGACAATGTTAAACCACAGGGTGTTTTTGGACTACCCATTGTAACAGCAGTGTCGTCTTTTCTGTTTTTTGTTTGTTTTTCAGAATGAGGTGGCAATGCTTCTCAAGCCAATATCAGAGAAGATTCAGGAAATCCAGAACTTCAGAGAAAGGAACAGAGGAAGTACAATGTTCAACCACCTCTCAGCCGTCAGTGAAAGCATACCTGCCCTTGGGTGGATAGCAGTGGTGAGTGACACACAGGATGGCTGGGAGGGCTGTAAGTGTGCTCCTGGATGGTGTAGCCCAGAGTAGTTCCAAATCTTGCAGAACTCTGCAGTCTCATCTGCGTGGTTCTTCAGTCTGCTACACCCAAGAAGGTGTCTTGTAATATACCTAATACATCAGGGAAGGTGTCTGACTAATGTTTTACTTCCTTTCTCCTGTTGTTTCCTGCTACCATGGGTTGATGGTCCTAGTCTCCTAAACCAGGCCCTTATGTCAAGGAGATGAATGATGCTGCTACCTTTTATACTAACAGGGTATTAAAGGACTACAAGCACAGGTATGTTGCCAAGCCCCAGTATCTACTAGCCAGAGAACAGAGCATTAACCATACCAATAGGGTTCACAATGTCATCACGGAAAGCATTTTGTAAACTAAAAAGCATTTGATAAAATCTGCTTACAGTAGTATATTTTCCCCTCCTCATCTTTGACCTGCAGCATGTTGCAGTGAGAACAGCAGCAGCACTAGCAGTGCTGGTTTTCACTCTCTGCAAGTTATAGGATTATATTTAATTTTCTGGCATTCCAGCATCATAAGCTTATACGCAAATGCGTATTTACATATCAACATGTGGCTAGCTAGCTGCTATGCATCCTTGTCTCATTTGTGCACGCATACTGTTGCTGTTCTCACTCTTCGCTTGAAAATGTGCATTTAGGTGGTAATGTATACAACTGATCATCTAATTCCATAGCACCCAATTTGATTTTTTTTCTGTACCACTCTATTGTTCTTAAAGAGCACAAGGAATTCACAAAAAAGTTCCATGAATGAGATCTGTGAGCTGACAGAGAAGGAGAAAAAATAGAGGTCCTTTCTATGCCCTCCTAAAAAAGACATGTATAAATCCTGTTGATTTGGTATTTTTGGAGGTCAGATTTTTGCTCTTAATTTTTATATCCCAGTGAAGAATAGTATTTGCTATTGAGTTTTTCCGCTTTATTGAGGAAAACTTTATCTATATAAAAACCTTTTCTATATATTTCTATTTATTGTATATGTATAAATACATATTATAGATTATATATAATATTTAATATTATATATATTATGTATTATTCCTGAAGCCTTAGTTTACCTACTGAAGGTAGTACCTACTGGAGTAACGGAAGAGTTTTACAATATAGCTTTAGTACTTACTCTGGAGAAGAAAATGTCTCACATACCGGTATAAACAGGGTACATTATTTAGGTATTTCATTCTTCCCCTAGAAAGGAATTCTTTTCCTGTTTTTTACTCAGTCAGATCACAACGTCTTCCAAAGTAGTGGGAGGCTCTCCCTTGACTTCAATAGGCTTTGGATTAAACCTGTTGACCCAGATCCTCAGCAGTATTAAGCATCAAACTCCAAAGGAAATAAATAGGAGGTAGACAGCCAAATCCTTGTAAGCATCCAGTCCATAGCCATCACTATTCTTTAATAATTATTCATAATGAAGGACTCCATCTTACAAGCAGTTTCTCTATATATACATATTTCTTGTTTTCAATTACTGTCCCACTGGAAGACTAAGCCTTCCAAATAATGATTCTATAGCCAACTTGTGACTTGTACTTTAAAAATTCTTGATGTATAAATACTTCAGTCTGATGATCATAACATGATCCAGTATTACCCTGGCTACATTTGAACTTGGAAGCTAGAATATCTTACAGAACCCACGGATATTTAATTTTCTAAAATTCAGCACCCTAAGATTGAGTCTGGGTAGCTGCTGCACAGCTCCATATACCTTTAGTGCTTCTCCAGTTGACTTAGAGCCTGAGCAGAATGGCGGCACACCCTTCCAGCAGGAAGCACGCCGCGCTAGAGGCATCTCTTGCCCTTGTTTGTCCTCCGGAAGGATCTAAAAGCTTTCCAGTGTAGTAGGCCTCGGTATTCTCAGCACTGGGCTGGCTGGCTGCCTGCTAACTAACTGATTTGTCCATGGCTTTAAGGCAGACAGTGGGTTTTACCTGCTTTAAGCAAGAGTAGCAATGCTTTCTGTTTTTAAGTACATTCACACATAGAAATATTGTCTCTGTTTTTACAGTGACACACGCCATGTTGATTGGGTGAAGTCATATCTGAACATCTGGTCTGACCTTCAAGCTTATATCAAAGAGCATCATACCACAGGTCTCACCTGGAGTAAAACTGTAAGTACTCTTGCCTTCTTCATGAAGAACCATAAAATGCCAATAACCAATTTGACTTTTAATGCAGGTCATTAGCTCAGGAAAAATAAATATCTGGGCCAGGAACAGAAGTCATGGTCCATGGACTTCCCAACTAAGCCAATAAAAGTTTGAAAGACGAGTGGAGAAGATGTGTCAGGCCATTGTGGTACAGGTTTGGAGGAAGAGGGAAGAATTATTTGGGATTATTATAGCCATAATCCCCCGCTGCAGATGGTGAGTAGAGGCAGACAGAATTCTCCAGGCCTGCTACAGTAGAAGGTAGGAACAAAAACAAACTCAAAAAATTTTAAGGACATGCCACACTAAAGGAAAATTGGAGGAACATGACGGGGAATGGAGAAGAATGGTGGAAAGAAACTAAACAGAGAGAGATATTTAATAACAGGAAAAAGAAACACAAGGGATACATACCAATTTATTACTTCATAGATAGCCATCTTTATAAAACTGTTATTTTATACATACAGAAATAATTTCTGAAATACATAGAGAGAGAGAGTAAATATAACTGTATGCCTAACTATGCTCTCTTTCTATATTTGTATAAACATCTGCTGTGTGTTACATCTGAGATGCACAGAAAGACGATGGCAATGAATATTGATCTCTAAGAGAGGTATAAACATGAAGAATTAATTTTCTGTTGGGTATAAATGGAAGAGTTTATGTCCACTGTCTACATTGATGCAATGTTCTATATTATTCTAATAATGTGCTCATGTTTATTATCAGGTTAGAAGAATTGCTGAAGTATATTAAAGATATAATCAGCCAGCTCTTTGCTGTTATCATCTCCTAAACTTACCAGTGCACTCACATACTTGCACATGCAGTCTTTCACACCAAGTTTATAATTTCTTCTGTATAGGCAAATAATTTTTTTTTAAAATTGAATGACTATTCAAAGGACTCATGTAGGCCACCGGATATAATTTATTTCCCAGACCAAACCATTTTAAGAACTCAGGAACATAGGGAATTGAGGTAGAGCTTTCAGATGGAATGTATTTTAACATGGAATAAGGACTGGAACACGTCTCCTATGAGGAAAGGCTGAGAGAGTTGGGGTTGTTCAGCCTGGAGAAGAGAAGGCGCTGGGGAGACCTTATTGCGGCCTTTCAATATATAAAGGGGGCTTATAAGAAAGATGAAGAAAGATTTTACCAGGGCCTGTAGTGACAGGACAAGGGACAATGGTTTTAAACTGAAAGAGAGTAGATTTAGATTGAATATAAGGAAGAAATTTTTTATGATGAGGGCGGTGAGACACTGGAACAGGTGTCCAGAGAAGTTGTGGTTGCCCCATCATTGGAAGTGTTCAAGGCCAGGTTGGACAGGGCTTTGAGCAACCTGATCTAGTGAAAGATGTCCCTGCCCATGGCAACGGGATTGGACTAGGATCTTTAAAGGTTCCTTCCAACCCAAACCATTCTGTGATTCTCTGGTACCTGGAAAAGTTACTTTATCTTCCCCTGTGTGGATGTGATAACCATGTAAGAGAATGTATGTTACTTGTGCTCAGCAACAGACTATGCAACTTTCTCTTCACACCCTTCATTAGACATTGTACAAGGCCTTACAGTACTCAAGTATTCAAGTGCAAGTTCCAACACAGGAGAGGCCATGATCTGTGTGTATTTCTTTGTTTGAAGCAATGCAAAAGTGTTTAAACATGATAAATTAGAAGACTGGAATTATCTGCTGCTTTGTAGGTTTCCGTAGTAAAAATATAAAACATTAAACATGATTCTCTTCCTTAATTTAGTACAAAATTTCACACTTGCTACATCCTACTCTATTATAATCAGTGAATGTGAGAAGAGCTAATGATTTAAAAAGCATTATTAGGTAAGGAAAAGAAACTGTAGTACCCTGTTAGAATTAGCCTGAGAATCTGGGACAAGTTTAGTTTTGTTAATACAGAGAAAGAATCATCTTCACCTTTAATGGAACTTTACAAATATGGAAATAGTGTTACGAGATAAAGATTTGTTATAGCCATTTGATCAAACAGGAGGAACTCTCAGTGCTGTTAAGTACTGGTAATCTTATTCAGAAGTGTAGCTGTTGCAGATTATATTTGACTGGTCTTAAAACCAGCATTTCAGCCATCACGGCTTTCTGTTTCCCTCTCTTCAGTTGTGCAAGAAATTGCTGAATACAAATCTAGGTGTGACTTGTTTATTCATATTAAGCATAGTTTCCTGCCAAGAGTGCTCATTCCATCATGAGTGATGAGCGCATTACTGCATCTGAAGTACTGATTTCACTCACTTTGGATATCACTCAGATCTGAAAGTTGTCTTGGAAGTATGGCTCATTTAAATGATCATTCATGTAATGCGTGTCAGAAAGATTAAATTACAAACACATTTTTATGGATGTATAATTTTTTAAAGTTTTACTTCATGTGAGTGTAAGGAAATTAGAATTCAGTAAGTTAGCAGGTTGTTTAAATAGCTTGTTGTTTAAATGTTGTTTAAATATTTCTATGAAGCTTGGTAACAAATACATTCAAGAAAGCAATGAGTTACTCAAGTGATAATTTCATTTTTGTTATACATTTTAAAGTGAGAATGAAAGTCACAGATTCATGCTGTGTGAAGTTAAGCATAAAGGTCTGCAGAATCAGGGCCTAGACAGAAATATGATACATATAAAAGCTGTAGATATATTCCAGACACAGTTGTTAATCATTGCATACAGCAGCTTCCACTTATATGCATAAAAGGAAAAAAGGAAAAAGCAGTAGTTTGGCAAGGCATTAGGAAAGTGGCACATTTATGAAAGGGAGACGTTGTAGCAGAAATGCTATTTTATTACAGAGGGAGAGAGAAAGAGAGAAAGTTTTTGGCCTGTATAAGTACAGATTTAAAAGTACATTATACCAATAATTTACCCTTCATATCCACAGAAGTCAACAAAGCGATGCTTGAAGCTTTATATAAAAAGCTATTAAGTAACATTTTTGGATATTTCTAAAGAGACTAAAGAGTCAGGGAGAACATGAACTACTGCTTCTCTCAGAGCTGTATTCTCATAGCTTGAACTGCAACAAAACCCCAGGAGCATCAGCCTAGATCAGACTATGCTTGGGTTTCCAAAAAGGAGGGGACGGGATTTTTTAGTGGGCAGTTGGCCCCTTTACCTATAGGTGCTGTATACCGTGGTGTGCACATTTCTGGCCATGCTCCGTGGCACGACAAAGCATGACAAAGCTGTGCCATTTCCAACCCCGCTGTACCCTTCCATCAAGCGGCACAGGGCAGCTGCAGCCAGCCT
The DNA here is from genome assembly GCF_047370975.1 of Nipponia nippon. Classification (NCBI taxonomy): domain Eukaryota; kingdom Metazoa; phylum Chordata; class Aves; order Pelecaniformes; family Threskiornithidae; genus Nipponia; species Nipponia nippon. Next base: position 97,541,081 of record NW_028262290.1, on the reverse strand, counting down.
TGGAACAGATCACTAGTGCATACAGTGAAGTGTTCCTGGCTCTGGTGGTAAGCACACAGGCAGACACTTCAGAGGAAAGAGAAAGAAATTTCTCAATAAATTACAAGACAGACACTAAAACAAGTGCAAAGGCTGAAATAATGGCTAAGCAGTCAGCTCTGACAATAACAGTTACCGCTGTCAGCTTTATAATAATTTTGTGATAAAACCAGATGCTTACAGATTTTTGGATCTAACAAACACAATTCTCTCTCCTTACTCTCTTTGGCTCTGGTTCTGCCAAGATGTGTGACAATATTTTACTCCTTGAGGCCATCCTATTGAAATGCGTGGGACTGTGTGAAGAGAAAGCCAAGAAAACAGTGGAGTTAAGGACCTTGAGACCTTTGTGTATCTGAGCCTGTTTTGCTACCCACATGGAGTGGTGGTACAAAAACTGGACCCTACGTAAATCGCAGGCATTTCAAGACATGATGGATACAGTTAGGAGATTTGTTGGTACTATGCTCACAGAAGAAAACTCCGTATTTAAAGTATGTATGTTTGTGAGCAGGATTGTCCCAGAGAGTAAAATGTTCCACTGTATTTTCACCATGATCTGAAGTATTCATCTTCATTAATTGATTGTGCATATGGCAGAGAAAGTAGGCTTGTCAGTGGAAGTCAGACGGATCTACTGTATTTCCTTAGAAGTGTAATTTTGTCGTTCATTATTTTGAATGTAAAGTATGAACTGCCTTCTGCCACACATACCCTGTGGTGAGTAGCAGTTTGCTACACTCACTACATCTCAATTTAGCCATCTTCACAATGGGAACAATAGCAATTACCAACCTAATGGAGATTTGCAAGTTTTCATTTGCTACCGGATATGACATTCTCAGATGTCAGTGAGTCTTATGCAAAAGCTGTTATTATAATGCGTTTTAAATGCCTAGTGTAGCATTTTACCCATGCAGCAACTGTCATTTTTGCTTTCTACAGCTTTCTGACTTTAACACGAAATCTACAGCTGTAACAGTAACCTATGTCTTTTTTCAGTTCTTACTGAAAAACAGCAAGTGCCCTTTTTTTCTTTTTTTTTCGCCTAACGAAGGGATTCTGTTGAAGCATGGCTCTTTCTTCCCTCTCTACTTTTTTTTGGTGGTGCAAAGAAATGAACAGCTATAATATAAGGTCACAAGAATGCCTAATGAAAGTTTGTTTGCTACAAGGACTGCATGAGTAAGCTGGGGGAATTGAAACTTCTGTTCCTATTTCTGCAGGTTAACTTTGCAGCAAGAACACAACCAGTAGTAATGAGAGATTGCTGTAGTTTCCTGTACATCACATAAGTGTTACGAAACAAATCTCGCTCAAGGATAGTTGTCTTGAATGCTTCTCTCAGTTGCAGGTGGATCTGCAGTTAACTTTTTGTTCCTTTTATACAATAGTCATTTAGGACAAATTTTGCCAGCAGGACTATTTACAAACAGGAAATATTTACAAACTAGCAGTCAATTTCATTACAGGGTTTAGTTTCTAATACAGAATTTCACTCAAGTGACGAATGTTCCCCCTCGCTTTACAAATCAAAACAAATTCTTAGGAGGAAGTCTGCATCTTTACAAGCAGTTGCGATTTATTTATATCCTGTTCCCATTGAAGCCAATACAGTATCTTGAAGTCTTTTTTTCCTGAAATATCATTTTAAAAAACATTTATAACTCATTAGATAGTACTCTAAAAACACCCTCTAAAAAGTTGAAATTCTCCACAGGCTCCACACCAAGAAGAGCCATCATAATTCCTACATTAGCCTGATTGAGCGCAATGATACTAGTCTCAGTATAGACTTTGGTGATTTCATTCTTGTCTAAAATAATCACCTCCAGACATCTTCTTATGAAATGGCCCTGCCTCTCTCCTGTACTATCAAAACATTTTCCTGTAATATGTCGTCTCTTGACATATTGAGGTGAACAAGCTGCAAAAGACCAACTTCTGCAGGCAAAAGCCTCCTATTACCCTTCCAGTATCTCTGCTATGCTGTGTTTAGTTTGACCCACTTATCAAAAAGCCATCGTCTGAGTCACTTCATTAAAGCTAAAGGTCAGAACTGTAGTGCCAAATTCCAGCCACAACTGCAATCCCAGAGGCCTCATTCAGGTAGAAATAAGGGCAGCATAGATACACTGATTTAAATGCCTGTAGCTTGGATAAGATGTAGACATTTTCAGAGTGCTCAATTTTTCTCAGTCATAGCCTTCCCTCTCCTTTTCTGTCCCCTTCCATTCCTTTCTCTTCCCTTCCCTTTCCCTATTTCCTTACACTTTTTGGTTGACAAATTTGCATCCTTTAATGTCAACCGTTTCTTTCTCAGAGAACAGGCAATGTTCGGTTTTTGGTACACTGTCAATTTAGAAACTGGCCATCCTGGCAACTCTACAATAGTTGCCTCTTTTGTCGGGACTGCCTCAATTACATCCACGTCCCTTTGAAAGAAAGTAGTTTTACTCCCTTATTTCAGCAATGGCTGACAATATTTGTCTTTACTGGATATCAACAGTGCCCTTTTAACATCAGTGACCAAATACCATTCAGACAGGTTAAGGGAGAACCTGGAAGAGGCTTGTTTGACAACAGCTGTCAAACGCAAACTGACCTGTAACATAATGCAACCTAGTTCCAGTGGAAAAGGGAAAGGAAAAAGAAAATTGAAAGTATGCAGAATGGAGAGAAAAGGAAAAGGCACATCTATTAAAACTTTACTATATTGCTAAAGGGATTGATCTTCTTTTTAACTGAATATTTATATAAGTAAAAGATGGTTTAATGTGCCTGTGGAAGCACGTTACTTGTTGACAATTACGTTAGCGTACAGTTCTCAAATTGTTTAGAAGACCTTGGCTGTGTAAAACATATCTGGGTAACTGTGAAGATGTAAGCACCATTTTAAATCCTGAACAGGTGGTAAGTGGCAGAAGTGTATTAAAAGGGGCTTCAAAGTTTGCAAACTCAACAGATAGATAAATAATTCTGCTGAGACCCAGTGATGAGAAAAGAGGCTGGCCCGGTTTTTGCTGTTTTGCGTTTTAACTCACAAAGATTACAGGCCCCGTAAGTCAGCTGTTTTATCTAGTAAATTGTGGATCTCAGGGCAGCATAACCCCTCGCAAACAGGTGGCTTAAATACAGTAGGTAATAGAACTGTTGTGCTAAGCTACTTTTACACAAAAACCACCTTAACAAGAGCTCTCTGCCCCTGAATCACAGTCCACCTGTTCCCAGAGGTTGATACATGATATTTTGAGCTTCATGATTCTTGTCTTTGGCTGTGCATATGTATGGAAAGAACAATACAGAATGCTGTAATCATTTTAGGTGTGAAACTAGGATTACTGTAAAGGGGGAGGGGGAGAAAACAGGGATATCTTTTTTTTTTTTTTAAGAAGAATGTAGGATTCCTGTTTATCCACTGCCATGAAAAGAAGGCTTTTCAATAAATTAAAGAAGGGATTTTATGCCTCTATCTAGGCCACCTGTTGCCTCAGCCACAAATAGATGCTTACCTCTTTAATATGAATGACTAATAAAATAGGTACTATATATTATACAGATGCATATATAATTCATTTATATGCATTATATAGATATTTATAATCAGTTTGTCCTGAGTAAAAATGACCATTGCAGCTATAAGAAATGTGGGTTCATTCACACGCTCCACAGCAGGTTCCCACCACAAGAACTTTGTTCCCCCCAGCTTCCGTGCTGCACTGTGTCAGCCTAAAGCTGGATAAACACAGAGGAACACCACGGGTGTTTGTACAGGACCTGGCACGTAAGCCCCTCGTATCCCCAGAGATACGAGCCTCTGACTGGGCTCCTTGCTGCTGCAATACTACAAATATAGTAACAGTGACATGGAAGGCTAGCCCAGGGAATTGTTCAGCAAGAATGGCTCAGGAAATAGTAACATCTGTGATAAGACATAAAAAGAAATTCTTAGTGTCTCTCAGTAGCTGGGGTTAGACCTAAAGACATGTCAAGCTGCATATGGCCACCAAAAATTACTGACAGTATGGCATCCAGAGCACTTGTGTTACGTACGAACAGCATTTTATTTCTCTAACAAGACTAGCTGTTGCCCTGTGCTCCAGGGGAAGCCTTTAGGAGAAGTGTGCTGTAACAAGGCCCAGCTTCTCAGAAGCAAAGGGCTTCACTCATCTCTACTGTAATTTCAAGGGAATTAAATGAGACTTAGCATAGATGAATTTTAACCAGCCAGCTGCCTCAACAGCAGTCATTTCTGTCTTCCAGTGAGCGAGCTAGGTAGCCAGCAAAGAGAAAAAGAAGAGTACCTCACCCTTCTGCCAGTCGTACAAGATAAAGGCAGAAATAAAACATACTTTGAGGCTGTACTGCAATCCTGCAACCCCTTGCACAGTGATAGTATGCATTTATCAGACCCAGCTCCATGAGCAGCTTCGGACACGGTCACCAGAGGAAGCTACTGAGCCACAGTCAATGGGAGGCCCTTGGGCCTCCCTGCAGATGGCTCTGGGCTATCCAGCAAGGAGCAAACCCTGACCTGTTCCTGTCACCCCATTCAGAGCATGGTTTAGTTGGAAGTTGAAGACAGTTTTTTTCCCTGGGAGGAAATTTCTGGAATGTTCCATCCCCTACAGAGCTGTTACTACATGGCCGCAGGGCCCACATCTCCTGTTCGTGATAGGACCTTACTCAAAGAATTACATTTTGTCCCATTTCAGAAAGCTCCAGGAGCAAGGTTTAAAGCACATCGAGTTCACTATGATACAAAGCTAGCAGGTTAAAAGTTAATGGCTTATTTTTGTGTTACATTTCCATAAAATGAGGCTGAAGCTATCTATTCCCTTGATAAAAAGGGGCATATTTGCAAATGATGGAAAAATGACCACACCAACAGGTTAATGGGAACAGTCAGCTATCAGCATAACTCGACGTGATGTCTGTAGACACCACAGCACTGAGAACAGCAGCTGTTACTGAGGCAAACAGCTGAAATAAAAGAGGAAGAAAGGCGGCTTGCAAATAACTGCCTTTGCTAGTCCAAATGGCTCTTAATACTCTTTGTGTAAAAATACACTGTTGTTAACATCTGCTTGAAGTTAATCTGAAGAGTTGTTTGCAAATAGCAAAACTGGTAAGCACCTGCTGCTTTAGGATAGATGAACTTTTGCGGGCATATAACATGCTATTTTATTTCCAGCAGCTCTCACAAACATCACCCTATACAGACCAGAAATGAATGGACTTTGTGAAGGGCACTTTAGTTGAAATTGGATAGGACTATACACAAGTATTGCCAGATACCAGAATAGTTTAAGAGTCTGGTTCAGAAATATGCTAGAGCCTGAGGGTCTAAGTGGTCTTAGAAGGGTGACTAAGGAAAGCAAACCAATTGCCAATGACTTAGGTTGGTAATTTGGAGGTCTATGTATTAACAGAGGTCAAAACTAATCGAGAAAGAAAATTCCTGGAACCACTTCCCTAGGCTGATTTTAAAACTGCCCTTTGCGTCAGCATGTTTGAGTGCAGCACGGGGCCCATCTTCCTGGCATGCAGGGAATGCAAGAAGTGCAGCGTGTTTTCTGCATTTCCAGTTCACTTTTGTGCTTTCTGTCCCCTTGTTCGTTTCCCTGAGCCACTCTTCCCACAAAGAATTTCATCTCACTTGAATGTTTGTTTGATTTCAGTCCGGTAAATCAAAACGGCAAAGAAAAGAAGACAAAAGCCAAAGTGAGACTGAACCCCTCTTTACAGCAAGTCTCTGTACGCCTCCTCATTAGTGAGACTTGTCTGCCTTTTCCATGCTGTTCTATTTCAATGGGGGATTGTCCTACTGGATGCATCCATGCCGTAAGACGGCAGATCTACAGTGGAGCAGTTAGTCCCTCCCTGTACTTTAGCGACCTTTTTTCCTTTGATTTGTCCTTCAGTTTTGCCTGGCCCAATTTATGATTGAAATTGTTTGCAGTTTCCAGAATGGCCATAGATGTTCAGACATAATTGAAAATATCATGATACAATACCTGTTAGCTTGTGTAGCTGTAACTCAGGTCATAAACTGGACACGAATTTGTCATGCAGGAGAAAAGTTAACAACAAAGGTTCAGTCCATCTCTTATTTCTGTGACTGCACAAAATTAAGAGGAAAAGTGGGAAGGGTGACTGAACCCCAGGTGTCTTCTGAGACCTTGTGACAGCTCCTGTGTTCTTAATTAGATCTAACTTATAATCTTTTGAGCTCAGTGGAGATAGCCACTGACTTTGGTGGAGGGACCAGGCTTGTAAAGAAAAGAGGAGGCAGATGGACAGCATCACTGCAAGGGATAAATTTTTTTTCCTACTCTTGAAACCCAGTCAAAGGACTAGAATGTCTTCACTCCTGAGGTCAAGGATTGAGATTTTTGACTAGACTTGTCTTTTCAGCAGTACTGCTCTAGAAGGAAAAGATGCTCCTAGTTTCCCAGATCCTTTCCTAACTCTGCTCTTTCTTGAAAAGTAAATAAGACATTCTCCCGTCATACAAAAGCATGTCGAAACTTGATTGATGTATTTAAAATCCTTCCTTTTTGTCTGCACTTTCCCAAGGTAGTTCTTTAAGAGTTCTGGGAGAGAGAGCATCCACTTCCACAGATAAATCCCTCTGAGTTTTGCTTCCACTTCGGTTACATAGACATTCCCACACTTCTGTTGCCATTTGGGAAACTGCCTTTGATGCACTCCTCAGCAGTGTCACTTGAGCCTGGAGTCTCCTGCATGATCTGTGATGGCCTTCAGTTTGCCCCTTTAAGCAAAGAGACTGGCAGAGTGACCCACCACTCTGTGTTGTATGTAGAGTACCCAGATAACGTCTTTATCTTTTTTTCTCTAATGCATCTTTGCAGCCTTTGCCGAATGTAATTGGTGTCAATTCCAAATGAACATGTGAGTCTTTCTTACACACACAAGTTTCTGGAAAATCACAGCACTATATTTATGCAGGTGGAAGCAATAAGGTATGTTTGGGAAATCAGATGTTAATCTGGAATTTGGGAAATCAGACTTTTATCTCAGACTATAAGGTATTAACCAGTACCACTACTACTATTAATCTCCTCCCATAAAGCATACATAATTCATAACTGCATGCTCACACTGCAGTGTGAACGGTGAGTGCCATTTCTGGGTATCTGAGTATTTTAAAAAGCCCTGCAAATGCGATGTTCATAATTCTGGATAACCAGGACATAGTGGATTCAGTTGCTATGGTTGCAGGCAACAGATAGGGAAGATCTCTATTGCACCTCAGGCAGCAACAACTGATTGTGCCACTAAATCCACTTACATTCATTTTTTTATTATAATAATTCACAGTTGTGCTGGCTCTGGTGCAGGTAGCGTTACTGGCATGAGTAGAGGCAGGAAGACAGGCACTGTAAATTGAGGGCCCGGTGAAGAAGTTGTCCCCAGCCTAAAACAATAACCTATAACTACTAAGTATGTAAACAGCAACGCTCTGAGTTAAATGTATCCATGCAACAATGAAATGTCTCTAAAAGCAGGCCACATCAGTTTCAGTATATCTTGACAATAAATGATAATCAATTCCAAAAGGGGATTCTTCTCATTTGTTTACATTTGATCAAAAAGACTTAATAGCAGAGAAGAGAGCTCATTCCCTTAAGAGATCTTGGATCCTTTCAGAAACAATCAAACTGTGCCACTACATCAGTTTCTTTACTCACCCAAGTACCAGGGATTCAACAGTCTTTTTTGTGCAATGCAGTTTTAACGTCACTAATGTGACAAAGAATCTTGCTATGTATTCATCACTAACATATTCCATGAACAGCTCCTTCAAATACAACAGTACTTACATGCTGAAGATGCATGTGCCAATAAAGGGTATACATTAAGAGATTAACTAATATTATTCCCTTTCCTTGCTACTCTAATTAGGGTCATAATGACTAAGAGGTTTCAATGCAGTTACTTACTCAAATGTGCCAGGCTTCTTTTTTTTATTAAAGAGTATGTCTGAAGAGTGTAAAAAAAAAAAAAAAAAAAAAAAAAAGCGCATGTGCACCTCAGCCCCTTTCCCATTATCAGTTTGGGATTACAGGCCAGAACAAGTTTACTTTTTAAAAATTATCTACAGTTTTCACTTATGTGAGATGCATGAACCAGATGAATACTTTGCTGTTTCAGTTTAGTGGAAAGCAGAAAGGAGTGGCGTCATAAATGGTTAAAAATATCCTCTAAGCAGTATCTCTTTCCAGTATTGATTACGAGGGATGCACTTTTAACAATCTGTATCTCTTACCAAAGGTCGCCAATCACAGGAGCTGTGACTCTGTATGTCCCTGTCATTTTCCCATTGTATCTCCCCACCTAATAAATGTATACTGGTGCAATGCACAATGTCTGTATAGCTAGCTAATGTCATCAGAACCAATCTAATTTTTCACAACGGTTCTTTTAAAACGGTCTCAGCTCTGCTGCAGAGAGGTGGGATCAGAGTGACACTCAGTGGCAAGACAGAAAAAGTCATTCTCAGTTTCTCAGATTCTGTCTAACATCTATTATAATGATGCATAAAATTTTAATTAGATCATTATCAGTATTTTCTGTCTGTTTAATAATCTATGTAAGCATTATAATTCAGACCAAAACATGTACTTTTGATTATGCAAACTGAAAGAAAGATTGGATTACTTACTTTACCGAGGCCCCCCTCACTTGTAACTTGTATGCTGTGATCTCCTGCAATTGAAAAAAAGAAAAAAGAATTTCAGAAATTGAACTAAAAACTCAAATACTCATTTTCAGAAGTAAGAGACTTGAATCACCATAGTTTTTACATTCTGCTGTATTTGAATCTTTGCAGATTACTTGAACAGTCTGAAGAATAGCATTTTACATCTTGCATACAATTTAGCATGTTGCATATGTATAACTGACAGTTTGTGACCCTCCCGGTTGTTTGTGTTAGAGCAAAACATTTTCTGTATGTTTTTGAATGCACACCAATCTATGGCTAACTGAATTTGGTACGTGAAAAAAAGCAGACATTTTCCCTTTTATGAAAGTAGACATTGGAATAAATGACAGAATTTTGCTATTAAAGATTTTTAACATCAGTCTTGACAAGCATTTGAGAGAAATATTTTAGGTGGAGTAGTTCTGCAGTAAGGTAGTGCTATGGACTGTCAGTCTTTCCAGCCTTGCCTGCTTTGATGCAGGGAAAGATTCATAGTATTACGTTCAATTATGGTGCCAGAAATTCTTCTGAGTCTGTGGCTGCCTGGAGTCACTCAAACGCGCAGCATTCAAGAATGCTAATAAATAAGAGTTATCATAGTACAATGTTGCTTGAAACACTGTATGTAAAATAATTTCCATCTATCTCAAACAGGGTCCTGTCGCATCACCCATGTCTATGCGATCTGTTCTAACAAGCGGGTCATGCCTCTCCCCGCCACCGCCACCACCGCCGCCGCCACCTGGACCTCCCCCCACCTTTGATACAGAAACCGTAAAGGATGAAGGAACCGCATCTCGCTCAGCCCTATTTGCACAGCTTAACCAGGGAGAGGCAATTACCAAAGGTCAGGAGAAAAGAAATCAAATTTTGGTCCATGAGTCAAACTACATCAAGAGCTGCTATATGTATTAACCTAACGTCCACCGCACTTTTAAGTTACATTTAAGCAACTCAGATCTTTCTGAGGCTTGCATTGAGTCTGATGGATGAGACTACATACCAAAACCTCCTCTAGAAGCAACAGCACCCAAATATGTTCAGCATACCTGAAATTCACACCATTTATTTAGAGGTATCCTTTTAATTTTAAGGCAGCCAAGCTGGACGTCTTCAGTAGCTGGTGAGCCTGTAAGCTGCAATTGCAATAGAAATTTATCCCCCTTTCTGATTCACATTCAGTGTACCAACCTGTGTCAAAACGTGTTACGTGTTAGGTGAAAAGGTACGGCTCACAGATCACCGTGGAGTACAATAATAAAGCTTTTGTATTAACACTGGACAGTTGTAATTAAAGTGGATGGCTGTGAGTTTAAATACATACCATTGATATATCTGCCTTTAATGCTGCAAGGATAGGTCACATATTGTCATAAATTAGAAAAAGAATCTCATTTTTATGGATGGAAAAATATGACATGACAAGCTCTTAGAGCTTGCTACAGACAAGAGAGTGACTAGAAGACATTGCGGCATTTCCTGTTAAAGATACTAAGACAGCCCATCCACAGTAAAAGAGGTTTTATATGAATTGCTAAAAATACGTAGGCAGTTACACTTTAGCTGGTTACCCAGGCAAACCTTGAGGAAATAAAAAATGTAAATTCACAGAATAATTTAACACGATCACAAATGAACCTTTCCTGCTTAAATATGAACACCCTTAGGACTGGAAAACAGACTCCCTTTCATAAACACCCCTTTTTTTTAGGGCTTCGACATGTCTCTGATGACCAGAAGACTCACAAGAACCCCAGCCTACGTGCCCAGGGTCCATCTGTTCGTTCTCCAACAAAAAGCCATACTCCAAGTCCCACCTCTCCCAAGAATTCCCCGCAGCAGAGCCATGCCCCTGTCTTGGAGCTAGAGGGAAAGAAGTGGAGAGTGGTGAGTTCCAGTCACACCTCTGAATTGCTCCCTGCACATTGCAAACCAGGTTGAGCACTGAACGTCTTGCAAAAGGCTGTCTCTGATCAAGGTGCAACCAATCAAAGTTGAAACTAAAATGGGCTGATTCTTGCATTGCTCTGCCTTGCTACAGTTTAGTTTTTACTATTCTGTAGCAGCTAAAGTTAATTCATTTGCCTCTGAGAATCATATACTCATTCATCAAACTGAAGAATGGCAGAACCAGCATATAAATTCCTTGCAAAATCAGACAGTCCCCCAGAAACAAGTCCAGTGGAGAACTCCAATTAAAATGCCTTCTTGCAGGCTGTTCGTGTGAATGAGACATAACAGTATTATCACAGAGCACTTTCTCCAGCTTTGTTAACCAATGGAATTATATATTTATTTTTCATCACCATGCAAGCACGTCTCCCGTGCTTAAAAGTAGAGAAGTGTTTTCTTTTTTCTCAATCTATAGATGGAAAAGATAGATTTGTTTCAAGTTTGGGAGTTAATTTATGTAGGCATATACCAAAGAATCTGTGGGTGAAAATTCACATGACCGTGTTGGTTAAAAGACGGAAGAAACAATATGCAGTTTAGTCATGCAGAAGGTTATATACACAGTCATTACTGTGGAGCTGAGTTTGCAGAAGGTGCAGTCACAGTTTGCCTGTGTTATGTTGCCTTAGGGTTATAGTACCTGGAACTTTCCTTGCAGATCCCTAGTCTTTCCTTGACATCCATGGAGTGTACATGTCATAGAATCATAGAATCATAGAATTGTTTAGGTTGGAAAAGACCCTTAAGACCATCGAGTCCAACCGTTAACCTAACACTGCCAAGTCCACCACTAAACCATGTCCCTAGGTGCCACGTCTACACCTTTTTTAAATACCTCCAGGGATGGTGACTCAGCCGCTTCCCTGGGCAGCCTGTTCCAGTGCTTGATAACCCTTTTGGTGAAAAAATTTTTCCTAATATCCAATCTAAACCTGCCCTGGCGCAACTTGAGGCTGTTTCCTCTCGTCCTATTGCTTGTTATTTGGGAGAAGAGACCGACCCCCACCTCGCTACAGCCTCCTTTCAGGTAGTTGTAGAGAGCAATAAGGTCTCCCCTCAGCCTCCTCTTCTCCAGACTAAACAACCCCAGCTCCCTCAGCCGCTCCTCATAAGACTTGTGCTCTAGACCCTTCACCAGCTTCGTTGTCCTCCTCTGGACACGCTCCAGCACCTCAATGTCCTTCGTGTAGTGAGGGGCCCAAAACTGAAGGCAGTACTCGAGGTGCGGCCTCACCAGTGCCGAGTACAGGGGCACTGTCACCTCCCTGGTCCTGCTGGCCACACTATTCCTGATACAAGCCAGGATGCCGTTGGCCCTCTTGGCCACCTGAGCACACTGCTGGCTCATGTTCAGGCGGCTGTCAACCAACACCCCCAGGTCCTTTTCCACCAGGCAGCTCTCCAGCCACTCCTCCCCCAGCCTGTCCCTTCATGCTTCATAATGAAAGGAAATGTCTTCACCTATTACTCCTTATTGTATTTGGTAATGCCTGCACCTGTTCATAAGATACCGTATAGACCATTATACAACATTTGGGGGAACAAAAATTTGCGCTGTTCTTCAAGGTGCCGGTCTAAATTGGATAGGAGCCAAGCAGCAGTTTTGTGACTGCATTCTTAAATTCTTGTGAGCATAAGGTCTTTGCTACAAAATTAACAGGTTTTGTCATGGTCTATGCTAAGTTCTTAATTTCTGCAGCTCTAAAATATACATGTCATCTAAGGGTGAATTAGGTGAAACATCTGATCACCAAGCAGATTAGGTTTTTAAGCCACAGGAAGGATATTGCTCTGTTGCAACTGAAGATGCAATGACTCGAGGATAAGTTGTACTAAACTCTGTCTGACTGTTAGCTAGTTAAAGACAACCAATTAAATAAACTTTCTTTTGAAATAGGAATATCAAGAGGATAAGAATGACCTGGTCATTAACAACACTGAACTCAAGCAAGTGGCCTACATTTTTAAATGTAACAAATCTACGCTTCAGATAAAAGGAAAAATCAATTCAATTACTATTGGTGAGTGGATAGCTCAGCTGGGCTTTAAATGCCAGTCTTGAAAAAACTGACTTATGTGATGAATAATGCATCTGAATCATTCCATTCCCTGCAATGGATTGATCACGTGAGTAAAGCCGCTCAGCTATGCAGTGCAAGACTGGGAATTTTCGTAGTTAATGTAGCAGGTGTGCATATATTTGCTTTTATCTTGCCTTTCTTATTTATGATTGCTTTTATTTTAGACAACTGTAAAAAGTTTGGCCTTGTGTTTGACAACGTTGTGGGAATCGTGGAAGTGATCAATTCCAGGGATATTCAGATTCAGGTAAATATCTATTTGAAAAACGAAGATAGACAGAGAACAAGCAGGGAAAAAATGCCCAACATGTAGCTACAAGAGATTTTAAAAACTCACAGGAGCACAACAAAAATAAGAGATTGATGTATCCAAATGTATCTTTATATCCACTAAATTCTGCTGACGTATTTAGAAAATGGCTATGAAAACTATTGAGCATCACTGAACAAACCTCCCTTAGCCCAGTCCCTTCTGGTTCCAGTGAAGCTGAGAGATCTGTACACTGTAAGAACTATTACTTCTGGCCCTAATTTTCTTGCTTTCATGGTAAACAGCTCCTAGGACTTGAAAGTTCAGCAGTGCTTATGGAACAAATTCTGGCAGTTAGCTAATTGATTTCTAAGCCCAGAAGATGGTTATTTCTTTTTTTCTTAGTTTCTCAACAGAAAGGTTCAAACAGACTGTCAAAGGACAACTAAATGACATAAAGTGAAAGTAGGCGCCAGGATTTCGAAAATCTCCCCTGCCAGCGACGTGACACATTACATGAGTAAGCCGTGTAGTCACTTGCCTACCAATGAGCCGCTACTGGTTTTGTCTTTGATAACCAGCAAGCAAAGCTTCATCAGAGATCACCTTCCTCGGGGTTCCCATGAAAAGAAAACAGGTGTATTTTAAATCCATATGTTGCCCTCTCTATTGGGGACACTTGCCCCCTTCAAAACATAGACAGTCTGCCGGACATTTACAGCACTTCATTCATCCCGTTCCAAAGAGGCGTAACTATACATGCTCTAGTGCTGGGTTGTGTCCGCTATACACGACCTAGTCTCAAGAAAGGACTTTAGGATGTATTATTTTAAGCAAAAAAGAAATGAAATGTTAATTAAATTATATCAAACTGCCAGTCTTCAAGCAAGGTAAGGTCTTTTGATTAAAAGGCTGGGCCTGCTGTATGACATTAAATGTAGACAATCCTGCGCCACGCTTCAGAAATACTGGTCACAGCCACCACAGGGAATAATAGCAAGACGGTTTTTTCATATTTTGAACCTCATGCAACTTTGCTACCAGCTGTGCATCATCTTCTGAACTCTAACAAGCAGTTTTATTCATGATGCCTACATGTCTTCTTACGGCAGAGGCAGTTCATAAAAGAAAAGGATCCCAGGCATTTATTTGAGTGGGTTTTTTTAAATAACTAGATGATTTTTATCATTACCTCTAGAACTATTCATAAAAGCTGAAAAATTCATATGTAATGAATAGCGAAACCACGCTTGTTAATACTCAAATAAAGGGGAAATATCTTTCCTAAGAATCAAAATTCTTTTGATTAAGCAGGTTCTATGAATATTGCATAAGGCTTCTATGCCGTGGAGCAGAGTGGAGTTCCACTTAAGAAGGTAGAGTCTGGCTATATGCTATATGCTGCTTGAATCAGGCAGCTTCTGCAGGGTTTGAGTATGCCAAGTGCTGAGCACCTCAATTTTGTCAGTTTTTTGAAGACCTGAGCTTTTAATTTGCAAATACATTATATGTTCATGCAACGAATGTCAGTAAATTCATCCTACAGATTTTGCTGTAAATGGTTATTTCATTGTCATATTGCTTGGCTCTCCTTTGTCTCAGTGGTATTTTTTTTCTTGCCAGATGTTTGCAAAATTTATTAAACACGCCCTCCTTTTGTTCTCTGTTGTGTAAGAACCCATTAAAGAAAAGAAAGATTGGTTTAAGGTGCATTGATCCACTACATAGATCAGATTTCAGGCTCAGGGTGGGATGCAAGAGGACAGACCACTTCTTCTTTGTTTGCTGTCACATTTAAGGAACTGAAGCTGAACATACATTCTTAACTTGAGTGATGGGAGACACTCTTTCATTAAAAAGTACACATCTATCACATGTTGTTACTGTTTTATGGCTCAGAATAACCTCTGCCCTTTTGATGCATTGTCCAGAGTATATTGCTGTCCCTGCTAGCGAGGGCAGGAGGAGAAGGGGGAATTTTTACGGACAACCAGCAAGCCAGCCAGTTAGCCATGAATAAAATCTTTTAATCTGTAGAACTGTAAACAAGAGAAGATTAGCCTTTCTCCCCTCAAGTAAATCTTGCGCTTGCTTTTAAAGTGACATAAGAAATACCTTTAGAGATTTAATTAAATTGATCTCAGTACTTTGTCAGAACTGTAGCTTGCCTGAAGGGGATAAGAACCCTTCCCTATTATATGCTGTAAAACCTGGAAGAGCTCTGAAGTCTTCAGAACGTATTACAAATCACTCGTTGAGTACGACTCTATGCTGGGATCTTGCATTTGCCCTTACTGGGTTGGAGTTGACATGGTTGATTTCTTAACCAGTTCTCACTGATGAACAAGGTGAACACCGCCTAAATATCAGCACAAAAGTGTCACTGAAATTAGAGAGAATCAGGGAAGCACTTTCATCAAACTGTATATTAAAAGCTTGCTGTATATTTTAAGTTTGCTGTTGGGTATAGATCTCTGTTACCACCACCAAGAATTTTCACAGTGTCTCACAAATGAAAGCATCATACAGGCAGCTGACACACAGATCAGATGTTGGTGGCCAAAATTAGACCTGGCAGGCAATGAGGATTTTATTAACAGCATCTTTGTGTGCATTTTCAGATTTCATATTAAGTAGATTTTATTTTGCAGGTGATGGGGAAAGTGCCAACCATTTCTATTAACAAAACAGAAGGCTGCCACATCTACCTCAGTGAGGAATCATTAGATTGTGAGATTGTGAGTGCCAAGTCATCCGAGATGAACATCCTCATCCCCCAAGACGGTGATTATGTGAGTGAGATATTTTTAAAGCTTTCCTCCCCCTTCCCCACTAGTCTTGGTAGCTAATAGCATTTAAACTGCTAGGAAGGAAACTAACATACCACCCATATTACATCACCAAAAAATTATCTACAACAATTGAATTTCTGTGTACCAATATCTCAGCTATCAGTGCAGGAAGAACTCCTTACTTTCTGGGGCACAAAGTAATTTCAAAGATCAGACATGACGTTATTTCTTTCCATTTTGATAGATAATGGCTTTGTCTCCTGTCCATTTAATTTTCTTTTTTGATATCTCAACATAATCTCCCAAAGAAACTCACTTCACACAAGAGCACTCAAGCCTGAAGATGACGATGCTAAAACTAAGATAAATACAATACTACGACAGATGAAATCATGTGGTATAATATCCTTGTTTTTTCTAAAGCTGTTGATACATGGGTAGCATCTGTAATACTTGCTATTATTTTCAATATAGGTCCTTAAAAGCCACTTAAACATGTGCATTTTCCCGCCTCCTTTTCTGTTCTAGTAAGATACTATGCCCACCAGCATTTCTAGTAAAGTCATGCTCTGTCCCTTCACACGCTAGCAAGGGATCCTGCAGGCAAAGCATACTTGTAATAGTTTCCTAGTTTCCTCAACAGAGCAGTGTTGAAATTGTACTGAATGGCTGTAGACAGAACTTAAATTTCTTGTAAATCTTTTGGGCTGGAATTTTGTATGGTAGAGGAGTTTAGGCTTTATAAAAGAATATACGTAACAAGAGAATTCTCATGCTCCACATTTCCAAAAGTGACTGCTGGATGCCCAGCTTCAGATAACTAAAAAGTGAATGATTTTCAGTGGGTGCATAGTCACCTATTTCTTAAAAAAAAAAAAAAGGTCCTTTTGATCAGTCTTGCCCCAAATCACCATATCATCTGAAATTACTGGCTATCAAAACACCTATCTGAGGTCTGAACAAAAAAACCCCTTCTCTTCACGTTGTTTTTTGTTTACTGGGAACAGAGAAAGACCCAACAATGTCTCCCACCCTTTCACCGAATATACGGAATAGAATGAGACTTTCTTTGATGTTCTGCTTCATTTTGTGTACCCCACAAGGGATGCTGAGTCTTTTGAACTGTATCACACTTAAAATGATAGGGTTTTTTTTTATTTTATTTTTCCATATTATAATATTGCTTTCGTCCTTAAAATTAGTCTCCTCGCGAAATCTCCACATCTAAATCCTTTCTACTGTCTTCCAACCCAGACACTGATGGAATCTAAAGTCATTTCTGACATGAGGCTTATTTACTTAGTTGTTCCAAATAATGGTGCGAGAGGGATTATTGCAAAGTAGTGCCATACCGAGGCTATTTGAAACTGGGTAGCAATAAGGCTTTTTCCTGTGTGGCATTGTAAAATAGCTTCCTAGGGTAATGAAGAAGGCTTCTCTCTAATCCTGGCATGTCTGAGCTATCAATGCTTTCTCAGTCATGTAGCACTAATAGTATTCCACCAGTTTTCATGAGGTATCCACTGTTTATTTAACCATCATTGTTGCTTTTGTTTCTTACCAGAAAGAATTCCCGGTTCCTGAACAGTTCAAGACAGCATGGGATGGATCTAAGTTGGTCACTGAACCTGCAGAGATTGTGGGTTAACTTCCTAACGCCATACAGCACTTGCTGACCGTGACCAGACCGCAGCCAGCATAAACAAAGCAGCAATGTAAAGAACTAGAAGTAGCAGTAGTTCATACTGCTGTGATAGGCCTTCAAGCATTAGCTCTGCATGCTAGAAACAATAACACATCTGGCACGCTTTTGTGAGGCATCCCAGTATTTTTCATGTTTCCACACAGTTTACCTTCACATACAATTTTAATTCTAAATGATGTCATGTGAATGTAATGGATTAAAACCCCCACCCTCCAGTCACATCATTGGTTTGAAATACTGTATACATTAAGCCAAAATACTGCATGATACACTTTGTTATCATCTTGCTTCAGTGCATTCCTTTTTCTGTTTCTGCTAATCAAAAACAGCATTAAGACTTTAAGATGTTTATTTTTACCTATTAAGCAATTCCTGTATGATGCAGTAAAAATGTACCCCTAGAAAGTATGCAGTTCCTTGTAGTTCTGTGGCAATCATAATTGGTTTTGTTTTAAACAAGCAAAAAAGGACAACTTTCAGCAATACGTTTTGCTAACAGAAGATTAAAAAAATCTGGTATTTTAATCAAACACATTTCTAATATGTATATTTAGAAGACCCCTATGTTTTCTGTGAGGTGAGATTTCATTATGGTCCACAGACTTGCTGTTGCCCTCTCATTTCTTGCAAATTAGTAATCCTTTCTAAGCTAAAGCCTCATCTAAACTAAAACCTCACAGCAAATCACTTGAAGGTTTTTTGCTCCTTGGATTTCTTTTTTTCTTTTTTTTTTGTGAGACAATCTCTCATTCTTTAAAATTTCACATTGTATCTTGCATCCTATTCAGAAAACTGAGGGAGGCATATATGCCAGATACCAGCTAGTTTCCTTACTAATAATGTTGCTTTAAAATATTGCTATTGTAACTCATATTCATCAAAAATACCTTCCTGTTTCTTCCCCACATTTGTAGGACTTACTCAATTTCAAATATGTTCACAAAGGAAAGCCATAGATTTATGTCATACTAATTCTGAACCCAAATGAAGGGGTAATTTCCTGTTTAGCCCTTTGATTCTACTTTATAGTCCCTATTGTACATGCCTTTTTAACAAAGGTGGAGTGGTGTATACATTTGTACTATTTCAGCACATAGTACGAATAAAATTTTAAAAATTTAAAAAGTCAGCTTATGTTTTTGATCACTTGTAATACCTCCTAACAGTGAAATCACAGTGAGATGCTTGCAGAGCTAGTTACAAGCTAAACTTTGTGCCTAATTTACCTTGAAAGTACATTAATTCTTGAGGGTTTTTAAGTATATCTTTGATTGTAGACCCTATACAGTACAACCAGTAGTGCTCATTCCGTAAGGTTTTGCTATCTGATGTTTAATCTATGTGTATAATGTGTTTGCTTTAATACATACCATTTTTTCAACAGTAAACTTCTTACGAAATAAAAAGGAAAATGTACTTGTTTAAATACAAAGTTGTTCAGAGCTTGCTCCATTGTAGTGTTTGTCCTATATGCTTTCTCCTTCTTAAATGCTGTTTCAAAAGCGTGATTGAGAAAAAGTAGCTCCTCCTCCCATTTCATTAAATATTATCACTTTTGCTGCCATAATCCACCTGACAGTGAATAGTGGGTATTCTGCATGCTAGCAGATAAACCTTAAGTTTCTTGCAGATAACTTCGGTGACAGCCAGAGAATTGAGCTTTTCATGATTCTCACTTCTAGGTACACCTGTATCTTCCAGAGATTATGTCTAGGGAGATGATCATGACCTGGTGCAAGTTTATAAGGTTTGCCTTCTATTTTTAGCTGTTCCCATTGTTTCCCTATATGGCTTTGGATGTGTCCCTCCTGTGTTAACAAACCACAAAGCGGTCCACTCCATATTTCACTTGGATGTGCCTCATATCTGAAAAATGGGCATCACATACTTGTCATGTCAAAACTGTTGAAGGATTGTTTAATCCTTAAATCACAATCATAATTTGTTCCATAAAATAATCTCATTCTGGAGCATTCTGACCTGAAATACTGACTCTTGTTTTCATCCAGCATCAAACAGGGATCAAGTCATTACGCACCAACAGGAAGCCACTTAATCCTTTGGAAGTATGATACAAAACAAGCATCAAATGCTTGATGATAAGCAGGAAGCAGCGAGACAGCTCTGAATCACTACACAGGCAAATTCTTTTAGTTCCTCCTGGGGATTTAACTCCCCCCTCAAAAACAAACGGTGTGAAGGCTGGTCTGATTCTTCCTTTAAACGTTTGAAAGCAAACTCCCTTGTGGCTAGACCTTCTTCCTGACACTTGTGTTTCTGCGACATGCAAGACCCAAGTACATTTTTTGGACTGGTTTCTTAAGAGGAAGAAGTCTTAGGCAGTAACAGTGCGTGCCTGACAGGCTGAACACACCTGAGAACTTCGTCAGAGGGCAGAGGTTTAAAAGATAAGGAAGGAGGCCTTGCATGGACAGACCCAAGGTAATTGCTCCAACTGGAGAAAAGGCTAACAAGTCCATGCATTACTGGACACCAGAAAAATAGGAGAGAGACTTTTCAAATATGCAGATAGCTTTTATCCAGTACTCTTAGTCAGCCATGTGACAAAAAATCTATAACCAGCTTTTGTCAGTTCTGGTCCTCATCAAAAATACTTATCATACATTTCCAATAGGTTGGACTGTTCTTTCCCTGCAACCTGTCTTTAACGTCATAAATATAAAAGAGGGCTAAATAAACAAAATAAATGCAAGGTTCTGATTCTACCCTACATGAATTTGTGTATAATTAAAGGTTAAAAACTCATTTTCTGAAAAATCAAGTATATCTTGAGACAGAAACAGTCAACAAGCTGCAGAATGATGATTTGATGAATCATCCTAACCATGATCAGTTGTGTCCACCAAGTCTTTAGCAGCAAGCTTGATCTGTGTTTAATGGTTGACTCCAGCAAGAAATGAACTGCTAAATGCTGAGCACCCCTAAGGTCCTATTGATCATTTCTTTTTACTGCATGCTATCACACAAGGTATACCCCTTGATTTCAGCTCTACACTGCACTAAAATTGTGGTTATGCTCTAAATCAGTGCAAATGTCGAAACAGAAATCAGCGCATTTGGTGCATATATTGATATGAACAAATGTGTATGGTGTAATTAGCCAGTTCATTTTTATAAACCTGCATGGGTCAAATATTCACCAGTATAGATGCTGTCTATCAGCCAGTAAAATACATGTAAAAGACAAGGAGATTTTTTACTAAGTGTCCAAATGTAAAAAGCTTTTTTCCTAAGAAAAGCTTCAACGGATCTCAGAATATAGAACCTGTGTAAAAGTACTCGTGAAGTACTCTGTACAAGTACCTCATGAAGTTCAACAAGGGGAACTGCAAAGCCCTGCACCCGGGGAACAACCACCCTGTGCACCAGTATACACTGGGGGCCCACCCAGCTTGGCAGAAAAGGACCTGGGGGTCCTGGTGGACACCAAGTTGAACATGAGCCAGTGATGTCCCCCTGCAGCAAAGGCGGCTGATGGTATGCTGGGCTGCATAAGGAGAAGCATTGCCAGCAGGTCGAGGGAGGTGATCCTTCCCCTCTACTCAGCACTGGTGAGACCACACCTGGAGTGCTGTGTCCAGTTCTGGGCTCCCCAGTATAAGTGAGACATGGACATACTGGATAGAGTCCATCAGAGGGCCACAAAGATGGTTAAGGGACTGCAGCAACTGTCCCAGGAGGAAAGGCTGAGACAGCTGGGACTGTTCAGCCTGGAGAAGAGAAGTCTCAGGGGAGATCTGCTAATGTCTATAAATACCTGGAGGGAGGGTACAAAGAGGATGGCGCCAGGCTCTCCTCAGTGGTGCCCGGTGACATGACAAGAGGCAACAGGCACAAACTGAAACACAGGAGCTTCTTTCTGAACATCAGGAAACACTTTTTCACTGTGCGAGTGACCGAGCACTGGCACGGGTTGCCCAGAGAGGCGGTGGAGTCTCCATCCTTAGAGACATTCAAAAGCTGTGTGGAGATGGTCCTGGGCAACTGGCTGTAGGTGGCCCTGCTTGAGCAGGGGGTTGGACCAGGTGACCTCCAGAGGTCCCTGCCAACCTCAAACATTGTGTGATTCTGTGATACTTGCTTAGTTGTTTAAAATATTGGTTGCTAAGAATTAGTGGAAATCAGAAGCATTGAGGTAGTGATTCCGTGTATCCACCAGATGGCAGAAACCAGCTGAGGCCCAGGCCCTTGCAAGCTCTTCCTGTTAATGAAAAAATGTGGGATAACAGTGTTTGCAAAGGACATGTATACTGTTTGTCAAAGAACTGGGAAATTCAACTCTCTAAAAGTCACTGTAAAAACATTAAAAGATTACTTTGATTTTGAAATTATCATCCTGGTAAAAAGCAAAGGTTTGAGTGAGATGAACAAGGACGAAGAGAAAACATCTACCTGTTACCAATGATTAATTTGTTCCGTTTTTTTTTAACACCACTAAGCATATCTCCATTAAAAGGACTTTTCAAAAAAATACCTGATTGAACTCAAAAGGAATATTTAACAGAGCTATTGAAGATAAAGGGGTAAGTAATTTCAAGTCTGCATTTGAAAACCAGAAATCTTTTCAATGTCGTAGGGAATTAGGCACTTGCTAAGGCTTCCCAGTGCCATAGTTATTATCCAGACAAACCATTCTTGTTCGTACTATTTTCTGAGTCCTCGACGTATCTGCATCTGCATGAGTTCCTTCAATGTTACTGTATGCATGTTCATAAACCTGTGCATCACATTTCTTTCCCAGAGATCAAGATTTGTCCGTTCGAAGTCCTTCAGGGGCTCACCTCAGTATGCACCCTTAGTGCACTCTCCTGACGTGCTATGCGACTGGGCTCCCTCTAAAATGTGGAAGCAGCTGCCGCTTGTTTCACAGACAAATGAAGGTAATGTTCACTCGATTACACGATATGCTAGCAAGCAGAGCAGTCATCAAGAACACACAAGATAAATTCAGTTCCCCTGCTGGAGGTGATTTGGACCCACTGCTGTGAAAATACTGCCCAGCAGTAGCTACTGCCCTCAGATGGTCCCTATAAACAGGCCCCTGACACATGAAGCAGTCATTAGATAAAAATCATAAATAACACTCCCCAAGCAACGTTCTGACTACCAGAAAACAAGAACCTGCCTCCTCTTTATGGTTGAAATAATCCTGAAAAATCTTTTTGGGTGCCAAATTTTTGTAGAAGAACCGAGAACACTCTCTACTCCACCACCCAAAACTCACTGGTGACCTTCTAGGCTTAGCCCTGCTTCCCTAAGTCTTGCTGCACACCAAGGACCCTACCTGATCACCACTGACCACCAAAGATTCTTCTCCAAACCCCTAGTTCCAGCGCTGCTTCAACGGAGGCACACTCACATTTCCTCTCTGGCAACACTAAAGAATGTAACAGGGCATTAGGCAACTGGGAAGGCTTCTGACTGCCACACTCCCGAGTAAAGCTGTTTTCTCGTTACTCTTCATTCAAACCAGGTCAAGGTAAAAGGCAAATAAAGGTATTTACACACAACTCCCAAAACAGACAGTACTGGTAAACAAGTAACCACACTAAAAATCTATGTACCTAAGATAAAAGTGGAAAAGTTCCTTTTTTTCCTCCAGCGGATTTGCTATGGCCTTTTTATCTACTGTGACCACTGGTATTCTGTTCTTTGTCTGTATTACACCTGAACTTGCATCTGTTAGAAAGAAAATACCTCTCGGTGGACCATGACAACTTTTAGACCCAATCTCTCCTTCAAAATCCTCAGATGGATGAGACAGGTCAGTTTCAGAGTGAAAGGCTAAATTGATTTAATTTGGGAGACAGCTGTGCCATTTTTCTACACTGAAACATATAATGTCTTACTTTATACTTATGTAAATGCATACAGTTGGTTTTTGGCTCAAGTTTCATGTTCTGTACCTGACTGCTTGCCCCAACAAGGGGTAAAGTTCTCAGTCTTCGGTGACTCAGTCTGTATGTTTTTTAACCAACATTTGCATTTAATTTCACTCTGTACATGAACATATATACTTGATACAAATGTCTAAATAGCACGAATATATGTAGGCTGCTGGGCACAACCATAATTAACCACTTTGGAGCGACAAGAGGTTGCTGTTGATTAATGTCCAACAACGCTCATCCAAGGACTCTTTAAAAGAGCTCCTATTATTAGAACACTTCAGCATGATGCAGGAGATGTGATCTGCATCCCCCAAGCAAAGGAAGGAATTGAACTTCAGTTTCATGTATCGAGATGAATGCTTCAGCAATTCCTTGGTTTTAAAAATTGTTTAGAACCCTGCCTTGAAAACAAGATGCTAGCATGTGTATCAAAACTGAGCAAAGATACATCTCTGTCCCTCTGAACAACAGGCAGATTTACAGCAGACCAGTGCTCTACTACTTCCTAGTGACTACAAAAGATTCCCCAGAGCCTGACAGATCAGGCTTTTCAGCATTACCTATACTTCAAGAGCTTACTGTGGGATTCCAGATTCCCCTTAAACCTTAACTATTGCAATATCAGCTTTTAGGTGCTTGCCTCCCTCTTTTGATCTAGTTCAAAACATGTCCTCTTGCCTAAATCTCATTTCTAGAGAAGAGGATATTTAACTGCTGAGGCATTCAACCACTTATTTTCATCAACTGGTACAATGAACTACCTGAGATTATCTCCCTTTCTGACTCTGCTCACGAGAGAAAGCAAAGTAAAGTAGGGAGAAATCGGTGTTGCAGAAGATTGTAAGTACTCCCATAACATGTGTGGCAAGCTGACACAGCAATAAAACAAGACCCTTTGCCACCAAAAGCCTAAGCTGTGAGTTCCCCACCACTGGCAAGCACTGTTGTTACAGCATCTTTTTATCATATGCATCACAGAATAGAATAATCTTGCTTGCAGAATTTGTGGGTCTTCTGTGGGTTGCTTTTTTAAGGCAGAAGAATGAAAAACTAACAACTGAAAAATCTGGGAATGAAGAAATGTTGCACTGTCTCCGTTACCTGTTACTCCCCTTCTCTCTGCTGTGATTCAGGTTCACCTGGAGTACCCAGCATAATCGCGTAGTGGGTTCTAACTGGTCATGCCTGTGTAATGCTGCTGGTGACCCTAAAATTTACACGACTGGCAGCATTATATGAAGCCTGTGAGATCTTGTAATTGTACCTTAAGATGTGATCTGGCTTGCAAAACCTGTGGCTGCACACATACACAAAAAAAAAAGGCCTGACACCATTTTGTCCTGAAGGGTTTGTGGTGAAAATCCAATTAAAAAAAATTAAATAGACTGTAGCTGATGAAGAAAGAGTGAAATATTATAAGGAAGAACCTCTGTTATGCTACTTGTACCGTCAGTTTTCCAGGCTAGTTTTTCTATTAGGAATGAATAGCTTGTTTAAGACTTATGTTTTCTTCTATACAATTGCCTAACTTCCTTCCTTTCTTTCTTTGATTCTTCATTGTCCTTTCTAATCATGCTAAAACTTGCTATGTTTCCCAAAATCATTTACCCATATTGGTTTCACCCAGGTCTGTATTACAAAACACATGCCAGCGTAATTAGAACCACATCGATGTACTACATTTAATTAAGGTGGTATGAGTTATCTGCGAAGCACTTTGCCAATGCACCTCAGCCTGTCTATATGAGAGACTCACACCGCAGAACCTACTTCAGGTTTTAAATTAGTTAGGGTTACATGGGAAAATAATGTATTTGTTTTAGTCTAACAGAGAGAGGGAGAAACTTTATCAGCTGTGCTATTTGCTGTGTTAAAAATGGGAAACTCCACGTTTATCGTGTATACTACTAGTTCATTCAGTATAGAGCTGTGTTAACATCTGTATTATGTGGAACTTGAGGTCTGGTTGAGATGCGTAATAGTACACAGGAACCTTAAATATTAAAAATTAATTTGGAGAACTGTGTTTAAACTTGCTGTAGGGCTCCTGGTTCTTTGTTCAGCGTTTTTGCACAGGAAGAACACGAATGTGATAGGGGGAAAAAGACAAAAAAGGGGCGATGGAAAAGCAAGCCATATTTACACAACAAAATCAAATTGTACAAGTACACAAGAGCAATTTAACGCTTTTTCTCTCTCCGAACAATTTCAGCCCACTTCCTATTAGCAAAAGGAAAGTGTTTGGAAAGTTGCGGGAGGTCAGAAACAACACCCGCCAGCCAGCACAGGCGGCCGTCAGCAGCAGGACAGGTAACCCTGTGCAGCTGCACCTGCTCGGAGGCGCGGCAACGCCTTACTCCTCGCCTGGCTTTACGGCCTCCTCTACCACAGCCCATCGAGAGTAACGTGGCTGGGGTGTGGGCCAAACTCAGGAGTCAGCTGAGGGGACAGAGAGAGAGCAGCTGACGCCCGGGGCCCCAGCCTGCCCTGCCAAGCACCTGTGGAGACACGGGAACGAAGATCCACACAGAAGATGGAGACTCCCTTTCCGCACCACAGTACAACGCTCTGGAGCAAGCAACCCCCCCGCCCCAGGCCCGCTTTCACAGCTGATGCCCGGCTGCGAAACCAGGGCCGGGGCTTTGGCTGTGCAGGATGACTTACTCCCGGGGGGCGGCCGGCAGCCGGCCCGGGCCGAGCCGAGCCGAGCGCCGCCGCTCCCGCTGAGGAGATTGCCGCTCCCGCTGAGGGGAGCGCCGCTGAGGAAAAATTTATGCTAAAATTTATGCCAAAAAAAAAAGTTTACGCTAAGGAAAAATGACGTGCCTTCTCTGCGTACACTGCGGCGGGCAGCCCTCTCAGGAGAGCGGGCAGCACGGCCTTAGCTCTTTCCCCCCTTGGGGCTTGCTTTCTCCCCCGACAGCACTTGGAACCGCCCCGGGCGGACCGCGTCCCTGCCTCGACGCTAGGCGATACCATCTCACTGGGGGGGGGGGGGGGCAGAGGAAGCCTGGTTCTTTCCTGGCGCAACGGCAGAAAGGGGTTTGCTGCAGAGTGGTACGCTCCTCGGCAGGCTGGGTGCCTGAAGGCCTAGTATTCGCCCGCTGCCTCTGCTTCCCCCCCTCCCCGTAAGTGGGAGAGGCCAGGCGTCTCCCAGCGCATGCGCGGTGAGGGAAGGCCCTCAGTGTCAGAGGGGAAGGAGGAGATGGCGGAGCCCGGCCCGGAGCCGGGCGCGGGCCGCACCGGCGCTGGGGCGGCGGCAGCAGCAGCGATGGCGGAGGGCGACGGCGTCGACGGAGGGGAGGCCGCCGCCGCCGCTGCTGCGCCGTCACCGCCGTCCTCCCCTCCGGCGGCCGTTGGGGGCGAGGGCGGTGGGGCGAAACCGCTGAGCGCGGCGGAGTACGCGCGGCGCGTCCACCAGTGGCTGTGGGACTCGTACTGCGGGTACCTCAGCTGGCAGGGCTGCCTGCCCGCCCTCCTCGCCGCCTCCGCCGCCGCCTCCGCCGCGCCCGCCTGCGCCGCCGGCCCCCCTCGCGTCGCCGCGCCGCCGCCCCCTCCCTCCCCGTCGCCGGGGGCGGCCGCCGCCGCCTACTACAGCCCCTTCTACCTCTTCGCTCCGGCTCCAGCCCACACGGCCACCGCCGGGCCGGGGCCCCGCGCCGCAGCCGCCGCCCCCCCCGCCGCCCCCGCTTGGCCGGGAGCGGCAGGCAGGCTGACCCCCCTGCCCAGGGCGGCCTCCGGCAGCGCCGCCGGCACCAGCGGCAGCGGCGCCCCCAGGGAGACGGGGCGGCCGGCAGGTGAGCGGGGGCGGGCGGGGCCCGGCCTGGGTCGCTTCGCCTGGGGAGGAAGGGGGCGGCCGGCCTGGCCCGTGGCGGCCGCGGGCAGGCGCTTGGCAGCGCCCGGGTGCCTGGGCGGCCGCCGGCGGCCGTGCGGGGTGGGCAGGGGGCCGGTGGCGCCGGCTGGCCGCCCGCAGCGCCTTCGGTCTCCCCGGGCCCTCTCCGCCGCCGTTCTGGGAAGCGGTGTCTGGAGAAGGAAGCTGGGGGTTTTGCAACCGTGGGGGTCGCTGCGCGTCTGTGGGCTGCGGGCCCGGGGGTGGAGCCGTGCCTTGTAAAAGGCGGCAGCCCAAATGCCGAGTTTGTAAATCCAGAACTTAATCCATAAGCAGGTTTGAGAGGGTTGACTTGTGTGTACGGCTTATAACTTTAGTGCTTGTAAGATGATTTATTTCATGGATACGAAGGACTTTATTTTTTCCAGTGAAGCTTATTCTTGTGGTCGCAGGCTTGTAATGCATCTAACTTTATAAGTAGCCTGTTCCGATGATGAAATCTAAACCAACTTTATCAGGTTTAGTGGGCTCTTGTTGCTCAAATAAAATCATTAAATGAAATTGAAGCAGAGAAATAAAAACATGCTTACATTCAGCAAGCTAGCGGCAGGACGTGAGATAAACACAAGTCTGTTAGGGCTGTAAATGTTGAAGACTGTGCATAGCAGTGCTTCTGTTTATATTTGTTTGAGAGCAAGATAAACTTGCTCTGATCTTGTCAGAGATAAAACCTGGAGCACGCAAACATTTCTTGACAAGTCGAGGAGCGCCTAGGTGACATTCCCTGAATGTTTGGTAGCACCTTGAGTAATGGTAGAGAACTGTGGAGCAGAACAGTGCTAAAGGACTTTGGAGAAAAGCCACATCTCCTTTCTTTCTGCCGGGCAATGTACAGCGTTACTGGTCTGTAACGTTATTGATAAGCGTAGTGACTGGGTGTGAGGGGAGAACGTTTTTAGTTGCTTTTTCTTTCTTTTGAAGGGAGGGGAATCTGGCTTCTGAAGTTGCTTCTTTCTTGTGGTTTTAAGCAGATGTTGTTTGAACAAGGTTGTAACACAAAGTCGTGTTTTCTTTAATTGTGCCCTGATTCTGAGTTATAGATTGCTTATAAACAGATATTGCCAGTTATTGAAAAAGAGGACGTGGACAAGGGCTAGACTGAAATGATTGTTGGATTCTTACCTAGTTCTTCAGGAACTAATTCCATGTGCTAAAGGTAATTTATGGCATGAATAGCACTTGATACTGCTGAACATGGTTATTGTGAATGCTAAATACTGTTGCAACACCCAGCCTTCTTAAGGGAGCTCTGTATGTGATATAGTGATACGATACAACTGTAGACAATGACCGTTGTGCCGGTGCTTTGGCTCCAGATTGCAGATGGATGTATCTGGAACAGCTAAAGCGATTACGGCTCCTTCTTGTCTGCTGCAGATTATTGCCCACACAGCAGGCTTGGCAGGGCAGGTCACGTATCGTCCCTACGCCACTGCAGTTTACAGCCCGGTGTGCTTACGTAAGCTGAAATAAGTGACAGCTTATGTTAATGTTGCAGATCTTAAACTGGGATGTCAGAAAGTGGATTTGGTAACTGCCTTTTCCAGTTCAATCTGCCTGCAGGTGTGTGTCAGAGCACCAATATTAGCAGCACTCTGGGCAGCAGCAGGCTTTTTGTGGATGGTCATCGTGATTTAAGACCCTTTCCCCCCTCCCTGCCTAACTGCAGGAGATTACTGCTCTTCTGCTGGGAACAGCAGAGCAAAAAGTGCGTCCAAGCCTCAGCTGCTCTGCCTGGCTGACTGGTGCAAACCCATCTTTATTACTAGCTTAATGTGAGATCCTAGACTTTGAGCTGAGATGGACGTGTGTTGCATTTGGCTGTCCCTGCCATACAAATAGTAACCCCTGGCAAAATAGTGGATTTCTGACATGAGGAACATCTCAAATCACCGCAATGGAAATCTGCCAGAGTCTAAGGGTTGCCAAGGTTTCTTAATATAATGGAGTTTAACATAATTATTTTCTTAGCCCGACTTAGCTTCTTCCTTATTCAGTCCTTTTGTCTAATATATTCAAATGAAACTCTGCCACTAACTTCAGCAAATGTGTTGCTTTTAACAGAGCAAATGAACGCTTTTATCTGGCGCTGTATGCTCAAGCCGGGACTGGGGAGACTGGCTGTGCTCCCTTCTGCCTTAGTTGAAGAATCTTTAACTAGAATTTGTTTGACAACTTGAACGTGCTTTGACAATGAGACTTGAATCCATTTTAGTATTTACTTAACAGTCATGCTACTTGGTATTATCGATGCAGAGTTATCAATCAGTGCAACAGCTGTGAAATAAAGATATATAAACTGAGGTGTGTTAAATAAGAACTTGCTCTTATCTAATCCCTGCTTGATTATACTTCCCCCATTTAAAAAGCGCCCAAGTGCTGTGGGCTGTCAGCTTCGCTTGCATAGCTTGTGAGGCCAGGACTGGCATTATCGGTCTCGGCAGTTGAACTGTGGAGTTTTATTCTAAGTGAAATTTGATGATGTTTTTTGAGATTGGAGAGAGGAATGATTCTCTTTCCCTTTTCCTTTTCTCCTTTCCCTGTGTGTGGGGATTGGCATTCTCAGAAACACTAACAAACGCAGTCACTATTTTCCACAAGTTACATCTAGTAGTACTTAGGTATTTCTAAATGAAGTTTTGATGCGAGTCCTTGCTGGTTTCATGTGAGTAGTCATGTTTGTTGTTTGGGAAACACAGAGGGGTAGATAGGTTCAGATGAAATTATTCTGCAACACTATTCCTTGGAAGCTTTCTAAGATATTTGAAAATAATTTAATATTTTCTTTGCTTTAATCATCTGAGCAACCAAAGCTTGTAACTGTGACTACTTATTTTGCCCTCATTTGTGCTTGGCCAATGAAATAGGAGAAATGTATTACACTTTCTGGCTCGTGGTAGGGCAGCATGCTGTGTTTTATTATAATAATAAGACATCTATAGGAATGTTTATGCCAGGTGTGACTAGTATTTTCATCTGCTTCTGTTTCTGGGTCTGACTTTAGACAAAATAGGCTGTGTTTTAGAGAGCTGGTACTTGGTACATATGGAAGCCTTGCTGCTGAGCGATAGAGAAGTTGTGGTAGTTCCGAGATCTAATTTTCCTTTTATCTGAACTCTCAGGTTTACTGAAATCTGTCTCTATGAAGCTGTTCTAAATGAAAAAAACACAAGAATTGATGCATCTTTCATGTACTTTGGTTCTTTAGCGGGGTGGGATTTTGCCTCTAATCCTAATTATGAGGGGACTCAGTTCTGAAAGAGTTTAATTTAAGAAGGTTCTTATAACTCAATTTAAGCAATTCAGGTAATTTTTTATTCATACACTTTTAGAAGTTTTCTCGAAGATGTGAGCTGAGATCAAGATCTTGATAACGTTCTTGCGGCGAGGCTAATGTGAAACATTCTTTAGATGATAGTGTTAACTTTGTGTTAGTGCAGTAAAATCTGGGTAATGTTAACTATTTCTGTTACAGGTCGGGAGTTCATTATTCCTTCGCTGGCACACAGGTTCATAGCGGAGATGGTGGATTTTTTTATTCTGTTCTTTATAAAGGCAACCATTGTTTTAAGTATTATGCACCTCAGTGGAATAAAGTAAGTTGAACAATTTAAAGCTTTTGTTATGTACAGCTTTAAGCTCTTCATGCTCTTTGAGGTGTCATGACGTATATATGGTATGCTTATGCATATGATGGCACTTAATAACTGTCAAAAGTTGAGGAAAAAGCACCACTAGGTTAACCTTCTTTTAAACACTTTCTGATTTTGGGTCAGCTGATGGAAACAAAGAATTTGTACAGGTGTCTTCATAGGCTCACAAACTCCTTACTAAAGATAGATGAGGCTTGCAGTCTTATTTTTTGGGAGGCAATAGCAAGATTTTTGAAAAGTCCTCTAAAAATTTCAGAGAAAAAACATTGGCAAATAAATTTGTTTTTTAAACAGCCTTAAAAGATGTACTGGATCTGTCTGGGATGGAGTTAATTTTCTTCATAGCATCTCCTATGGTGCTGTGTTTTAGATTTGCGACCAAAACAATGCTAACCGACAATAAAAAAAAATTCAGATCCTACATGTCAGATATGTACGTACTTTTAAAATACAGCCTGATTGCTAGGAATGCTACCATGCTGCAGTCTTTACTGGGCATAAGTTTGGTTTCTAAAAAAATACGATTAAGCATCGTGTGTATCAACTGTACACTAGACTGAAAGATTCTTCATTTCACATTCTTAGATGTAATCATTTACTTAAAAGACTGTTTCTTTTTTATCTGCTTCTTTAACTGTAGATACCTTATTCCATAGCTCATTTAATTCCTCTGCTTTGGGTTGGTGTAATCAAATATTTCGGTCTGATTAGGAGATGAGAGCGTGGTATAGTCAGTAATTCCATTACTGTACAAACACATTTCAGAATCCAGGTTTTCTGCTGAAGAACCTTCCAAATGTTGACTGACTGTAAACTGATACTATACAGATAACATCTTTCAGGCACCTTAAACTTCTGCTTGAAAGGTGTGTGGAAGAGGGTCAAATCCAAAACAATAAATACGTCAATGTAAGTGATCAGTGGTTTTTGTTCAGATAAGCGTGCAATTAAAATACCAAACTCTCAGTTGTGTTTAGTTGCCAAAACCTCCAACTCTAACCTGACAGCTTGTATGTCCATCCTGGTTTTAGCAGGCTGAGAATATTACAAAATGAAGTACTGGAAAGATGGGGAGCAACTGTATGTATATTGCTTCTGTGAAGTAGTGAAGGGGATGGAAAGAGAGGGAATCTTTTTCAGTTAACTTACAGTATATTCAATATGACTGCTTTTGCAAGAGCCAGTAAGTTGCTTACAAGTAACTGCAGAGAAACATTCTGGTGGTGGGTTTTGGGGTTTTTTTGTTTTGTTGGTTTGTGGGGTGTTTTTTTTGTTTGTTTGCGAGATGTGGTGTGGTTGAGGTCAGGCTGAGGAGTTGTCATGAAAAAAACATGTCCTCGCAGGCTCGAGACAGAGACTTCAGGCCAAGGTTCTGTTGAAGGGAAAGGCAGGTTGTGCCACACTATTTTCTGAATTCCTTATCTTTGTGATCCTTAAGTCTGAATAAAGAGGAAGGCAAGTAGTACAAATATGGATGGACTGTTTTGAAGCGGGACTGCACATTTCTATGTGAGTAGTAATTCTCACTTAGATGGGTAAGTGAAAAGTCCTCGCCTAAATACGTTGCAAGTGTCTCCGTTCCAGGGATAAGAATGGTAAATCTGTAGAGTTTATCTTGTGAAAATAGGCAATTGACTCCAAATTGATGCTTTGCGTAGCTTTGTTTGTTAGGGTAAAAAACTGAACGTTTCAATTGCTTTAAGCTTAAAAACTTACCCTTGCATGCCAAGGTGCCTGCCTCTAGAAGAGTACGGTGAGCAGTAAGGACTACTGAGAATGAGGAACCCTGATCATGCAAGGGAGGACAGGCCTCCCTCGCTTGCTTAGGGACACTTGCATCTTCTGCCTCGCATTTATAGAGAAGAGTGCCTTTTCTTTTTCCTTGAGAGTTCCTGTAAGGAAGAGACTTGGATGCCTTCCATTTATACAGTTAGATGATCACATGCAGGATCTCTTGTTTATCTCCTAAGAAGTGTGAGAATTTTCAGAACAATTCTGCAGCTCGCTACCCAGGGACACCATTGTGCAAAAGTGGTAATAAAGAACAATCTTTTCTGAATGAAAAAGACAAAACAAACTAGGCAGCAGCTCAGAAGGAAACCTAGTGTTCTGAATTTGAATGGCTTGTTTAGTATCGGAGGAGCCAGGGAGCTTTTGTTCTTTTACTAATATCAGAACTGAAGGAGTGAATTCTAGTATTAAAGGGGTAACATTGGTATTGGGAGAAAGACGGTTTTAAAGTTCAGTCTTATTTTGTACAGGGACATCTCTAAATTTGCCATGCATTACATAATAGAAGAAATAGATGAAGATACATCCATGGAAGATTTGCAGAAAATGATGATAGTAGCTCTCATCTACAGGTTATTAGTCTGCTTCTATGAGGTAACTACTCATTAACTTCTATAATTAATAGTCGTCAGTTGTTGAATAAATGTTGAAAAAAAAAAAATGTATCACCATTGGCCTATAAAGTAAATCCTTTTTATAGTATTTTGGATTATGTTGAAGCTTACAATGTTCACGTAGCTTTGATGAAAACCAAGTTTGCTAGACCAATCAACAACAGGGTGTTGTATGGAACTGAAATAACCTTTCTTTTACAGATAATCTGTATTTGGGGAGCAGGTGGAGCAACGCCAGGGAAATTCTTGCTTGGATTGCGAGTTGTGACATGCGATACATCTGTACTTATTGCGCCCAGCCGTGTGTTAGTCATTCCGTCTTCTAATGTCAGTATGACAACGTAAGTGCTCATGCTCGGTCATGTTGGTTTTGGGTTAATAGTGTGGAAAGCGTGCAATTTGGAAGGAAATACACCATTTCTTTATTAGTGGCCCTTGCGATACTTAGATTGCAAGAGCTATTGTTAGATTCTGTGACCTAAGAATGAAATGGCAGTTATTCAATTGTGTGAATATTTTTCAGGTCAGCTGATAAAATAATCTCCTCTGAACTCTGGGGATGGATTTTTGTGCTGTGTGAAACTGAGGCACTAAACTTGAAAGTGAACTACCTACTGATATGAGCAGAAAAGTGAAAATAAGGCACCGAATGTTTTATTCTCATTTCAGGTCCACAATACGAGCTTTGATCAAGAATTTTTCTATTGCTTCATTTTTTCCTGCATTCATTACACTGCTGTTTTTCCAGCATAACAGAACAGCCTACGATATTGTGGCAGGGACTATTGTGGTAAGAAGAAATGGAGTCAGATGATACCAAAAGAGGAGATTTCCAGACTGGTTTTGAACATCCCTTCCCACCCCCAGTGAACAAAGACCTACCCCAAAACTGAAATTGAGGTGTCTGGCAGAATCTTTTGCCCAAATGAAATGGGAACCGATTCAGAAGCTAAAGAAAACGTTTTACTCCGGTGTGATGCCAGCAGCTACCTTCAAAGTATTGGAGTTTTCGTAAATGCCAAAGAAGTTTGGGAGAAACCATACCTGTTAAATCTGGAAGTATTAACCTCCGATTGATGAGAAAGAAAGTGGCTGTATTAACTGCAGAAAGGAGCTGTTCTGTCCGTCGGTCTGTGGCAAGCAGATACCTAGAAATACTCCACCTTAAAAGAAATGTCGCTCCTGCAGTGTTGGATGTTGGCAGGTAACTAGAAAATCCAGTTGTTTTCCAAGCAGTTGCCTAAGTCCTATGATAAACTCTGAGGGGAGGAGAACTGCAGTACGAGACAGTAAGGCAAGTCACGTTGACTGAATTGCCAGGCGCGTAGGAGACGAGCAGTGTTTACCATGTCCCTTATTACTGCTTCACAGCCCGTATTCCCTCACCTCTTTAAGTATTTTATCAGAACGTTGATGTGAAAAGTTTGTTGCATGACTGTCTTAAGCATTGTCACTTATTCCACGTCAAAGCTAATGAAGAGGTGAAATAATAGCTGCTTTTTCTCTGGGAAGGGTATGTTACACTGCAGTGTTAGTGAATCGGCGTGTGTAATTAATTCTGGAGCTGTGAACAGTACAGATCATGCTAATGAAAGGTAACTTTTTTGCTTCTCTTTGGAGTGAAAGCACTTGTCTATTTCTTGCATATAATACCAAGCAAAACAACTGAATGTGTTTCAGGAGCATGCAGAAAACATTAACTGAAATGTGTTATGGGTGTAAATCTATGGAAGTACAAATACTGGTTATTTTCACTTTATAATTCTGGCTAATTGTTTGTATATTCAGAATAACTTAAATACTGAATAAAGAAGCCTAATATTTTGCATGATTACATAGCTTTGATAATTTGTTTATTCTCATGTCGTTAGTATCTTGGGAAAGGAATATAAGCAACAATGTTAACGTTGTATTAAAATTTGAGTAAGAGCTGGGAATTCTTCTAGAGCCGTTTTTGTGCGTTCTTCCCTTAGGCGTAACTATGCCACTCTGTGGCTGAAGTTCTTGCCCTGCCTTCTGTTTTGGAGGCTGGCAATAGAAATGTTGGAGAGCTTGGCTCTCTCTCCTGTCTTCAAGTGAAATAACTTCATCAGCAATGTGTTAGTATTCTGCGATATTTGAGTTTGACAAGTGGTGTTTGTTTTTCTGCTTATTAACATAATGTTCTGCGTATGCGTTCTGATCTTCATTTACAGTGATGTTTTGGGAGGTCTGAATAAAGCACCCTTTTCCTTTGGAGGCTGTTAGACCGCTTGAAGATACTTAGCTGAAACAGAACTTGAGAGATGATACCACTGCAGTGTTCTTTCAAAGAATGGCACTGTTGACTTAAGCATTAAAGTTAAAAGTTCAGGCTTGGCCATCAGCCTGACAGAAGCTAAAGCTGTCAAAACGAACTGAAGTCCCTTGTAGGGTGCGTGTTGCCCATTTACAATATTTCAGTATGAATACAAAAAGCACTTTTGTTCCATTTACTGCAGCAGTGACCTAGAAACTAGGATTCAGGACTGGGGGGGGGGGGAAGGGAGAAGCAATACTGTTGGCTAAAACTTTATTGCTACCAATTCAGGTGCAAGGGAAAGCATCTCTCACTCTGTAGAAAAATACCACCCCTTCCCACAGCAGGTAAAGAAAAAAAAATTACAAATCAAGAACACGGAGCCTGTCCATGGAACTATGTATACATTATGCTGTTGTAGACGCTAGCTTTTAGTTTGTCTCTTATGCGAGTTGCATTGAAGATGCAGCTTTTTTCTGTTTGTAGGAGGTGATAGAGCTAAGGAAAAGAAGTGGAATTTGTGGCGTTTTTCAGATTTAGACATCTGGAAATATGTAATTGCCTATAATCCCTCCCCAG
Source organism: Nipponia nippon (assembly GCF_047370975.1). NCBI lineage: Eukaryota > Metazoa > Chordata > Aves > Pelecaniformes > Threskiornithidae > Nipponia > Nipponia nippon. Next base: position 97,504,814 of record NW_028262290.1, on the reverse strand, counting down.
CTGCAGTGGCAGGATGTGACTGAATAGCAGCTTACGTGTGTGGTTTGTTTTAAAGTCTAGTTGCTGAATGTTTTCTATTTATAGAAACGGTGATTGGTCTCTACCTGTGTAAGACTCCCACGAAAACAAAAGTCAGCCTTTGTCCTCCTGGCAAGTCTTGTCTGTGGTTAGAAAAGTATCTCATTTTGTAATAAATACTGGCACCTGTAGTTGGGGTGAATGGCAGAACTGCTAGCAAAAAAACCCCAGCACCGCAGCTGAAGACACTGAAAGCTTATGCAACTTAACCCAGGTCTTTGCTTGCTCCAGCTAGAACTGCAATCACATCTCAACCATGAACAGAATGTTACACCTTAGTAAGAGTTCAGCTGTGCTCCCCACACAAACGAGCATTTCCTCTCAGTTTCCTAGAGTAATGTCTAAGAAGCTCCTCTAACTGCTACAGAAGTGGAAAACAACCCCAAATTACTCCTTTACAGTTAGGTGTACTTTTCCCTCTTCAGTTAGAATGGTGGTCAATGTTTGTAACGCGAGTACTTTTTTTTTTTAATAGCTCTATAAAAATTAACTGCAACCGGTGCGTGCTGATGTATCGCTCCAAGCTTAAGTCTACAATAAAACTCTCCTCCCTAACGGGGAACTCTAACGAATTTAAGATCCTCTACAATTAGCGTCGCTGTCAAAAAGCAGAGGCTGGAGAAAGCATGTGACATCAGTCGGGCTGAGTGCATCGTCCTGTACGGTTAGAGCTGCAGATGCCTTCATGGAGAGTTAAAACTGCCAGACAATATTTCATAGTTTTTATTGATGGCATTTATCCCATGGTTTAACATGTTAATTATACTGTAATAAACATGGCTTTAATATTAAACTTTTCCTTATTATCCAAAGTCACCACAGTCCATTTCAGTAAATATAAAAATATATACTTAATACTTTGTACAATACTGGTTTTTGGTCCAAACAAAAATGGATCAGAAAAGCCAATAAACTTACTTTAAGAATTCCCAATTTTAAAGATTTTCTAAATGGATTTAGGCAACTTTGAATAATGGGATTTACATAAAATCTGAGACAATACTAAACAAAAATGGCCGTAACACACAAAATTAAAATTTCAATTTCACAGATTTGTTATGCCAAAAAAGTACATAGAGGAACAAAATTGTATTTACACATGTTTCATAATAAAATAACAAAGGCGAGACACGTGATAAAGGGCTGTAAGAATGAAAATATAGAAATAGCATATAATTATTAAATGAAGAACTACAGATCTAACAAGTCCTTAGCACGGATCATCCTTTAATCAGTCTTCCTCTATCGGAAAATTTTAGTGCACGATACACCCAAACTCACTCACTTCACACATACACCAGCACAAACTCCGCATAGAAATCATTCGTTACCCACATTCTCTACTCTATACACCATCCCTCGCTGATATAATTACAATTTCGAGGCGTCAGTAAACGCAGATGAGCGCACATAGTGGTGCAGATGAAGAGGTATTGTACAAGCCATTCACTGTGCAGGCTCTACTCACGGCTACAGCCAGGCCATGCCGAGTCAGTGAAAGAAGTAACTTGCTGGAGTCTAACATAGTTTTGCTTCAGAACGGCTCCGGTGCCAACTTTATTCGTTACCAAAATAGCTAACCGGGGAGAGGGAGGGGAAGGAAAGGGCAGCAGAGTTTCATATTCCTGTAGGCAGCTCTGACTTCAGCTAACCCAGCATGAGGTACGATCCCAACAACTGAACAATGCGGGGTAGTAGCTGCTTCCAAAGTCGCTTTACCAATCGGGCGATTATTTTCTACGTCTAACCGCGGTCTTTATCTTCCGACCAGAAACTGAAGATCCAGAGGCAGAGAAAACATTTTTCCCATTAGTCCTATCAAAAGAAATTAGTAGTTCAGAGTTTAGGACAGGGTAGCTGAAAATTCAGGAGCAGCACTGAGTAGATACTCCAGAACACCTGTGCCATAGTCTTGTCTCACTAGTTATCAGCTGGCAACAAAGGGCATATGATGAACGGGAGGAAGAGAGTTCCAGAAACCAAAAGCAATTAAATCTCTCTTCTTCAGAAGGCAAGTAGCAGCATAATGCCTAGACAGGGATTTTACCTTTCAAGCACAAGACAATTTCGCATACGCTGATGCGTGATCTCTCTCTGACAACTAGGCTCCGTTAAAGGTACCGTTGCTTAGTGAGCCCGTCAGGCTAAGACAAGGCAGGATGCCCAGTTTAGTTTCAAACTCCACGGTTCATCTCAACACCTCAGGATTTAACAGCAGCAGAGGCTGAACACCGTCCACTGATACTACCCAAAGCTCAAGTGAAATTCTGATACGGTCTCTTACCCCACTGTAAATGCCGGAGGCTGGCTGAAGGAAAAGCCTGAAGAGCCAGAAGGCTGTGCCGGTGCTGCTGGTGCAGGAGGGTTTGCACCAAAAGTAAATACTCCGGGGTTATTTGCAAAGTTGAAACTAGAAGTACTACTTCCAAACTGGAACACGGAACCTGGGAAGATGGGGCAGAAGCGGAAGGGAGTAAGAGAGCTGACATTCGAGTTCATCCTTTCCAGCAAAATCCTCATGTTCTTCCCACTGTCTTTGATGAATTTTTTTTACAGGTCGCTCAAGACAACAAATCAGGGGGGCGGGTGCACCAGAGATGCCAGATCACTACAGGAGCGGTACACAGAAGAATTCGTTCGCTTTAATAGAGAATCATACAGGGATTCTTAAAGTAACACTGCTGGCGCACTGGTAATGAATTGGCTGCTAACTTCCGTCCCACCATTAAGTTTATACCTGTGCATACTGAAGTTTCTTAAGGAAGTCTTATAGTACTGAATCACGTAGATTTACATTTAAGTAAACTTTCCTGCGTTCGTGCAGTCGATCTGAGGACTCCCTTCCATTTAATGTGCTAACACAGCACCTCATCTTAAAAAAAAAAAAAAAATTCCTACCATCAAAGTAACTGATAAGCACCACAGACAATCCAGGGAGATTTTTATGTTTAAACTGCTACCTGATTAATGAAGGACTGACTGAGCCATGTGGTGTGCCAGCTAATCATCTACCGAGTAGTACAAAAATGTCCGTTACTTTTAATGGAGACTATTTTGTAAAACCTCCGAGAGGACAAAAGGAGGCTTTTCCCTTGAAGTGTTCAATGCGGTGATCTCAAATACCTATCTTCTTAAATAATTACTAGTGTGGAACAGGTCTTTCTTACACTTCAATTATCAAGATCATTCTCTGCCCCCTTCCCACGGTATTTTATACTTCATTAGTAAAAAGAGCTTTAAATAACATCTTAACCCACAAATGCTTAAAAATAATTCTGACCATATTCTTACACGACAAAGCCCCCAAATCCAAATAAATTGCCGAAGCCTGTTAACGAAGTCAGATAGCTAAGAACTACTCTAACAAATCCAAAAATAATAATTTTGCTGTCATTCTGGTTTGTACAATCTTAGCAGCAAATACTCCGTGGTTTTCAACACTTCCTTTTAATCCCTAGATTTCTCAAGAAAATAAACCCCGACATTTAGCGGTAGGGTTGCATCCTCCGTGTCTGCTACGTCTCTTGTGGAGAAGGCTTACTGTGAAGCTGGCGTAGCTACGGCACATCCTCCACAGTCAGGAGTGAGACACAAATGACTTAACTATATATATATATATATATATATATATATGCGCACAAGGCAGAAGTCTTCTTTCTCCATATAATTTAAGGTGCACTTAAAGAAAAATAAAATACGTAACCTCTGAGACCAAAAGGGAAGAGGATGGTCAGCACTCACCAGCACTGGGGGTACCAGAGCCAAACCCTGGCTGTTGGGTCGCTTGCTGTCCGAACACAGAGGGCTGAGTACTGCTCGTCACCGAGCCGAAGGCAGGAGGAGCAGGCTGAGTGCCAGCCGAAAACAACGTTGTCGACAGCGAGCCAAAACTTGGAGCGCTTGGTTGGCTGGAGCCCTGGCTCTGGCCAAATGCTGGTGGCTGGCTGGCGCCAAACGCTGGGCCGGCAGCAGGCGCTGGAGGCGCAGAGCCAAACAGAAACGAATTGGTCAACCCTTGGGGAACAGAAGAGAAACGTCAGGATACGCCAGGTCCCCTCCCCACCCAAGAATGAATCTAGAAACAAAGGTTTTAGCTAAGCCCCCAATGTTGCCCAAGTCTGGTAGCTGAATACCCGTCTTAATTTCAAACTGATTGTGTCAGTACATAAAACAAATACTATGGCAGCCACAACAGGAATTGCACCTTTTCTTGCAAGTACCGTGAGAAACGCCAAGTTTACGAGAGTCAGACAAAGTTAAACCTCAAACACATTGCTTGTCTAGAGTCAAATTACTGTGTTTACATTCGTGTTCTAGAAACAGATTCCCACAAATAGTACATTTTAATTTGTATTTACGAAAAGCTGTCGATATCACACACAGAGAATATTCATTCAAATTGTATTTTTCAAACGTGCAAAATACAGCTCCCGATTTATTAGGATCAGGAGAAAACGAATCTTTCTTGTCAGGCAACTGCGCCCCTCGCTGCCCAAGTGTTTACCATTATCAACGCCTGGAGGCCAGATCAAGCTTGCAGTGATCTCTCTGTACCCAAAAGCTCGGTTTAGCAGAGTAATTCTCTACGTAACATCAACAGACAACCAGCTCATTTGTTTAGCTGCTTCGGTTCTGCGTGGCCAGCAGAAATACCGAAACAAAAATACGTGGCTGAACAGTGACTCTGAACATACACAGCGGATCTGCTACGCAAAAGGGGACATTTTAAATAGCACTATTAACGCAATTTAAGCAGCCTTCACGCAACAGAAGAAAACCTCTGTTGCACCATAACTTGGAACGGCTGACTCTTTTTCTTTCCAAGACGATGAACAGATACACGGTAAAAGTTAATACAGGCTTCTGCATTAAAAAAAAAAAAAAAAAAAAATCCTGTGTGAAGAGGTTTGAAATCTGGCGTCACCTACTAACGAAAAGACACTGAAAGGTCCCGATTTGTAAGCAGGTTAAATTGATCTGCTGGTTGTTATAATTTAGGACTGTTTTTTCTCTGTTTCTCATACACAAAAAAGTGTGCAAATTTCATTTCTGTGAATGACAAGGTTAAGCAATTGGATCAAACTAGATGAAGTCTCTTCCTCACAGATTCAATTTTATTTCCAACATACTGCTAGGCTAGCAGGAACACAGATGATTTGGCGGCTTTAGTCTTGTGTCATACTGCTATATTCCTGCAGTGGGGTAGCGAACTTAAAATGGGAAGAAACTTTAGATTCTTATCTCTGTCTTCTCTAAATTGCTAGAAAATTAACAAACACTGGCCATAATGCATTATTAGAAGCCAATCCTTAAGCAGCAGCAATTGCAAGTAGAGGTATTGTGTTTATACAGACACTTGTGAAGGAAGGATTTTGCAAATCTTCACCTTGTTTACAACACTTGAGAGTTGTAGGTATGGGGGAGAAAAATCAGGACAGTTGTAATTCATTTACTTCTAACGGTAAGCACTGGACTGATAGCGAGAAGAAAGAAACTATCATTCTCATGGCGAAAAGTTCCTATACAAATTGAAATCCAGTAAAGGGCTGTCCTTTGCATAAAACAGTGCCGCCGCCAGTTCATTCCTAAACTGTATTTCCCAGACTGTCTGTGAAAAACTGAGCCTCAATTCATATTGTTGAATATAAATACTCAATATTTTTCTCTACTTCCATGCATTTGGCCTACACATTCTGCAAGGTAAAATATTCGTGAAACAGTATTTCCTTGGTCCGCTGTGTAATGGCAAAAACGGGAAGAGCATCTATTTAAAACGTACCTGTTAAACTTGATGTGGTTGTGGCTCCAAAGGTAAAGCCTGAATTTGCTGCATTGGTACTGCTGGCTCCCGAACCAAAGAGAAATGAAGCAAGAACCGTGCTGGTGCTGGAAGATGTGGTTGCTGGTTTGTTTTCTTGAGAGGAGCCAAATGACTGAGATGCTGCAGATTCGGCAGAATTGCCAAAAACAGAGCTGCTCACAGTGTTGCTAGGTTGTCCAAACACGAAGGGAGCGGGAACTGGCTGAGGATTTGAGGAAGAGATGGCGCTGCCAAACACACTGCTGCTGTTGGCTGAAGTGGCGGGTACGACTGTGCTGGAGGAACTTGAGCTCAAGAAGTTGAAGGATGGCTTTGCGGCTCCTTGATCTGAAAGGAAGGACGGTACATAAACCACCACGGAAATGCCAAATGAAGTACAGCAAGTAGACTCCTGTTTCAATCACCGTGCAAAGAGCAGTCCTGAGTGACGCCTCAACTGCTATCCCAGCTACTGTCGCTTACGTAAGATCCAGATTTAATGTGCTGATTGCTGCCATCCCCAATTAAAGGAATGGGAGAATTGCGAAGAACAAGGGCACCGCTGCAGTCTAGGCTTCGCTGGTTACGAACACTAAGCATTGGATGTCGTTACCTGAACCAGTATTAATCAGGACATCTGAACTCTTCAAACAAAGATATATTTCAGATGTTCTTAGAAGAACAACATCGATCGCCTGTAACAGTTTTATGGCTTTGCTCAATGGAGTATTGAAAAACACAGCGATACAGCTGCATTTGTAGCTTGTTCGAAAATACAGCCCTGTGCCTACAGCTTTAAGTCAAGCAAAGCTTACCATCCTCCAGCCTAACTCTTCCAAGCTTAAGCTTAAGCACCTGCAAGACCTGCTTTTAGGAGCAACAGAGAACAACCCTCCATTAAGACCATTGTTACAAAGTACTGAGTGCGGTTTTACACACGTAGAACAGAGCTGTCTTGTAAAGTCAGTCCTTCTTCAGCTTCCCCTAAGCTGCTGGTCTAATTCTCGTTATTAATTTGTGACCTTGTTTTCAATTTCCCACTATCTTTTTCCCCAGCAGTTATGGCCCCTTTTCGTCTAATGCCATTTTTAAGGGACTATACCATTCTTCAGAACTTTTGTTAAAATTTTGTTTTTACACAAGGTGCTTCATCAAATTTCCATGACTAAACCAAACTCCAGAACTTTACCCGGCAGGTTAAAAAAAAAAAAACAAAACAAAACCAAAACACCAAAAAAACTCCCAAACCCAACCTCGAAATCACCCACCCACCCGTCTCTCCTCCCCCAAAGCCCACAATCCTCCAAAAACCTGTCTGTTCAGTAGCAGTCCAACGTAAGAATACTGTGACTAAAACCAGTATAACGCTATGTATTGCTTTTATTCAGGGTTACTTACTGATGTCCTGGTCCATATCACTTCAGAAGTCAGAAATTAATTCTGTTCTCTAAAACACAGTTGCTAAGTCATACAAATGGAATTTAACAACCAGAATTTTTCCACACAGTGATCACCACTGAACAACTTTAATCTTCCACTGCAGAATTTCAACAAATTAAAGGAATACAAAACTGTGTAGTATCTATGAAGTGATTTTTATACCTTTGTGGCAGTAGAGAAACAGCAGTATACACCGTAGCATAGCTGCAAGTACACAGGAATAAGGTATTCCCTCTCTCATCCCCTTTCACTATGAGAAACAATGCTGGCATAAGGCCTCTATACTGTACAATACTACAGATTTTATCACAAGCTGAGCTGCTACTACTGAGACAATACAACTTCTGTGCTCATACAAGAAGCAATACAGGTTCCTCAAGGTATGGCGATTTTTTTTTGTCTAAACCTAGTGTAAAACTGATTGAAATCTAAAAAGGAATTGCAACATACTGTCTACACGTCAACAACCAGAACTAACGACAGGCTGCAGGTAGTAATTAAGCCTTTTCTAAAGCTCTAATGCATGAAATATATAAAATCCCATAGATTTTGTCCAGTATGGCCTCAGAGGTATGATCTGATGGATACAAGCAGACAAGTGAAGACAAAAGACGTTCTGTTTACCTGAAGTACTGGTTTGTGCCCCAAATGCAAAGGGTGGCTTTGCCTGCTCACTTTCCTTCTCTGATGGTTTAACGAAACTAAAATTGAATATCGGTTTTGCTGTGCTCTCCTCTTTGGTATGCTCAGCCGTCCCAGCTGAAAAGATAGGTTGTGCCTTTAACTCTTCATTGTCAGCTTTCTTTCCAAAGGCTAATGGAGCAGCAGAAGTGACAGAGTCCTGTTTCTCTTCTGTCCTTCCCAAAACAAACTGTGAGGCAGGTGCAGACTCCACACTGCCAAAGGAGAAGCCTCCCTTTGTTGAAAGGGTTTCATCATTTTTCTCATCTGACTTCTTAAATGCAAGAGCAGGTGATGCCACCTCCTTTTCTGCCACAGTTCCAAAAGTGAAGCCACTGACTCCGGTTTTATTCTCATTCGTAGCTATGGAAGAAGTAGAACTTGTGCCAAAACCAAAGCTTCCCAAAACGGGTTCCTCTTTCTTTTCCTGCTGTCCCAGGCTCACTGCCCCAAACTGAAATGTTGAAGGAGCCTGACTGCTTGTAGATGGAAGTCCAAAGGTAAAACTGTTACTTTTACTTTCTTTTTTACTGTCCTCTGATTTAGAGTCTGAGGAAGAAACTCCAAATTTGAATTCCCCTGAACCAGTAGGAAACTTAAATCCCCCAGTCACAGTGTTGGAGGATGCAGATTCAGATGCAATGCCAAACTTGAAGCTCCCTTGTTCTCCGAATTTAAAATTTCCTGTGCTACCTAATGTATGAGAAGTTTCCGAGGAGGATGACTGGACACCGAATGTAAATGATGGCATTGCAGCATTTGTGGACCCAGCAGCAGTCCCAAAACCTGCAGAAGTGAGCAATAATGTTAAGTTTGCAGTATATGACGTAATACCTGTAGGCTTTAGCGACATGGCTGGGATTCTAGTCCTGAACTTCCCAGAGTCAAAACTGCTTAAAAAAAAAAACCCAAAGAAACCAAACCACAAAACAAATAAGACAACTCCACACTTCCTCCCTACATGCGCCTTTTCGCAATGGTACACTTCTGTCCACCACCTGGCTTTGAAAAGTATACTGCTAAGCTTCTTTGGAAGATCATGCTTTTAGTCTGAAGTCCAAATGAACAAAACACAGGGCTTGTAAAGAACAACTATGTCATTAATACAAGGTCTTCTCTAAAAAGCATAATCTTTTTCTGTGGAAAGGGTGTGGAAACATAGGCACATTACCTTACTTAAGCAATATTCCTAGAAGAAAAATGAACAATTTTGCCATACCTCAAAGGAAAAATAATTGTACTTAAACAAAACAAAACCAAAACTAAACTAAAAATAAATTGCAGAATGCCCACCTTTGTTTTTCTCAGTAAATATTACCTTTGAGCTCTGCTTTGGTGCCTGGCTTTGCACTTTCACAGGCTACACATTTTGTGGCTTCTGGTTTGTTTTGGACCAAGCAGACCTCACAATCCCAGCTTCCTTCGGGCTTCTTGAACTTAGCTAAATCCAGAAATCCTCCAGAAGAAGCAGAAAATGCAGAAACACTGCTACTGGTCACAGGCACTGAACTCCCTGAGAAATAAGCAAGATAGTTAATCATCCTGCTTAAATGATAAAGTGAACACGAACTTTTTAAGAAACTCTTAAATGCTCACTAAATTAGAAAGCAGACAAGCGTAACAGTAAAAAACCATCAACCTACACGTTAATTTCAGTCAAACTCCATCTGACAGTGTAAACAATAGAAACACCTAGATTCTTCTTTATAATCTATGTATGATTTTAAGCACAAATTGAACCAATGACGTTTAAACAGCCACTGCAGTTCATACAATACAGCAACATAGCCTATTTCAGATGTAAATTAAGGGTACTGTACTAAACAAAAACTAGTAAAAGAATTTCTGGTGACACGAGTAACCCGTAGTCAGTCAGCACCGCTCAAGTTAATGATCGCTGTCAAGTGATGCGAGGCTGAGAATTTACCAGAATGCTTCATCACCAAATCCCAAAGAGAGACGTGTTCAATACTACATCATGACAAAAAAAACCAGAGAGGAACTCAAAGCTCCCAAACCCACAACTCTGTGTTCACTATACAAGCTACGCTGCCTTCAACAGCAGCAGAAACTGCCACAAAGAGGCCTGAAAGACAATGCTTGCCTTCTGATTTTTCTCCCCTGTAAAGGAAGAGATGTCGCGTGATGCTGCACCCCAACAGAAAGCTTTGGCTCCGTCAGTGTGAGGACTGAAGTGGACATCCAGAAGGCACAAAAGCATCACATAATTGTCACATTCACCTACAGTTTTAAACCACTGAGGGTAGCATTTAAGAGGGAGGCAGAAGATAATGTCTCAAATTCAAAACAGGAAAGACAGGAATGGGTCTTCTCTTCCACAGCACATCCAGAGAATTTTTATCCTCCCATTTTACTTGCCTACTCTTCCCCTTGACAGACGTAATATAACTGTGCAATTCTCTGTAGCATGATGGTCATGGCAAGCCCCTCACGCTTCCAGAATTCCTCCTTGCAATGGCTAGAGCCTCAGGCAAAAGTGCCAGCTGATCACTCTGAGGCTGAAAGTTCATGACAATAAGCTCCCTCTGAAATGCATTATCTTATCTGAAGAAATTTCACTCTTACTGTACAGGATAATTACAAAAGCCCAATCTAGTCCATCTTGGATTCCCCCCCCCCCCGCCCCCCGGATATATTTGCGAAGGTGTTTTTTGACATAATAGTATATTAAATGATGTTAAGAGCCAATGAAAATTAACACTAAAATAATTGTTTGTGCTTTAAAAACTATACACTCACCACACTCAAAATCAATTACAATCACATATAACGGGAAGGAAGCCCACCTCCCCAAGGTCTGGAAGGGCCTTGACCTTCCAGAACAAGGTGACCCATTTTCTGGAAGGCTACCACTGGCCTTCACAGGCATAGCTGAACATACAGCTTTGTTTTAGCTTAAGACAACTAGTTAAAGACTACACTGTCTTGAAATCTGGCGTCATACTTCTGCTCAATTACACACAAATGCTGAGTGGAGACATTTTTGGCCATGTTCTGTAAATACCATTTCTACTTATGTTCTGAAACAGGAAAAAACACCGTAACTTTTAACTCTTTCTATGGAGTCCACATTTTTCCCCCATGAAAATGAGTCAACTGGTTTTAAGTTAGTTAAGGCATCCAATTTAGTCATCTTTCCTCACCAGCTGCAAAGCAGGGTATATTTGCTTCAATTCAGCTCTGCACTAATACATTTCACAATCAATTCAATTCATGTGACAGGCTGGAATCTGGACCTCAAAAGTGCCTGTAACCATTCCTGCAGGCAGGCAGTAACCCATCCTGTCTGCCATACAGCCATGCTGCTGAAAATAATTTTTATATGCAACATATTTTATTCTGTAAAGAACGCACAGAGGCTGAGATTGAAACGAGAAAAGAGAAGAACACACCTGGTTTCTCGGACTCACAAGCTACACATTTGCTGTCTTCTGCCTTATTTGATACAAGGCACACCGCACAGTCCCAAGACCCTTTTGGCTTCTTAAATTTGTCTCCAAACCCCAGAGTGACTGTTGTGTCAGTGCTGCTGGAGGAGGACGTCACTGTCACCGAGTTGTCTGTGACCACTGGCAATGTCAGAGCAGGCATTACTCCTGTTCCAGGCTTTGGTGTCTCACAGGCTATACATTTTGTAGCTTCAGATTTGTTCTGGACCAAACAGGTATCACAGTCCCATGTGTTGGGTGCTGTTTTAAATTTGTCTTCAAAGCCCAATGTCCCTGCTGTAGGGACTGCTGCCTTAGAGGCAACACATGGACTTGAGCTTATCGTCTGTTTCGTACTCTCAGCTGTTGACACTTTAGCAGCTTGACATGTTACGCATTTCCCATCTGTGGTTTTGTTTTGCAGACACGGGTCATATGTGTCAGACTGCCAAAACGAGGATGCTTGTTTAGAGGTGTCTTTAACTGCAGAAAAACTACTTATTGCAGGCCTTGTATAGACCGCTGTGCTTGTAACAGGCTGTGCAGATGTAGGGGAGTATGTTTTCACAGACGTAAAGCCTAGAAAAAAAATAAACAGGAAGAGATCTTACTGATAAAGCAGTACCCTCACTAGATCTAAGTTACTTATAATACCAGACGGCATAAATTTAAACCAAGTGCCAATGGTTACAACTATACATTCCAACTAACTGCAAGAGGAAGTCCCTGGAAGTCTTATCTAAAGGGATGAAATTTCATATGCTGCACTGGGACACAACAGAACATTTATTTAAAGCTTGACTTAACTCTTCATTTCCAAGAATGTTTTGAATATGAATCTCCACTGGTAGATACAAGCGTGAACAAACAGTACCGAAAGCTGACTGTCCATCACAGACTAGAAATAATCCGATTTCATTTTAAGACACCATGCCCAATCAAATCAAATTTCTAAAGCTATTTCTGCTGCAGTAGATGACTCACATTTACTTTAGTAGCTGTACAGCAGTGGGTACTTGGAGCAGCAATCCACATGGTATTTCCCCACAGATACTGAGTATGAATTAAGCAATAAAAATGAAGACACCGATTGTTATCTACAATCTTTGTGCAAAATGCACTGGACACAGGGCAACTCCTTACTTAAAGGTGCCAATTTTAACAGAAAACAAGAACCACCAACATAGAAATGCTAAAGAAAATGCTACGGCAATGCATCTTAAGTAGCAGCACAAATTACTTGTAAAGCTAAAGTGAAGAGTTTATTTTTTTTTATTATTCTGTTGTTTTGGGGGTGTTTTTTTAATATTAGAAGTGGAATCTTTGAACAGTATGGATTTAGAACCTGCTTCTCTTAAACTGATAAAGAAAATTAGTGTCACTTCACACATAGGTCTTTCCTTAAACAAAACGCACAGTGTATTTTCTCTCACTTAGCTCTTTCCGACATAAAAAGGCGCTGTCTTCTTAAGAAGTATATACATTTGTCACTTCATAAAAAAAAGTCCTGATGCAACTGAAGGCTTATGGGAAAAGATCAAATTCAATAAAGTCCTTTTTCTTAAAACAAAAAACATCTACACACACACTTCATTAAATAGTTGAAAACAATTGCAATTACTTAAAAATAAAAATTAGGAAAGGGTTTTTAAAGTGAAACAGCCCACCTCTACTTAAAATTGTCATTTGAATCTATAGTAACTGTTATCATTTACGGCCAAAAGATTTGCAGCTTTTGAAACATCTTTAGGAATGAAACTGTCTTTGCTATTCTTAATGTCCAGAGATGGTGAAGGTGGGAGAGGAATGTTTGTAAAGCATTTTACAGACATTTCCTTTCCAATTCCATAAATTTTATTTATTTAAAACGAAACACTGATTATTTGACTAATTCTGTTTATATTTCATTTACAATTACATCCTAACACATAAAGGAGAAGCAATGCATCTGGTTTAAAGTTGCAGTTTTCCTTTCAGCAATAAAAGCCACTTGGAAGAGAAGGGGAGATCAACCCTAACAGATGCAGCGTTTAACGTAATGCTCTCCTACGTTTGTATTTATAGCTAATATTGCATCAGCTGTGCAAAGCGGGTTTTTTGTTGTTGTTGTGGCAGGTTTTTTAAAAATCAATGCAGTTACACGCTAGCATATTTTTTGCAATATCTTTTTAAAAGGAGTTCATTATCTCACCAGGGCTTTTTAGAATGTCTAACACACTTCCTTCCTTTAAGACCTTAGCAGGTTTGGAGAGGCCATCGTATTCTTCTTCTTTTTCTTTCTTATTGCTGGTGCTGTTTACAGTGGCGGTATCTTGAAAAACAAAACAAAAAACACCTTTCACAAAGAAATCCACTTAAAATACATTCACATTTGTTATAAACAAGAATTTCAAGTTTCATGCTTCTTCTATAAGAACCGTCAAAATTTCACCTTGTTTACAACAGTTTATAATTACAATTTGGTTAAAAGCAGATCTGTCACTGAAAACACACTTTGCCCGGAATTGCTAATATGCTCAGAAAGGACAGATTTACTACTTAATATACAAAAAAAGAAAATCAGCACTTCAGATCTGAAATGCTAAAATTTCTGTTACCTGGAGTAAGTAAGGATGTCACTGGTGTATCACTGGATCCAGAAAGCTCTGCTGATTTCACGACAGGAACACTAAATGTAAACCCAATCTGCTATGAAAAAGAGATTTTTCAGATTCTGAAACTAAAGAAACTTCAATCAAGTTTCACACACAAATAATAATCTGAAATCCAGTATTCAAACTTTTGGTATACATGCTGGATGAGAAATTATAAGCCAGAAACCTGTATATTTGTTCTCCCCATTATCAAGGCCAATTCTGCTTTACTGTTCCGCAATATTCTACTAAAGCCTTGAGAAAAGGTAGAGCTTTATTTATTTTACTTACAGACAATGGAGGTAGCACTTCTGCCTCAGTAGATTTCACAATTGGAGATGAAAATCTGAACACAGGACTGCCAACATTACTTGCTGGTTGTACCTGTATTTTCAAAAGAATTAGGGTTTGTATCTAAAAGAAAAACACCCTGGCGAAACAATAGCAGCTACCTGAATTCACTATCTAACAGATGTTCTGCAGTGAAGTTGGGAAATGTGATGTTTGATATTTATTTCTAACCCACAGATAAGAGTTATAATAAAAGAAAATGAAGCTTGCAAGTGAGCATACAGTACAGTATCATCAAAACCAAATCTCATAAACTGGGAGAAAGATCTGAGATGCTACTTAGATCTAAATATATTAAATATATGGAAAAGCAGGCCAGGCAGCTTAAGAGTCTTAAACTAACTCAGCTCAATTGTAGTCAGAGCTTCAGCAAATACCTCAACATGTTAAAGCAGATATCTGCTTCAAAACACACAAAAATATTTCAAGTACTCTGGAACAGATGAATGTTTTACTGCAATAATATTCCAATTATTGCACCCTAGGCTCGTATTCTACACTAGGCTTATATGACCATTAAAGCTACCTCTAATTTAATAACTTGGCATAAAAGCCCAACAAAATCTCCATAGCATCTGAAGTAGTTATACAATTATGTTAACTAGAAGTTTGCAAAGTATAAGATGGACAGAAGCTGAATCAAAAACTTTATGCCTCCCCCCACCTCCAAACTGGAACACAATCCTGATTTATTCAACAGGATATAAACTAATGTTGGTTAGTTTCATGAGCACCATGGAAGAAGTTAACATGCAACAAAGCAGATGTATACTCATCCTAAAAAAGTATTCACAATATACGACAAAGATTTACCTTGTTCATCACTGCTGTTGAAACAGTGCTTGGTGACGATGAGACAGTACTACTGGCAAGAAAACTAAAGTTGAACGAAGGCAGCGATGCAGTACTGATGGGTAGGGGTACTTTCGGTAGTCCTGGTTCCTCCACTTCCTAGGTGTAAATTTTAATTGTTGTAAATTTTAATTTTTCTCTTTCTTTAAAGAAGTTGTAAATTTTAATTTTTCGCTTCCTTTAAAAAAGCTGTAAATTTTAGTTTTTCTCTTTTACAAGACATACTACCTTCCTATGCTGTCCCACCCTTAGTTTCTTAACAAAGTTAAATATAACAGAGATCTATAGATTAAGACAAAGCAAGTTTTCAAAAGGAATCCTAACCTCCCCACCTCAGTCTGCCACGTCATTTTAATTTATGGCAGGCCTGTTTCCGTGCAATACTACATTCATCATCTGTCCAGCAAGAGTACTGAAAGTTAGCTCAAAATTATTACCTGTGCAGAACAGAAGGGCAGAGACCAGATTTATTTTTGTTTTCTGTACTTTACTTATTAAAGATCTAGAGAAACATCATCCTTTCTAATTATTCTCTCATCTCGTCAATTGAGAATACACTCTCAAGACAAATGAGAAAGTGTTCCTCTTGCAAAATGAGGTAGGACAGCTGCCAAAGTTTCTGAAGTTATTACTGCAGCGAAGTTGGAAAAAGATAATGTTTACAGAAGGATGCGGGTTCCTTAGAGTACCAAAAACCCCAAACCAAACCAAAACACGAAATGCCAAAAAAGAAAGCCTGACTAGCAGCAGAGAAGATCATAGGCTGGTATATCTAGTTTATATCGTGTATCAGGATGCCAATTTAAAACTCAGAAACCAGTGTACCTTAAAAACTTCTGGTCTTATCCTTGCCTTTAACTATTTAATTACCAAGATTAGATTAGTTAGGGTTTAAATGGGAATAGCCAATCTAATCACAATTTGCACAGTAGTACCAAGAGCTACCCAGAAGTGACTAAGCAGAGATGTAAGTTGCTACTGCAGAAATTTAATGTATCCTACAGCTTACCTCTTTCACAGTTTTGATTTGAAGAGTCTATTAGACCTCGATATTCAGACCATTTGTATTATAGAAACATTCTCCGCTATTTACTACTTCTTCATTTTGCATCAGCCAGAACACTGATTTAAATTTTTTATATTTAAGGTCCAGTAGTAGGCAGCTTACATAACATCCAATCAAGAAAAATAATCTTTGCGATAGTCATGACCATAGTTTTATTAAGTGGATTTTTCCCATTAAAACAAGAAAAAACCCTCTCACAATGAGTTTGATTAAGTGCCAAAAATTGTGAACGATCATTAGCAGACATGCAGAACACTGTCTTCTGCTTCAGACTCTTGGCCTGTATCTTTCCACATGACTTAAATACAAAGTAACAAATTAAATAAACTTTGTTTACTTACTTGGCACTTGTTTCAAACATCATTCCTTCACAAAAACTCTACAAACCTCCACCAAAATACATTAATTCAACTGCTAATGAGAAACTTTATGGTGTGAAGCATCTCCAAGATCATATGACTAAAGCCTTCAAAAATATAAAACCGAAGTTGAGACACTTAAACAGATAAATAAACTGGAGCCTGCTGTGAAACCCACAGCAAAAAACCCACAAAACTGAAGTGGCATTATTATAAATTACTATGAGGCAATAAAACTGGCATACTTAGCTAGTTACTTCTGTAATCTCAGTGAGATCAATTAACCTAGGAGTCCCTTACCTGTTGTTCTTGTCCAGGTTTTGATACATAGTGTACTCCTCTTTCCCTTCTCATCTTGCCGCCACCACCCACTCCTCCTCCTGAAGACAGACCGTTGGATGCAGGAGTACCGAATTTGGGGTAGGTCAAATTGCTAGCACAGAATAACAATACACAGGTTTGGGGACACACACACACACACACACACACACACACAGAGGAAACAAGGAAAAATAAAAAATAAAAAAAATCAACTTATCAACTAATTGTTTCAGGCTACTATTAGTCCTAGAATGGACCCCTTCTAATCGGAATCAGAAAAAACTGTTCCACAAGTTGCTAAATGCTGGTAAACATCTGATGTTCTAAACAGCAAAAGATGCATTAATAAGAGCAGCAATGAGAAGGACATACATAAGACAGTCACAACATCCATAAAGGAATGATGACTAAGCCAGAAGACCTGAAATAGAACAACTGATTTAGTTTGTTACTTTGTAAGGTTTCCTTTTAATACTCCAGACAGGGGAAATTTTGACTGCCAGTTCTCTGATTCTGTGATGAGAATGTATCTTTGCAAGGATATAAAAGAACAACTGAAAATATATATGGGGGGGAGAGAGAGAGAGAGAGAGAGAGAAAGAGAGAGAAAGAGAGCGAGCACGCGAGGGTGCGCGCGTGTGTGCGTGCGCACATGAAATGCTGCCAACAGCTCTTATGGAATAGAGAGGCTTAAACTTGTGTAGCAAGATAATACGGCAAAAGCTTCAGAAGCAGCTCTGGCTTTCCTGGGGCCATCAGCAGAAGCAGCAGAGGTGTTTGGGTACGCCAACATTCCAGGAGTCTTTTCAGACACGAATACAGATCCCTTTTGTAAGGCGTACAAAGGCATTTCTTTGTTCATTAGAAAAGCCTAGATCCAAACCAGCAAGATTTCCTAATCCAAGTGGGAAGGGAAAAGAGAAAGAAAAACCCCAAAAAAACTCAAAACAAACAAACCAACCAACCAACCAAAACCCCACACCACACCCCAAAACAGAAGTGAATTAGGGAATAACAACAATAAAAAGCAGTATGGCATCAAAATGAAGTATCCCTGGAAAAAAATTACCATATCAAAGCTTATCCTGCAGCCAAGCAGTCAGTAATTAGAAAAATAAATTTGATCACACTGGAAGGCACCAGGTCAAGTTTCCAGAAGACTGAGAAAGAGAATTGGTCTAAACTTGTCAGATACTTGCAAACAGTCTGCTTAGCACTGTAACCACTGAGAGGAAGCCAGATCCTTAAGGCCATATGCTCAAACTTTTCTCTAATCCAAACTGACAATCAATTTGAATTCTGAAAAAAAATCTTATGTCAAAATAGAGCTTTATTCAGGCAATTATAACCTGTCTATAATAGCCCGTATTCCTCTTTTCTGTTAACACCTGTCAGCTTCTAAGGGGCAAAGACAGTTTTTTGTCTTCAGGCGAGTTAAGTCCCATCCACAATTCTGACCCAGGTTTAAAAACTAAATAGCCTTTGGTAGGCTGAACAGAGATGTACCAAAGTACTGCAGGTTAGCTGCACAACGGGACTCTGGCCAGCTGCCCCTTGTCAGTGTGTTCCTGCTCCACCACATAACAACCAACAGAGACTAGCTTTATAAAAGAATTTAAAAAAAAGGACCATCCACTCTACAGACCAAAGTAGAACATAGCAGTAAAACTCGCGAACCAAATGAAAAGCAGTATCAGTTTTCTGGATCTCCCTTCTACGTGGAGGAGAAGAAAGGAGTTCTACCAAACAAAATTTAGAACAGTTTGAAAACCCACAACTAAAACCTAACATTTGTTTGCACCTATGCCAAAACCTTAGAGCCAGTCTCTTACACCCCTGAAAAGGTGGTTGCTGTGAAGTCAAACTATTAGATGCCAAAACAAAGGGTTGGTTTGGGATTTTTTTGCAAGCCAAAGAATGCCCATGGCAACATAAGAATTGCTTGGAAGATGAACACAGAAACAACAAAATACAATTCCCTGCTACTGTTCTTTGAAAGGGACGAATCCTCCAAAAAGGTATCCTTTGAATGCAAAGTGTCTTAATTCAAGCATTACCCAAAAGACTAGTTGTGCAGAAGGGAGAGCCATCAATATTATCCAGAGGTGAAGTCATTCTACCTGAACCAAGCAAGCAGTGTAATGCAAGACAATCTCCTCAAGAAGAAATACAATTAGTAACTCTCCTGGAATTTTCTGTTTTAGAGACAAGTTAGCATTCGGCCTCAGATGATTCTGAAGGGCTCCTGTTTTTCATGCAAACTCACAGAGCAGACAAGTGACTTCACCATCAAAGGAGCATTAAAAAACGATCTTCCTCCAGAAAAAAAAACAAACTAAAAAATAAATATACTCTTGAACTGTAAGCCACTTCACCTTATAAAGAATCTTTCAGAAAGAGTAATTCCTTTAGGACAAAGCTTTCAGGCTCCAAGCAATTAAATACTTAGCTGAAACTAATAGCTGCCCCCCTAATGAACATCAAGACGCACAAATGGTTTAAGTCTCTCATAATACAATTTTTTCACTCTATTTTCCATTCACTTCACTGAGAACTGTTACTGCCCCTCCAAAAGACGACAGGCAGGCAGACTGTTGCGACAAAGGAGAGCTTTCTTCTTTCAAGCATTTTAAATTAATAGATTTGTCATACCTTTCAGATGGTTTTACTCGTTGTTCTGCAGGAAAACTCTTCTCTCTCATGCCCTGGAAGTTAAGTTTGATTTATTTCAAGACTTATCTGAATGTCTTTATAAACTATACACAACGCGAAGACAACCAACCACATGTGTTTTGTGTTGTGTTTTTTTTATTTATACCACTAAATATACCTCATCTACTTAAGCTCGTTCCCTAACCACTATGACTATCCACTTTGATCTCCAGCCTAAAAAGCCCACAGATTTAACACCTGGTCATTTTTACATTCAGATTGATACTGGAACCATGGGTAGATTATTTTCTGAAAGAGATGCCAATCTTGTTTTAAGGAAAGTTTATCAGGGACTCCTTCTACACCAAAGTGATCAGAATGGGTAATTAAGAAAGTGATCAGAATGGGTAATTGTCAGAAATCTCACTCGGAGCCTGTAGCTCACCTGAAAGAGCTTATACACGACACCAGCATGTTCCATCAGCGACAGCTTTGTGTACAGGAGCATACGAAAAAGAATATGTTGTTTCTGTATTTTAACATTCTTTCACTGAGAGCAGCCCAACCCAATAGCACATCATCTCATTCTGAAAATAACCACCTGCCACTTACTGTTCCAAAAATACAGTTAAATCCATAAAACCTCAAAGTAACTCTTTTACAGTGGTTCCCACTGTCTTAACGCTTACCTCAAACATACTATCAGTACTCTTTGTCAAGAAAGAGTACCTTAGTAGAATAACTGCTTAGAGACATTCCAAACTTGTAAAAAGCAGGTAGGTAAGGACGAGGAAATTTACTTACTTTGTGCTTTATATCTACCCTCTGGTGAATTTTGCTGGAATCAGTAGTTGGAGTCAGAGATGGTTTAAAATACTGAGTCCGACTCACTGACAGAGAGATTGCCTTTGGTGTCACGAGTTTCTGGACAGGTGGATGCTGCGATTCCATCTTTGAAAGGGAAGCCACAATCAATTTTTTCTTGCACCCGCCCAAAATTACCACAGCATTTACTGATGAAAAAAGTTACAGAACTATAAACCCCCCATCAGTCTCAGCACCCAGTGAAAATTACTTGGAAGTGTTGAAAGCATTTAGCTTGCAGAGGGAAATCACCAGAAAACCAGTTATGAAATCTAAAAAGCTACAGAAGTAGCCAAAGTCTGACTGAATCCTACTTCAAAATTTGGCAGTTAACTTCATTGACAAAATAATTCATGTTACTATAATCAAAATAACTCATGTTACTATAATACGCTCCCATCTTTTCCTCTCCTCTGCCCACATTGTGATTCTTTTTTTTTACTGGCTTAATCCATTAATTTAACATTCAAAGTGTTAAGCAGCTAATTATACAGGCTTCTAGGCTTCATTTTTCTGACATTTTCCTCCTTTGAAGTTACACTTTCAAAAAAAAAAAAAGTTGTAAAATAATTTTAAAATGGTCTCATTCATTAAAATATGTTCCAATGTCTTAGATTTGCATTAGATGCACTTCGAAGTACTGGTTTGACTTTCCTTGTCAAAGCATTTTCACAGACAAGAGTTAAAAATTAACAGAAAGAGCACTGTACATTCTGCAAAACTGACTTAACTGAATTGTGAAACAAGAAAGACCCCAAAAGGCTACCAGATTTACCAAAGGCTCCATCTGCAGTCTTAAGGATCAGAAGAATCAGACTGAGGATTCATGCTATTATTTAAATTAGTATCAACAGAAAACTGTGTTTACAATGCAGCTTTAATTTCACAGTATCTCCCAACTCTTGGTAATAAAATCCATGCTGTACTATCTACGAAGTGAATAAAAATACTTCTTTCTAAAAATTATCGTACTCATTTTGAAACCTTGAGTAAAATGTGGTTTATTTAAGTTCACAAACCCGTTTTGAGCGAAGGATGGTCCATTGCTGTAAATAGAATAGAATATGAGTCGGAATACAATACTTGAGTTGGAAGGGACCTACAACAATAACCTAGTCCTGACCACTTCAGGACTGACCAAACGTTAAACCATGATATTAAGGGCATTGTTGAAACGCCTTTTAAACGCTGACAGGCTTGGGGCATCGACCGTCTCTCTAGGAGGCCTGTTCCAGTGTTTGACCACCCTCTCAGTAAAGAAATGCTTCCTAATGTCAAGTCTGAACCTCCCCTGACTGATGCAACTTTGAGCCACAGGTCCTGTCACTAGGTCGCAGGGAGAAGAGATCAGCACCACCCTCTCCAAGACCCCTCCTCAGGAAGCTGGAGAGAGCAATGAGGTCGCCCCTCAGCCTCCTCCTCTCCAAACTAGACAAACCCAGGTTGTTCAGCCGCTCCTTACAGGACATGCCTTCCAGACCTGTCACCAGCTTTGTTGCCCTCCTCTGGACACATTCAAACACCTTAACAACCTTAAATTGTGGGGCCCAGAACTGCACACAGTACTCAAGGTGAGGCCACACCAACACTAAATACAGCGGGATCATCACCCCTTTTGACCAGCTGGTTATGCTGTGTTCAATGCACCCCAGGGTGCAGTTTGCCCTCTTGGCTGCCAGGGCACACTGCTGGCTCATGTTGACCCTGCTGTCAACCAGCACCCCCAGATCCCTTTCCGCAGGGCTGCTCTCCAGCCACTCCTCTCCCAATTTATACTTGTGCCCAGCGTTACTCTATCCCAGGTGCAGAATCATAGAATAGTTTGGGTCAGAAGGAACCTTCAAAGGTCATCTAGTCCATCCCCCCCTGCAATGAGAAGGGACATCTTCAACTAGATCAGGTTGCTCAGAGCCCTGGCCAACCCGACCTTGAATGTTTCCAGGGATGGGGCATCTACCACCTCTCTGGGCAACCTGGTCCAGTGTTTCACCACCCTCATTGTAAAAACATTCTTCCTTATATCTAGTCTAAATCTAGCCTCTTCTAGTTTAAAACCATTACCCCTTGTCCTATCGCAACAGGCCCTGCTAAAAAGTTTGTCCCCATCTTTCTTATGAGCCCCCTTTAAGTACTGGAAGGTTGCAGTAAGGTCTCCCTGCAGCCTTCTCTTCTCCAGGCAGAACAACCCCAGCTCTCTCAGCCTTTCCTCACAGGAGAGGTGTTCCATCCCTCTGACCATCTTTGTGGCCCTCCTCTGGACCCACTCCAACAGGTCCATGTCCTTCCTGTGCCGAGGACCCCAGAGCTGGACGCAGCACTCCAGGTGGGGTCTCACCAGCATGGGGTAGAGGGGCAGAATCACCTCCCTCGACCTGCTGGCCACGCTTCTTTTGATGAGGCCCAGGATAAACTGTGAGCACACATTGCCAGCTCGTGTCCAGCTTCTCATCCACCAGTACCCCCACAGTTCTTCTCTGCAGGGCTGCTCTCAATCCCTTCATCCCCCAGCCTGTATTGGTACAAGGGGTTGCCCCGACCCAGGTGCAAAACCTTGCACTTGTCCTTGTTGAACGTCATGAGGTTCACACGGGCCCACTTCTCAAGCTTGTCCAGGTCCCTCTGGATGGCATCCCATCCCTGAGGCATGTCAATCGCACCGCTCAGCTTGCCGTCGTCTGCTAACTTGCTGAGGATCCACTCGATCCCACTGCCTATGTCACTGATGAAGATGCCACTCGATCCCACTGCCTATGTCACTGATGAAGATGCACCATTTGTTCTTGTTCAGTTTCATGCCACTGATGATTTCTCAATGCTCCAAGCTATCTAGATCCCTCTGCAAGGCCTCTTGTCCCTCGAGAGAGTCAACAGCACCTCCCAGTTTCATATCATCAGCAAACCTGCTAATGGTGCATTCAACTCCTGCCTCCAGATCATTGATAAAAATATTGAACCGAACTGGCCCTAGAATTGAGCCCTGAGGAACACCACTGCTAACTGGTTGCCAGCCAGATGTAGCACCATTCACTGCACCCCTTGGCACCCTGCGCTTCAGCCAGTTCTTCACCCAGCGCACTGTGTACCTGCTCATCCCACAGTTGGACAACTTGTCCAGAAGGCGCTGTGAGGGACAGTATCAAAAGCCTTACTAAAATCCAGAAAAACTACATCCACTGCCTTCCCTACACCCACTAGACAGGTGACCTTATCGTAGAAGGGTATCAAATTAGTTAGGCAGGAATGTACAATGTACAATGAAAAAAAAAATAAAAGTCACCCAGTTAGATGTTTAATTAAGAGCTATTCTGTCTGGTGCAGATCCTTGAAATAAGTAAAATACCAGAAAAAATACCTGCCAAAGTTTTGCCTGACTGCTCAAGTGTTCTGTCAACCATACGTTTGCTTTAGCAGGAAAACACACAACCCTCTCCTTGGCACACGCAACCCTCTCCTCCCTTTCTCATCAAGGGCTACACTTACCCTGCCAAACTTTATGAATTCTAGTATTATGAATAGACAATTTCTCTACTTTACCCAGTGACAGCTGTGTGCAACATTCACTTTCTGACTGACGTCAGGCTCTACGCTGCAAATCTGGCAGATCTTTCTTAATGCCTCATCACAGATGTAGTTCCACAATTTAACTGAGAATCCATACCAGCTTTGTTTTCAATTATTTGGATAATAT
Source organism: Nipponia nippon (assembly GCF_047370975.1). Lineage (NCBI taxonomy): Eukaryota > Metazoa > Chordata > Aves > Pelecaniformes > Threskiornithidae > Nipponia > Nipponia nippon. The sequence continues at coordinate 97,480,580 of NW_028262290.1, read as the reverse complement.
TTATGGTAAAGAAATTGTATGCTCTATTATTCAACATTCTTGTAATTTAGCACATGGTGAAAGATGGTACAGGAAATCCAAGATGTTTGTAAACTCCGAATTGACTGTAAAATTAATTATACTTCTGATCAAGGGATTAGCATGGAAACTTCTTGAGACATTCTGTCCATTTTCTCATTAAAACAGCAGATGAAAAGGTTGCACGGAAGAAAAACCACACTTTTGTTCCTTCGGTTGCCTGATCTTAAAGTGGCCTTTTGCGGGTTTTACAATTTAATAAACTCAATGATACCCCAAATTAAAGTGATTTAAAAACATAACTAGTTTTATTTTTTTAAACAAAACCAAAGGAATTGATGATTTAGCACAGCATTATCACCAATTCAGTGCTACATCCAAATAGGAATTTAGGAACATAAGGTTACAGAAGTGACCATATTTAACAATTTTCCTTCTCCTTACTTTGAGCAGTAATAAAGAACTTAAGTATTATTTTTCTGTTCGAAATGAACATGGAAATCTGCACACGGTCTGTATGATCACTCAATCAATATTTCTCTATTTCTGATCATTTCTGCAAGAGAAAGCTTTCCTAAACAGAAAGATTAACATGCAACTTAACCCCAAGTTGCAGGACAAGATAAAACTACTTTGTGTGTTCTAGAGAAGTTGTTCTTGACTGACATATCAAGACACCACCACATAAAGATAATATAATTCTTAACCTGAGTAATCTTCACAGTCCTTCATCTAGTGTGGGTAGAAAAGACATTTTTAGCAATTTCCACACAGCCAAGACAGCCATAATTCACATAATGCTAATATTAACTTGAATTCATGTGTATGCTGTCATTGAGGTTTGTGACATTCTTCTAACAGCTATGAAGCATGGGAAGTTATCTATCTCAGCTTAAGATCTTACTGGTTCTTACCTGTTTTTGTTTAGATTGGAAGCTACTAATATTCAGCACACTCCTGTCCACAGGCTAAGGGAGGAAAAAAAGCCGAAGTATTAGAGGACGATTTTTTTCTTAAGAGAGGGTTCCATCCAAGAAAAACATGGGGGTTTTGTGATCAACTTACAGATGACAGTGGACTAGAAACAGAAGACGGAATCCTTTTAGCATCCTGTCGAGAAAACAGTGCAATAAATTAAACTGGACACTACATAAGGAAGATCATCATCCTATACTGGCACATTTACTATGTTTTTCAAACACATAAAATAAAACAGATTAAAAGGAGTGTCATTTACCGCCAAAGGACTTGACATCTTCTCCAATGACTGCAAGATGCGCCGCGCTGTGGAACTTGTCACACCATAGGATTGTGCGCTTGCTTGTTTAGCTTTCATTTGTCTTCTTACTGGTGGCTGAAAAATTAGCATTGCAAATGTTATGATGCTTGACTCCGAATTAAACACGCGTGTATGTTATGCTCTATGGCTACAATGGTGATATAACCAATACCCTTGTGATGACAGAGAAAAATGCACTCACGGAGCATTCAAGCTATTCTCCATTTCATGAAGAAGAAAATATACTCTACTGACTTATAGAAGTTTAAGTGGGGCCCCACACATCTTGCACACGGGATAAAGCAACAAAAGAAATACTTAAATGTAAAAGGTCGTAAAAGGGAAGATGTTAGGCCTGTAGGGTCTCTGAAGCAGCGATCAGGAAAACAGAACCGAAGCAAAGGCTTGTGCTGCAGAAAGTACTTTCAGTAACAAAACTGATCTCGGATTTTCATGATGGTGTAAGCATACCATCTTAAAACCAACGTATACAATCATCATCAGGAATTTCTAGTTTTATGTCTCCTGTTTCCTCCCTTCCCCCAAGATTGCAGTTGACTGCAGATCTTTTTACTCTGTTTAAAAAGATAAAGATCTGATTTGAACTGTAATAGATCTAAACATATTACACTGAAAAAGTAAACTGTTTTATTTGCACCACATGACTTTGAATATAATTAAAAAAACTTCTTTCAGTGTAACTTTTTTTTTTAATTATGTCAAAACCCTCATGTAACCACATCATGCTTACCACACTGCTATGTGAAGACAGGAAACAGACCATACAGCACGTAAAAAACACAAGCGAGACTCGCTGTAATCCACAGCATGCAGCAACAAGCAAGCTAGTCTCTCCTTTAAAAGCCTGGTATTTTGGTTCCTTTTTTCAGCATAATCCACATTTATTTTGTAAAAAAATAAAAATAGCTGACCAAAGAGGGCTCCTAGCTTACAGCAAGTTTTGAGTGTTCTGAAGTCTGATTTATCAACAAGTCAGAACAAACCACAAGTTTTCAAGGTTTCCCGTAAGTCAGGAACTCGTAGGTGCCCTTGTTCCATGGTAGAAACAGACTGCCAGAATAGGTCCAGCAAACTCTTATTTCTAGTTCCTTAAATAAAGTTCCTTTGGACTTTTGATTTTTTTTTTTTTTACAAAAGTTCGTTTTGATTTAAACACATTCCAACCGAACCAGATTTTATTGACTTCCTTTTAGATTCAACTCTAGCTACTGAGAGTTGTCAGCATTTTTAATTTGCTTGTTCATTTTAGAACACAGAAAACTCTTAGGGGCAGGTAACTCTTTTCCAGAGCTATCTGAATGATATTAAAATAGAAAGCATTTTATTGTTTATCTTGAGATTGCATTTAGGACTCTAGGCAACAGAATAGCAAAGGATCAGCAAAGTTGCCTTTTAGATACTACTATAGTAAAGAGTGCACAGTTTTATACAATACATTTATAGCATGAGTGTAGGCATGCTTGTGTAAGATCTGCAGACAAGTTTCAGGCAGGTAGCTTTTGCTACTATAAACACAAGTTTTCAAAGTTATGCCATCATTGTTTTTATTTATATGTTATTTTAACATAGTCAGAAGCAGACAATGGCAGAAAATGGAATTCTTTGAAAGAATTAACACAGAGGAAATCTCAACTACAAACAACTAGCCAGAACCTAAAGATGCTACTGTCATTCTTGTATATTATGACAAGTATTTCTACGTAAAGTGTTAAAAAAGAATTTAAACAGAAATTGTTCTTTTCTACTCTTGCAGGCTGAGAGGGCAAATAGGAACTGTTGCCACATTTTCAGCTCCCTGCTCACAGCTCTTTTGGCAGTGCTACCCCTTCTGTATTTCAATTACATTTTCCCTCACACCACACTGCTACTCTCATACCTGATAAGGAGCAATCCGCGCTTTTGTCTCCCTTGCTGCTGCAGCTGCACCGCCATAAGTCGTCTTTCCAGGGTAAAACGGAGAATCCCCAAGCTGGCTTGTCTTAAAGATAGAAGTGTTTCCAAGTGACTACAGAAAGGTGTTATGATAAGTGGTTAGTAAAATGGCTACACGTTCAAATTGATTAAAATGAATACTGTGAAGTACTTACAGGAGACGGAGATCCAAAAGCAGATAAATTGAATGCAGGTTTTTTAGAGCTAGCTGCAGGATGCTGTGAGAGGGAATGAGATCTTTCAGCCTCTGCGGACCAGAGCAGTGGTGCTGAAGTATTTTTTGAAACTGTGATATCTGCCAAAATGACACATGCCATATGTAAATGCCTTGTGTACACAGAGAACTTTAATATTAAAGATCACACTAACTCCAGAGTTCTTTAATACAGAAAAATAAGTATTACAGAATGAAAAAGTTCCCTAACACTCATTTCCCCAGCACTCTAACCTTCTGAGTTCTTCAAACAGATCAATTTCACATATGGTATGAAAACCAAGTATCAACTCTGAACTTGAAATCTGTTCACAGAACTGCAAATACGTTACCTTTCAGTAATCTTTCAAAGCATGCACAAGTTAATAGTATGCTTCCAATGCAGAACAATTTTATTTTTTCTTCTTTCATGGTAAAATAAAAGGGAACTGCATAAACACTGGTGCATCTATAACGATACAAAGTTTTTCCTACGTTGCTAAAGGGTTGGAGGCCAGCACAGGTCAGAGTTGCACAGGTTTTAAACCTGAAAAATTCCCCAAAGGCTGAACTAACAGAGTTAAAGACCTATTTTCCATGTACGTTTTATGGAGACACACCAGAAAGCTCTAGTAAACTCAGGTTATATTGCTAAACCCTGGCAACATCTACTATTGTAAATTGTAAAAATATGTTCTCCAGAGAACTTGCTGAGCATGCCTCAATCCCCATTTATATGGGGGACTAGAAAAAGCTCCAAACCTGCTGTTTGCCCTTTCTCAGTGAGATCACCTAGGTCCCCATTTACATCAATACAACGTTTTTATTTTTTTACTTTAAAATGGTGTACATTCCTTACTGAATTCAGCAAAAGACATAGCAGTATTGACAACTGATGCCTTCTACCAAGAAAGGCCAAAAAAGCAGCCCAAAACTTGTTCAGTCAGAATAGTTCCTTTATTGACTCCTAGTGAAAACACAGGAAAACATCTTGTGTTTCTATTTGTCACCTGTATTTATTCGCATTTAACCAGGTGTCAGTTAGATATTCTGAGTCACCCTTCTAGGCAGTCAACTTGGCTTTCAAGCTACAGCACAGTCATCTTCAATTCCTACTATCCCAGTTCAAGATTTACAGATAACCTAGCTAAAACTGTGTTTATCAGCACCGACTCTTTGTAACATCAGAGTCTCATAAATGTACTCCAAAGCATGGTTATATTAAAGAGGTGACAGGATTATATACTTCTAAAATACTAAAAATTAGATTTAATTCTAACATCCAAAGCTGACATTCACCTACTTTATTTACTAAGGTGGTGTGGAATATTGAAGAATGCAAAGTACTTCATTTTACCAAAAAAATCAATTACAGAACATGAAAGTTACCTTTGTCAGACGCTCTAGAGGAGAAGCCACTGGTTGTTGAGATGTTATCATCATCATGCTGAGAGGTAGAATCTTTTATTTCTTTTACAAGAGACAGTCCAGGACTGCCAATGCCAAGTGAAGAAGATGTAGAGGGCTGACAATGTGGTACCGTGGAATCCAACATGGTACAGTTCAAATGGCTCCGGTGAAGAGAGGGCCTTGTTAACACATCTGAGAAGTTCAATGCAGATCTACTCGTGGATGGTTCTAAACAAGAACAGGGAGACAATTACCTTTCCTATAGGCAAGCTCACAGAAGCCAAAACCTGTTTTCTATCAACAGTCATGCCATTGCCAAGTTCTAAGCACAAAAATAGAGAAGCTGTATTTAACTTCTTCCTCGCCCAGATAGGGTTTCATCTAACTGTCTGATTACAACAGCAACACTGCTTGCAATACTAAGTATTAATGTCACTTTAAGAAGTAGCGAATGATGAGGTTTTACACCACCAAATCCTGACCCCATGCTCAAGTGCTCTAACACTGGGTCTTTTGCTAAATCAAACACGTACAAATTCCTTGTTCTGCAGATAAGGCTTGCAATCAGCTTTCCAAAATTTGAGATTACATGGCAAGTTACAGACAACTCTGCAGTTTATATAATCTTGTAACAAAGATGATGTTAATCTGAATACATAACATGAAAATGTGTATTTGCAGAGATTTTGGGGGGTTTTGTTTGTTTTGGTGTCCTTGTCCCCCCTCCCAAATTCTACCATATCAGGTCATGCTACAGGCAAAATATTATCTGCTATCCATTAACTTTTGAGATTCTGGCACAAAGGACAAGTAAGCATCATGGCCTCAGTTGCAAGATGGGCATTTTTTCCTCACGAACCAAAGGGTCTGTAAACACTGCCAGTGTCCTGCAAGAGGTCTTCTCACAGCTCCAACTTGCCACATGAACGGAACAGCTATTAATGGATATCTTGCCTGATATCCATGTAAGTCCACAGTCTCTCCCAGAAATTCTAAGTATGAACATGATTTTGAGTCACTATCCTCTTGATATTTGCACTGAAGCTTAAACTACCTAGTTCAATCTTCATAACCACCACAGTACTAGTAATTAGTTCTCCAAAGCACTGGTGAATTTTTAGGACTGTCTTGTTTGAGATAAAGAACGTGTTATCAGGCTGAAGGCTGGCCAAGCAAAGGAATACAGGCTTTAGCACATTGGTACCTCAGAGCCAAAGAAACAGGCTTTCTAAAATTCTAATAGCAATAATAATAATCATTAACTATAGCAAGAAAGATTGGTCCACAACATTCACAGACTGCAACACAAGCTACTAAAGGTTCTAGGGTGTCCATCTGCTCCTGATTTCTTGGAGCTAGAAAGTTTGCTGTGCAGCTGTTCTTACTGAAAGGTCCTTTCACACAGTTCTCCAGGAAAGCCAACACATGTTCCTCATTCATGAAGACCTTCTCTATTCCTACATCCAAACTTATTCTCAAGCTACAGCTACACCGAAAGCAATAAAGCTCCTTATTTACAATTAGATGACACTGGTGACAAAGGTATTTCCTCATTATTTTTCATTCTGCCAACAGAAGCAACTGACTTTCCACACAGACGGTTATGTACGTGTGCTCAGACAAACTTCTCTCCTTATTAAAAATTAAGTTCCACAAAACTGCTAATTTAAGAGAAACTCAAATGAGAGCATATGCAAATTTACAGAGAAGAACTACGAAAACAGTGAGAGGCATAGATACGAAACACAGATTAATCTTTCATACGGTAAAGCAAGGGGTTGCAAACTTCTTTGCCAAGGGTCCAAATAGGTTTTCAAAGACCCCATGCTAGCCATGCACATGCCTTAATGTTACCAAATATTTCAAAAAGAATAATCTCATACACCAAGTTCCCCAGTTCTCCATTAAACTAACAAGGAACTTTGCTAAACTGATTGAAGAAGCCCAAAGGAAGGAAAAACAAAAAAAAATCGGGACATAAGAAGGAATTTTCCTCTGGCATTCTAGCATCTGGTCTTTTGTTTTGAGGACAGCAAAACAAATTAATGTTTTTATTACCTTAGGCAATTAGACAGACTTTCATTCCAGACCTTTTAAAAAGAAAATGTAACCCAGGACACTTGCAAATGAATATTATCAATATTCTGCACCTGGCTAATTGACTACCTGCAGTTAACTGACGACTTCCAAGAGCTGCAAGACAACCTCCAGTATGTTTTGCAATTATGTTTACAGTTTAAAGCTAAGACAGTTTCACAAACAGTTGTTGGGGTATTTTTGTTTGTTTTGGGGGCATTTTGGTTTTGTTGTGTGGGGGGTTTTTAGTTTTGGTTTTGTTTTGGTTTTTTGGGTTTTTTTTGTTTTTTTTTAAATTCTGTCAAAACGCTCATTCTAGCTTCACTTAGAAATTCAGATTCAAAACTAGAAATCTGTGAATAAATACAGATGGCCAGAATACTAAATGATTTTTCACATACCTTCTAAATTAATTCTTGCTGATTCAGGCGTGACTCTCCCATCAATCATTATGGTATCTTCATTTGCATAATCATGGTGATAGTTTACTGGAGTCTCTTCCTGGTTTGTAGATTCATTTGTATCTACACATTCATCTTCACTTTTATTGAAATATTTCTGTAACCATCCTGGTACAATGTTTTTCACTGATTCTGTCACTCTGCTAATGATTCCCTGCTTGAAAGAAAAAACACTTGTTAATTACAGAAACACAATCAATAGCATACGCTGGGATGCAACCTTGCACAGACCTTGAAGACAGACATTAGATAGCAAATATTCAGGACAAGAATAAAATAGAGGGGATCTATTATCTTGACGTAAGATCTCTATGCTTCTGGGACACGCATGACAAAAATTCACCTAACACTGATTTACTACTAACCAATCAGTTTCTGCACTTCCCAGTGACCTTGTCAACGTTCAAAATTCTGAAATTTCAGCCAAAGTTCACCAGAGGCTTGTCAAGTCACAACGTCATCAGGAAATTCTATTTGTAAATAAGTCCTGATGTACATACTTTTTTTAAAGATTCCTCCTCTTAACACCTTCACTTGAAAAACCATCAAAAACAGAAGATCAGCAATTATCTACAGTGATAGTGATGACCATAATAGCTGCTAAAATCAGCGAACTTAAATATTTCTGATTTTTCTAACGCTGAGCTGAAGTAACAACGTGTATCAAAAAAACCCACTGTTATGCTCTGAACAGTCAGGGTATCCCGAAAGAAATCCTGGAAGAATCAGCTATAGTTGAATAACAGATGCCTCGCTACAGGACTGTTAAATAGATCCATTTTGATCAAATTTCATTTCATGGTACGTTAAAGTTTTGGATCTCCAAACAATATTCTGCAATTACTAAACACAAAAAAGCCATTTCCATTTTGACCTTTACCAATTATTTGCAATGCTTACATTCTACGTTTAAGAAATATTTATTTACCATTTTGTTTTAGGCAGCCACACGTTTCCCATCGCGCCCTCAAAATTTCAACACACCTTCCTGTCAAATCTCAACCCCGCGCAGCAGATCGCTTGCAGCGGGGAGCTCCCTCCCTCTTACGCTGACTGCAGCCACAGAACCAGCTGCTCAGTTCCGCAAGCTGCAAGCAAACGTGAAAGCTAACTCAGCAATTTCAACACTTTGGAAACTGCAAAGTAACGGGAGTTGAACAGATTTTTGTTGAACTCCATCGTCAGTTCTTAACACATGTACCAAAGGCTCTGGCAAGGTACTCTGGTATTTTTCCGGGTTCAGGCAATAGACTTTTCTAGTCTAAATTATTATTCAGGTGTAGAAACTTGAGAATATTCTTTGAACATGTAGTAGTTACAGTCTAGTAAACAATTCTGAAACCAGAACTCTGCTGTATTCAACTTTCTCAAAAAATTTAGCACACAAACAAAAAAAGAAGCCCATATCACTTATTCATGTCTTTCATACACGATAATGCAAACACCAACTTACAGGAGTTATAAAGGAATTAGATACCCATGAATCTGGAGTTAAGAGGGGGGTGGGGAAAGAGGAGGAAGGGAAGGTAGAAAACAAAAAGCCTTTTCACAGAAAGAAAGTCGTCTTAATTTACAATTTGACATTTTTCATAATGACCTGTAATTGAATCTTCTGCTTGCACAAAGACAGAATAAATATCCAGGGACAGTTTAAACCAGACAGAATACAGCGTAATAAACACATCCATCACAATTACCACACTAAGACGCACGCAAGCATGCCATGCTCAGGATGTTGCTGCTATTCTACATAAATACTAAGCCGCAGCTTTCCAACAGAATCTACTAACTGCATGTAACACCAGAGTTCACAAACAGTTCAGTGCACAGTACCAGCAAAGAGGCAGTCCCTACTCTATCCCCAGCCCCTCACTTCCACCTTTCCCTGTGGCATATTGTCCCCCTTTTTTTGGGGGCAAATATTTTGCTGCTATGAATAAAAGCGTATCGGGAACTCACAGGAGTTAAAATTCGCCAAAATGAGCACATGGGCAGGAAACGAACTGCATCCAAGGCAATGCTCTTTCCAAAAAGCTAAGCGCTACTGCATTCAGCATTGCTAGTGAGTTTCTCCATCAGAGAATAGATATTATTGGCCATAAAATAGGCCTGTATGATTTTCTGGCTGAAGAAATCCTCCCAAGGCTGAAAGCTACCCAAGACTCAAGATGGAAGAAGTCGTAGGCATCCAGAAGAGTAAACACCCAATCATTAGTAATCCAAATGAGTCACTGGAGAATCTAGCTGGACTAATAATTAACCAAGATGACGTTTTACCATCCATATCTAAAACGAGACCTGTTTGACCCTTTCTTGCATATGGCAGCCTTGCTAGCATTCTCCACATCATCAGCTCTTTAAGACTAAGCTGGGTAGCACAGGGTAACTTCCCGAACCAACCCAGGAGCTGGAACCCGCTCAGCGCAGCCATACTGTAGCAAGTACTAATAGCCTGCTCCGTTTGGCTTAGGCACAGGGGAAGACAAGCAGCATAGTTTTATGCTCCAGAATACTGCTGGCTTAGTGACAAAGCAAGGAAAAGCAAAATACGCGGAAATGCACCTCCATTTTCTGTCTGCAAAATGAAAATATTGATTAAAGGCACTGTGAAAGAACTGTGCAGGCATTATGAACGAGCCATCATCAAACACAGATCTTGCTAAAAAAAACCCACCTCCCCCCTAAAAGTAAGCCACACACCCGAGGTATGCTCACTCACCAAAAAAAAAAAAACCAAGCAAATGAACATTTCCTTACGGCACCTCCTACCTGCCCATCACAGCTGAAAATCAATCAGTAAAGCACCATGGCTGGATTCCTGCCCAAGTCAGGCAGTTAAGGTACCACTGACCAACTACACTTTTAAACATGCACACTCCGTATTCTTGCCAGGACATTTCAGCAAAGCGTCATGCCTTGCACTATCTTTAAAGCTGGCATTTTAATCTTACCCTTACTTCTAGTTTTCTTCCCCGTCAGCACATGTGTTTGAACACCCTCTCCCTCTCCCTGCGCATGCAACACAAGCCTACCCTGCCAGCAGCAGAGCACGCTCCCTCTGCGGCTCCCGTGCCACCAGCTCTGTGCTTTGTCCATCCCAGGTTCCCTGGCGCTGCCATCTCCCCACACAACCATCATTAAACCTTCTAGAAGGCACCGCACATCTCTCTGAGGCAAACAGATCTTCAGAGGTGAAATACAAAAGACACAGCGCAGACAACTCCAACAAACAGGCTTATTCCTCCAGCAAAATCTGAGCGGGCCGCTCAGATCCCAGTTTCCTCACGCCACAATTACGTACCAGTCCCTTCCTGAACACCTCCATTCGCTACAGCTACACCCAACACGCCGCTGCACAAAACCTCTGCTCGTTCCCAGCCGCAGGCCGGGAGGGGAGGAAGGGGGGCTGGCGCGCCGCTTCAACGCTCAGAACGCCTCACTTCTACAGGCCACAGCGGCAACGAGCTCAGTATCGTGAAAGGGCCGAAGACGCCACGGGGCTATCCCGACTGCGCGTCGCAGCGTTTTCGTCAGCGAACGCGTTTTCGCCCTTAACTGACTGGTTTCAGCAGTTCGAGAGCTGCTGTCGGTACCAACGGTTGTCCGCTCGTCTTAAATGCACGCTCATGCTCCAGTCTCATCCTGAAACATCAGCAGGAAAGCAGAACAAAACAAAACAAAAATTCCACTGAAAAGATCCAGTCGCTTAGGAACAGATATTTACAACAGTTTTTCAAATTCTGTGCACCATCTTAAGCGTCTGCAGCTCTGCTAGCTATATCTAAGTCTATGTATACAAACACCACAGCAACAGTAGCTACAGGTATAGTCACTTGAGGCACACTGCCTTGAGATGCAAGTCTAAGCAAAAGACATATAGATAGAAATACTAACGAGTAAACAAAGAGGTGTCGGAATTTACTACTTTAAAATACCATTTCTTCGAAGGATTTATAGAAAGAAAGAAAAATCAATAGGTTATGGTCACAGTTTGACTTCCAAACTTAAAAGCAGGCTATTTCTTGGCCAAAAATATTTACGGAATAGGACAGTTTTCCCCGCTCAGAAGGGTCTTTCACATAGCGTAGCGGGGGAAAAGTGCTGGCAGGAGTACTCAGCAATGATGCACTACTGGAAAATATTTACTTTTGTAATTGAGTTGATTTCAGTCTGAGAGGCTTAAGTAAATCCCACTATACAGCACAGGACGTACCAAAAAAATTATATATAAATTATATAAAGGTCATACACTAACATGAATTTGTCAGAGATGCAAAATACACAACCGGATAAGAGAGCTAATTTCCACTGCACCGTATGCACACCTCTGAAAAGCATCAAGTTTTTACCTCCAGGCCTCTCAGGGATTTCTTTGCTTCCCATTTCAAAGTTTGAGTTATTAAAACATATGAATCAGTAAGTCCTCAAAAAGAAAACCTAAACCTAATGGTGAAGTTCACTGAGACAGAGCAGATCGATCTCACCACTTCCAGCCATCAAAAAGGAATTTTCGTGCTCTCTCCATCCCCCACGGTTACCTCATGCCAGCTCTGGCGCATAGCAGGCTACTCTCCGTACTAGCTGAATTCGTTCATCTGGCAAAAAGAACATGTTTCTCTGCTGGACTAATGAGTTCAACTGGCTCGGTGCACCAGAACTGGCCCGAGAGAGAGAGGAAGATCGGGCAGGCAGGACGAGAGGAAGAAGAAACAAAACTTCTCCCTTCTTTTAACCACCCTGCGTCCATACTGCCATTAAAGATCGTCCCTTTCCCCTCTTCACCTCACCCTTCCGATAGCACGTACACGCAGCCAAGTGACACACTATATCCGGGCTCTATCAAACAGACGCAGCCAAAAATTTGTCTATGGACTGTGTCGGTAAGGACCACCCCTCAGGGGCACCGGGTCGCTGGTCCAGCTCACCATGCGGCTGCACCGGTGCTGATGCAAAAGCAGGAATAGAAATGGAAACACGACGTGACTGTCTCTTGCAGTGGCACAGACTTAGACTGGCTTAAACTAACTCTGCTTTTGCTATTTAGGGAGTGGTTTCAATTTGGACGTAGGACAGCAGAGTTTGATATTTCATTTAGAAAAAAAGACAGTAAAACTTATGACTTAATATGAACAATATGTTACAGGAATGTCATTAATTATGTAACATTTGAAAAACAACAATTTTAAGGCAAGTGGACTAGATCAGATTTATTTCTAAAAGCCATGAAGAAGGGATTATGATTCCAGATGCCAGTGTATTTCCTTCTTACTGCTTGAAGTGAGCCTTATTTTCCTGAGCCTAGTTAGCTTTAAAGTAAACATCCCAGGGAAATTCAGGTGCCGTTTTACCTTTTGGCACTGCTTGCACATCTGTACCCATCATTATCACTTCCGTCTGAGTGCAACAAGTCAGCCTATTCTCTGATAGATAAATTGGTGTCTACCCCACTGGGTTAAATCCTTGTGATGCCGAATGGTTTTATCTCAAGTTTTGCCCACGCCTTTAGTTGACACAGTGACAACATTACAAAAGAGAGCACGAAGTGCGAGGCACCTTTCTCCCTTCCTTGTAGGAAGCGCAACATCAGGCTCTAGTTAATCCTCAGCAGCGATCAGCGACGGGCGCTGTAAATCACCGATAAATCACCGAGCATACGTTCAGCGTTACGCTTTGAGACAGAAATCTATCGGCATCAAAACCAAAAAAAGTTAAGACTAAGGAGACTACTTTCGCTTACAGCTTTGCAAGCAGTTTTAAAGGAGTTCATTCTTAATCTGAGAAGGGACTCTAAGTACAGTTAGTATTTTTTTATTGAAAGACTGCCGCACTTATGCAGTGTGCCTGCAGGCAAGTTTCATAGACAGTATGCAGAATTACATTAATTGAAATGCTGCTCAGACTCTTTTGCTTTTCCTGTAAGGGAACCCTGTAGTCTAAACCGATTATTTTTACTTAACAAGTACAACAATAGCTAAAACAACATGGCATCAGGATAACAAACTCTGACATAACCACATGGAAAAGAAGTTTTAAAGTTTTCAGAATTATAATGATGAAGAAATACACTTCCCATAGCACCAGATGGTCTTTCCAAGGCCATTAGTACAAGTTATCAGATTTAGCAAAGTATGATAACATACATTTTATATTTAGAATTTGAATACACAGTTTAGGCATAAAATTGTCCATCTTATTTATAGGTATCCTCTATACAGTAATACCCAATTCATTACAGTATTTCAACATCACCAAACATAACTGATAATGGAAATGGCAAACTCTTCCTCTTCCCTGCATTTACAGTAAAAAAGAAGTTTATGCATACAAAGGCTTTCAAGGTATCATACCCCATACTACAAATTTGCTACCTCCTGTAATACACTAGACTCCCACAATGAATTAAAGATTTTCAGTGACACTTTGCCTAAAAGCACTCACAAACAAACACGGTATCACAGGCTCATCTATGGCACATAGTTGTGAGGACATGTTATGTATCTAAAACACAAGCAAGGGCAGGCCAAATTCTGCAACAACTCCTGGAGCAATGGTTAAATGCCATTCAGGGGCAACCCACAGCTTACTGATGTCCATCCCCATGTCCAATGCTTTCTAGTGCAGACAGCGCTTTATAGAGAACTTGAAGCGTATTTCACAAAATGAAGTACTTACTGCTACAAAATTTCATTCCTGCCACTTTGGAGTGGCACTCCAAAGTAAATCGCCATCTTCAAACAAGAAGATTGGAATTAAATTTTTAAATTAGATGTGGTGTTAGCAAAAGATAGCAAAGTCCTCTCATGCTCCCTCTGAAATATCTTTTCTATCCATGGTAATCTACAAACTCAGCTGACAATACGACGTGCTAGCGGTTTTGCAAAACGTAATACGTCAATCCTGTTATACATTCAATGTTATCTTAGTCACAAAGTTGAACACATAAGTTAAAATGAAGTAACCAAAGAATCATCTTTAGTTATTCTCCATGATCACCTGATATTTTACCACAACTCAAAGCCTGCCTACTTTTTAAGTGTCATACATAGACATTGTCTAGCATATAAAAGTTACACCTCACAATTCATCTAAACCAGCAGACCCTGCAATTACTGTAAATAGGACACGTTTAACCCTGCTGCATACACTTCCTGACTAGGTTTAAAAATATAAGCATTGGTGCCTAGGAGAAACTAAAACACTGACTCTCGGGCACAGCTGCTTTAGCTGCAGTGGCAGCTATTCTTATATTCTTTGACATTTCAAGGTAGTATTCTGAAACTGTAAAGCCAAGGTAGGCTCACCTCTGCCGCATGGCAGCAGTCTTCGGTCGTAAGGGGCAGCAGTGCCTTTCTGGCCATAATTTTCCATCACAGCTCAACTGACAGAACCAAGAGCATCTCACAAATGTATAACCAATATCTCCAAACACAGTTCTCTTACCCGTAACAGGAAAAATTGCCATTGCAAATAGAGATTATTTTTTTAGTGATTGATGGTAATGGCATCTACAAATCTGTATACATTCTACAACTCTGTAAAGTAAGTTTAATAACAATTACTAAGGGCTGACATTAGAATAGGTGCACTGTTATAGCTAAGTTTAACAGCTATCTAGTTGTTCCACAGTAATTCCCTAACACAGCTACATATAAGCCAGTGTAAACCTTGTTTACATCTGTTTAGCTCACGAGGACTTAAACTACAAATGCACCTATATTACAGGCTTGCACATACTGGTATAGTTTTTTGTCGCCAATTTACTATTTTGTTATCATAAATATTTCAGTGCCTCACTAGACTTGCAATCCAGTCTCAAAGAAAACGCCAGTTGAACAGTTTAACTCTTTGCTTGGTTTACTTTAGTCTTGGAGGTCACCAAACCTTGAGCTTTAATAGGGGAAGAAGTCGTGAGACGCATCTGCTTCAAAAGCGAGTTTGTTTCAAAATACAATCATAACTAAAAGCAAAGTCAGCCAGCTTTCCAGGACACTCTCACACAACTCCTTCCACCAGCAGAGATATGGAGACAATAATAAACAACCTCAGCAAGGAGAAAGAAAATTTTCTACTGGGACAGGTATTGGCAAAGCTAGAGTGTGCTAAAACTGTAGCTGTAGGACTTCATCGCACGTTGGTGCCCATGTGTTGGCATACACGTTTTTTCCCAGCAAAGGTAAATGTAAAGATGAACTTATGCTTACTTTAAAAAATATGGTGGTCACAACCAAGCCAAACACACACAAAGGCACTGTAATTAAATGCAACATGCAATTATGAGATGAGTTATAGAAACTCAAAGGAAACACCCCCCCCTCGGAAATATTAGTACTGCTGCTCCAATATGAAAGCTTTAGTGCTGTCGCATTTCCTAGACAAAGGGGAGAAAAAACATTTAAAGTCTTTTCTTGTCAAAAGAAGGGGAATGTATTTGTAAACTCTCCAACAAAAACAAAGAAAAGCAAATCTCATAGTTAAGAGAAGATCTTTTAATTAGTAAGTATTTTTGTACAGTACTCTAGAATACCACAATGACAAATACTGTATCAGCAAGTTGCAAAACTACTTATGCTTCAGGCAAAGTCAAACAAGCTAGTTCATACTTGCTTTCACTCAATTTTAAGATGGGCCAACTGACTTGGCTCAAAGGGGTTTAGAGAGTACTTACCCTGTCCCTTCCACCAACAAGGCTGGGGGTATAATAATGTCCCGCCAGAGGTGGCCATAAACAGCTGCGAATAACACGACCTTCAAGTGGCTCAGCTGTTAGCAAAATTAACATCTCTTTGCCTTAAAAGGTGTATTTAAGTTGTACCTTCAATTAGACAGTTATAACAGGCAGATAAGACCTGTTTAGGCATAAGGAGAAAGCAAGTAAAGACTTTTAAGCACCACTATAAAACAAAATAAAGCAAAACAAAATAAAGCAAAACAAAATAAAGCAAAACAAAATAAGGAATGTAGTGGCAAGAAGGGAAGATACCTGGCACAAGAGATCTGTACAAGGGAAAATAAGAAATATGTCCAAATTTAAGGCAGTTGTTCATGAAACCGCACAGATAAGTAATTTAATACCCTAAAAAGTAATAAAAAATTCTGCCTGATGGCTAGAATTCTTCATTAAAGAAATACTGTGGGCACTTAATTATTCTTCTGCGTTGAGGACTTATATTGTACATTACAAAAAGCACAGAGAAGAGTTTTCATTATATTGTCTTAGTAGTACATATCGAGAAACATATACTGAGGAACATCTCCTCCCCCTTCTCTCATGACTGTATAAATATCACTATTCAACATATTGTAGATATACAATAGCTACACAGTAAATACTGGATTGATTACACAGAACATTAAAAAGATCGCAAAAAACCCACAGAGCAATTTAACAGCAGAAAAATGGAAGAGAGTATCACATGACCTACCACTAAAAAAACAGATGACATTTTAAAAAAATGGTCTGGAAAACAGCAGCCCCAGAGAAAAGCCTCTTAGCTATTCTCTTCTTGAGGGCACCCTTGCAATTTACTCTAGACAAAATGCAACAGTGAGATGGAGGCATTATTTCTTCCCTCAAAAAGCAGCATAGCCCTGAAGACAGAATTAGAGGATGGACCAACAGAAGGATTACCAACCCAGGGTAACATTGACGTTTACGCTGAAACCGCACGTCTGTGTGTGCCCGGTGGTCCAACAGCAGCACTGACAGAACTGCAGGCACACAGAGGCTGTATGGCACCCCAGGGGCCCCTACTCCAGCCTCCTGCTCAGAGAAGGCCCAAGAACAGCAGGTCACCCATGGCTGTGTCCACCTGGGTTTTGAGCACCTGCAGGGATGCAGACCTCTCTGGGCAGTTCTTCCAACGTGTTGGCTATCCTCGCAGTCACAAGATTTTTCCTAATATAAAATCGGAATTTCCATTTTTGCAACTTGAGTCCATTGTCTCTTTTCCTATTGCTACGAACCTCCTAGAAGAGCCTTCCTCCACCTTCTCTATACTCTCGTTTGGTATTTGCTCTTCTTAAGCTGAACACACCCACCTCTCTCAGCCATGTGCCTCAGCCCCCGAATCATTTTGGCGGCCCTCAACTAGACTCACTCTAGTATGTCAACATCTTTTTTTGTACTGGAGAGGCCATAATGGGACACAGCACTCCAGATGCAGTCCTGGAAGTGCTGAATAGAGGGGAAAAGCCACCTCCCTCAACCTGCTTCCCGTATTCTTACTAATACTGCCCAGAATGCAGTTGGCCGCCTTCACCTCAAGGGCATGCCGCTGACTCAGGTTCGACTTGCTGTTCAGCAGGTACGTGAGGTTGTTTTGTCCCAGATGAAGGTATCTGCCTTTGTCAAACCTCATGAGGTTCCTGGCAGCCCAGTTCTGCCGAAATCCCTCAATGGCAGCCCTACCCTTCAGCATACGATGGGGCTGACGTTCCCCCAGGCTTGGTATCATCTGGGAACCTGCTGAGGATGCACATCATTCCTTCATCCCAGGTTGTTAATAAAGACATATAACAGCATCAGCCCCAATATCAACCCCTGAGAGGCTCTGTTAGCAATCAACTGCCGCTGGAACTTTGCACTGCTGATCACAACCCTTTGAGGTCAATGGTCCCACTAATTTTTCAACCACTTTACAGTCCACCTGATGAGTCCGTATTTCACCAGCTGGGGTACAGGGATAACATGGGAGACCATACTGAGGGCCTTGCTAAAGTCCAAGTAAACAACATCCACCGCTCGTCCCATGTCCACTGAGCCAGGCATCCCACTGTGTTATCAATTGGTTACACGATGCTATGGTAGCCCGCATCTGCACCGATCCGAAATAGCTCTGCTCAAACTTTTTTAGGCAAGCAAAAGAGATTTTGAACGCTGTCCTCTCGCAGTCCTTAGACTCATCAGCAGCTCAGTTCCCTCACGGCAGGGGAGCAAGAACCGGTTCTAATTACTGACTGAAGGAATAAATAACTCGGAGGAAGTGATGTGCTGCCAGCAACCAAAGGCAATTTGCAGTGTCCCAGCTAACACAGTCAATTATTTCATCTGCTTTTTTCTTCTCCTAAGATACCGCTCACTGATACTGTTTTTCTCCAATACTTCACAGCCTCCAAGGCTATCATGACAACGCTTTGAAAGACAGAACCCAAAATATTAATAAAGTGCTATAGCAATCATCGCTTACAATTTGTTGTACCACTGACAGTACTGTTAGCCCAAATGACAGAAAACTGTCAATATCTCAGTTTAAAAAGTTCTTCCCAACTAGGACACATTTTTGTTTACGGGAGCAGTAGAAAACCAAGTACCACATTTAAACATCTGCTTTGCTAATGCAATTTGGTATTGCTGGGACAGAGACAAAACCTCTGATGTTAACTACTATCCCGTTATTTTAAAACAAATCTTTAAATACACATTGAACATTTCTTCAAATCTATTCATATTCAGCTCAATGTGCTAACCTACTACTAAACCAAAACAAGCAAAGAGATGCATACAAATATAAATACAACCACCTAAGTGTGCTTCAAGGTGCAATCCTATTGACAGGAGTTAAACCAATACAATTATAGTTGTGTAGGTCCCTATGGACATTTCTTAATAAAGATTATTTTTTAATTATTATTTTTCTGCTTCAGGTTTATGAAACATTACCTAGTTTACGTTACTCAGTATGATACTCTAGGAGCACTTTAGCATGAGAGTTTAAAAATTTCCTCCCAAAATAAACCTGGTGGTTTATCAGATTCCTTCTGCCCGCGGCCTGCAGTCACCGCCCACCAAGAAAATCCCATGCGTACATCAAACAATAGTTTACAATTGGCCTACCTTCAAAACAGTAGCAGGTGATAATGTAATGATTTAGGCATGGCTGCATATAGTTTAAGTTCCCGATCCTGTAGCTATTCCGTCTGGGCAGAATCTTAATACGATGCCTCAAGTGACTTTGCGAAACTCGCCAATCCAGAGGGACTTTCATGACCAGGACAAGCGAATGCGTCTTTCAATGGCCTTCTGGTCCCCTCTTTTCAGGTAATACCCTAACTACATCAGCACAAGACCAACTACAAACATGCAGAAACTTATGCTGGTTTCATCAAGGGAAATATCTTTGGACTGTGTTCTTGTGTATCAGTGTAGCACATCTACGTTATAAATACGCACTGGCACGTACACACCTAAGAAAAAACAAAAACGTATTGCTCCTCAGCAGAAGTTTCAATCTACAAATACTATCGCTAACATCAAATCGCTCTAAGCTGAAGCTGAACATAAACATACAGGTTTATGGGAAGGTTATAAAGACTTTTCAGCTAATTGTTTTTTCTCACGCTTAATTCTGCTTCAAAGTTTCAAATGGGACAAAAAGTTTCTGCTTCAGAGTTTCAAAGTCCAGGAGAGTCGGAGTTCTCTGACACTTTCATTTGAATGGTTAATTATCAGATAAAAAATAACCAAAAAAGTTATTTTAGTCTCTTCTCCCGTAAGCCACATTTAGCATCTTTGAAACCTGTATGTCACCTGCATGAGAATGGCACTATTCCAGGCTCAACCAGCGCACACACAGGCACACACAAGAGCACAAAACTAAACGTAAAATTAACAACAGGAACACAGAGATACTATACTAGAAGCTGTTTAATAAGTCAACAATGTAAACACTCATCCCATTAACACATCCACACTAGTAATTCCACTCATCAGTCTACCTAAATGACTAGGACAAACCAGCATTTGGAAGCACCGGGGCCACATCCGGAAGATGAAGCCCAGATGTTGGACGCAACAGCTTCCTCACTTGCACGTGCTTAGCTCTCAAAGAAGCTGTAGTTTTAACCCAAGCGCCTAAGCTCCTTACACGGTAGAGAAGTCGGCTGGATATTTCAGCACGCGACGGCTGGGCAAACAGGTAGCGTGCTAAGCACTGCGTAATCTGAAGTCAACGCATTCAGCGTGGGGCTGTCAACATTTAGCCAGCAGGAAAGCACAGTCAGTGGGGAGGGACTCCTCAGTTCTACTCCCAGAGCGCCCAATGTAGAGATACAAAAAGGCTCTTTTCTTTCAGAGGATTCCCCCCCCCACAAACCTTTGTGGTGGGTGAGTCTATACCATCTTTATTTAGCAGCGCTGCTACTTTTTGTTTGTTAGTTTGTTTAATAATATAGCTGCTGACAGTGCACTTTTTATAAGGCAGGATGGTAGCTCAGAAGCGCAAATACCACGGTTTAGTTCCTTCACGAGTGGGGGAATCTGTACCCATATCTCCATCTTCCAGGAGAATATGCAAGCCGCAAGTCAGAGTCTTCTCTTCTAGACAGTGTCTGTTCACCTCTCCTATTTGAGGCTTGTTTAAAAAAAGGCTCTAGATTTGAAAAAACACACACACAAACACAATGGAGCACAGCTCTGAAGTTTAATGATCAGGCACTTGGGGAGAAAAGGACAGGAAATATTAGGCTTTGCATGTTTCCTCCAAGGAACATCTAACATAAAACAAACAACTTCTGAAATCAAGGATCAGAGCCTGCATGTCTCCAGTCTTGGAGGGCAACATCTTATATACCCTCTTTCTAGCTCAGTGAATCACGCGTTCTTTTTCTGGATAGCAACACAGCTTCAGCCGGGAGAACTGAAGACAACACACAGCTTGGCGACTGGGATATTCACCCAGAAAGTGGAAGATGTAGGTTGATTCCTCCAGGCAAAAAAGGAATCCGAAGCAGGGTCTACCACATTCTGAACAAATGCTTTAGCTAATAGTCCTTAAAAAGCAGCGGCAGCACCTCCTCTTCCAACTGTCTTCTAAAGCCGTCGCTGTACTTTACAGGAGACTGACTCTGCAGCACATGTTGGGCGTAATCGGAGAATTCTCACCTGACTGAACTCCCCGGGAGACTACGGCAAAATAACAACATCCAGAAAGCAGACAATCACGAGCCAGGCACCATGCTCATCATCTCTCATAGGAGCAGAAAAAAATGCAGATATCCTAGGAACTTTAAAGCTATTAGCTATACTGTGTACAGTGCTTAGGCACCTTCAGAGCTTGATGATAAAAGACTGAGGGTTTTCAGGACTGCAGTTTTGACCGCAAGCAGACAGAACAGTTCTATTAAAAGTATTTCTATGGACCTACTTATCGATAACAGTTAGGGGAGAGGGGGATCAGAATCAGAGGTATAACCTCACGTCAAGATTGCACTGAGCACTTTCATGTCTTCCCAAACTCATTACTGAGAGACAATTAACACTAAACCACAGAATACTCCTGCAGAGTGAACATTATATTGAAAATAGGAACACTTGCCAATTAATTCCAATTTAAGTTAGCGCTCTACCCAGAGCTCATCTTTTTACTTAATGCAAATTAGCAAGCTGCATAGGGTTAAAAAGCTACCCATTATAACAAGCGCACGTCTGACATCTATCAGTTTGCCTATTTATTTAATCATTACAATTTTCCCCCCAATATATTACTGTTAATTTAATCTATGTATTTGATTTGCAGCACCCATTCTCTGGGCAGAATCCCACAGATATCCCCAAGCACGTGTTTGCTTTGGCACATTGTTTAAATAAACCTATTGGAAAACGCACAGAGATAACAGACAATAGAAGAGTGAGAAAACCATCTACGCTAATTATTTTAAATTCACGTGTAGGGTTTCAGTTATCTACATAGTATCAATGCATGCAACACGGTAATTTCAGCATTATCCTATCACTCACGTAAGAGGTTTCAACATTTGCTCTCTAAGCGCAGTGATCCTTTGTATGAAGCGTCACCATGCTAGCTTTACAAGGACAACACTGCTGATCAGTATACTATACAAAAGACTAAGTACGGTACTTCCCAAATAATAAAAACTAATTGAGCAACAACTCGTGCACAACACTTCCTCAATTTTGCATATAATATTCAATCCCCTAGCTTACGTTACTGATTTAATAATGTAAAGGTTTTGGCTGAACAGTCAGCTTCAGGTTCATAAATACAATTGGAAGGCATTCCCAGAGCACGGTCTCTGGGCATCCTGAAATTTCTCAGCAAACAGTAATTGGGAAAGATCTCTGCTTCTTTCCCTCCAGCCACTCTAAACGGCACGGGATTTTTTGTGTCGCAATTTACAAATTGTTTTTTTTGTTATCCATCTACTCTATCCTATTACACAAAGGAGAACAAATGCCTTATGAATTACATTTCACTTGCACTACATCAGCACATTTAGGCACAGGCAAGAGACGGAGGAAACTACCAGATGCAGAGCGGAGGGCTCTGCACGCAGCATCCTACAAAAAACCAATCGAAGATGCCCAGCTACACGGCACCCTCACAAACTCATTTGCAATTTGAAACTTGTCAAGAAAGGCAAATATTAGAAGCGATGCACTTAAATCTGAAGAGTTAACTACACTCGGTGACCCAGCATCAATTGAGCCGGGGGGGGGGCTCATTCCGAGAGGGGTGCACGCAGACAGCAGGCGCAGATGACTCTCTCCCGGTGTTCGTCCCGGGGTCGTTAAGGAATCGGACGGCCCGGAGACAAAACGCCCCCCGGGGGAGGGGAGCCAGCCCCCCCCGGCCGCGGGGCTGCGAGGCGCAGGGCGGGGGAAGGAGCACCCACCCCTTCCCCCCCGCCGCCGCCGCCTCCTCCTCCTCCTGCTCCCGCCTTTGCTCCCCGCCGAGCGGGGGCATCTCCCCCGGCGGGCCGCCGGCAGACAAAAGGGAGGCGAGGATCCCCCCGCGGGCCGGGGCTGCCGCCGGAGCGGCGGCGGGAGCGGGGCGAGCGCCCGGAAATCCCACAATCCCCGCGGCCCCGGCGGGAAACCCTTCCCCGCCCCCCTCCCCCGGGGCCGTTCCACCGGGAAACCCCGGCCCCAAACCTCGCACGTGGGGGGGCGGGGGGGAAGGGGCGGCTCCGCCGGCGGGGCCGCCTCCCGCCGCTGAGGGGGCGCCAAGGGAAGCGGGGGGGCAGAGGGGAAGGGCCCGCCCGCCCGCCGGGGTGACCCGCCGCCTCCCGCCGCCGCGCCTCACCTGCTTGCTCCTCGCATAGGGAGGCTTCGCGGCGCCCAGGTGGTACCGCCGGGTCCGGATCTTGCCGCCGCCGCCGCCGCCGCCCCCGCCGCCCGAGGCCATGATGGGATCCGGCCCCTCTGCTGCCCCCTTCCCCCCCCCACCGCTGCTCCGGCCCCCGCCGCCGCTGGCCGCCTCGTGCGGCCGCGCTCCTCCGCTGCGGCCCGGCCGCGCTGTCACCGCCTCCGCCGAGATGCGCCGGCCCGGCCCGGCCTCCTCGCCGCTCCCGCCCGCCACGCGCCGTGCGGCCTGGCGCGGGGGCTCCGCGGCCTGCCCCTCCCCGCCGCGCCACCCCCCGCGCGCTCGCTCGTGCTCTCTCGCGGGCGCGCGCGCGCCGCCTCTCACGTTCCCCTGCGCTCCCGCGCGCACCCTTCGCCCGCTCCTCGCTCGCGCTCCCGGGCGCCGGCCGGCCCCGCGCCGCCCGCCCGCCCGCCCGCCCGCTCGCGGCCGAGCCGCTGCACCCCTCCCCCCGCCGGCCGACCAACCACACAGCGCCCGCCCGGGCGGCCCCACGTCAGTGAGCCGCGCGGGCCTGCGTCACAAGAGCGGGACCGCCCGGCAGCCCCCGCGCGCCCGGGCACCGCCCGCTCGAGGGAAGCGGGAGGGGAGGGGAGGGGAGGGGAGGGGCCGGGCCGGGCCGGGCCGGGCCGCGGCGCCTCCCCGGCCCCCCCCCCGGGCAGGGCCGGGCCGGGCCGGGCCGGGCCGGGCGGGAAAAGGCCGCGCTGGGCCGCCGGCACCCGCCAAGGGAAGCGGGGAAAATTCCAGCCCCGGGCCGCGACCAGCGCGGCTGGGAGCGGCCGTTTGTGACGGGGCCAGGCCGCGCCGCGCTCCTCCGCCGTCTCGCCGCGGCGCTCCGCCCGTCCCGGCGCTGCGGTAGCCCCGGGGACGCACCTTACCTACGCCGTGCCGGGCGGGAGGGGGCGTCCCTCCGCCCTGCCAGGGAGCCGGCGAAGGGCGGCGCGGGGGAGGCGGCGGCGGAGCTGGGCCGAGGGCCCGGGGAGGCCGGCGGCGCCGCCCCGGGGCGCCCCCGCAAACCCCGTTTGCGTAAGCGACGGAGCGGGCAGTCTGCGGGGTGCCGCCGCTCATGCGGGCAGACGGGAGGCAGGTGGGGAACAAGCTTCAACGCAGCCTTTTCTTCCTCAAAACAAGAGGAAGAACGCATTTCCGTCACAAATTTTAAAAATGTAAAAATACTTAAGTTTCTTTCGGTTTTTTTTTGTTCTACTGAAGTTGAGAAAAATCTGTGGCTCTGCATCTTATTTAGAGCACTGATCTGCCCCGGGAATGATGGAGCAGAGCAGAAAATCGCAACCACCTTCCCCACGTAGAAGTCAATAAAAACGTTCACCCTAAACAAAACAAAAAAATGACTGACACAGAGTGAGACACGGGTACTTAATAGTGAAAAGACGGAGCTGTGGTGGCGTGCGCCCCTTCCACCAAAACCAGAGGCATGTCTCACAGCACGCACCGGAAGAAAGAGCGTCCCAAACTGGGGGGCTTAGGGGAACGCAAACCAGTACGGGCGATTCTGAAAGCCTGAGGGAACGCGAACGAGTGGCAACGGCAGAGAAGGAACTGCTTTTAGAAGGAATTTTACTGGGGAGGGGGAGCTCTGTCCTGCGAAGCCTCTGCTTCTTCCTTCAGAGTGGCTTTTTTTAACCTCGTTGGTATCTTCCCAGCTCTCCTACATGACCTGCTCCTTCCCCATTTCTTAGTCCTGCCTTCATGGTTATCTAAAGGAGAGAACTGTTTCTGAAAACCCAGCGGAGTGGAACTGCTTTCCGGATATTTCTCCTCTTGAACTGCACCAGGACGTGGAACACGTGGGTTTAGAAGTCGCCTGCAAGAACCACCTCGTCTTCTGTAAACTCCTGCTGTGTTACATCTGCGGACCGATTTTAGGATGAGGCTCCGTTTCTACAATATGCTTGTCAAAAGAGAGCTACATCAATATAATCATCAAAATACAAGAAAAATAGTATTTTAGCCTGGATTTGTAACTCTTTTTGTCCAGGAAACAATTATCATGATAAATTCCAACTTAGGGGAGCGGCAGGAAGGGTATCACGATGGATTTCAATTATGGGATGAGCAAGATTTACAGAGGGATATAAACTGTGCCCTTTGGTAACAGACATTCATCAGCAATAATGCCGACTTCAAAAACGGTACCTGCGTGGGGAACTGACTAAAATCACACCTGCACTGGACGTGTAAGAGCTGGGCAAATTTAAAACACGACTCCCTCTTTCTGATGCATGCTAAATATATTAAGGTAACCTGTAAACACAGATTTTCTCTTTCACGTATGTGTCAAAGGCAGCTACACTATGTTTGCTCTGTAAATTCAAGTGCTGCTTTATTTACTTATTTGTACTTCCATTTTACTTATTTAGAACAATTTCCATATGGTGACATGCCTTTAATGACACTCATGACTCAGAAATACTTGTCGATGTAGTCAAACAATGTCTATTGACATGAGTCACTGAAGTTAAATAAATGTTATTTAAAATGAGACAAAACAAAAGGCAAATATATATATATATCCAGCAGAACGATAGGGATCATCACCATTTGATCAATCTTCCCTGTGAGTTTTATCTGCAAGTTACTTTGAGGTAGCGCTAGAAAGAAGCTGTTGGTCCAAGAGCATCCCTGCAAAAAGAAACATTCACGGCTTCAGTACCATTTAACCTTTTTGTACCCTTTTAAGTATTCTTTACCCTTTTTGGACTGTTTCTTTCTCCCTGTTCCCTGACTGCAGGATTAATAGCCCCTCAAACCATCGTACTAAAGCCTTACTGTTCAGAGAAGTGATAGAAAACAAAAACACTACCCTTGAAGAAATCAGCGGGTTTTGTGTAAAGGCACTATCTATTGCAGCTAGGTGCAATGAAGAGTTTATAAAACCGATACTAGATATTCTTGCAAAAAAACCTTCATCAAGCTTAAAAAAAAGAACAACAAAAAAACCCAACTACATTTCAGCTAGGTAAAAGAGAGAAAACACAACTGGAAGAAGTGAAATATTGTGGTGTTGAAAGAGTTGCTTCTAAGACAGGTTTGTTTTGGTTTTTTTTAAATGCTCCCACTGCAATCAGATCTTTGTAGAACTGATGGCAGGCACCTGTACAACGCGTTCAGGTCTTTGCGCAAGCTAGCTAATGCAAGCTGGTCATTGTAGAACAGCTCTAAGTTTACTCAGTAAAAAGCCTCAGCAATGCCTTCTAACAGTTCTGATGCATTCACTTTCTCCTGTATTTGGGGTTCATGGGTAACACACCAACACAGGAAGAAATTTTGCATTCAGTGTGCCTTTGCAGTGGAGAACGTGCACTGCACACACCACCTTGATCCCATGTATGCGCTCCTGACTGGAAAGAGGAATAAACTAGTAAGGCTCAGGAGACAGAAAAAGAGGTCAGAGAGCTATTTTAGAGCAGTGTCACATGGGCTGCAACCAACACGCTCTCTTCCTCACCTCATTTTTCTTCTACGTCGACTGGAAGAAAATACACGCCCAACATTTCTCGGG
This sequence comes from Nipponia nippon, assembly GCF_047370975.1. NCBI lineage: Eukaryota > Metazoa > Chordata > Aves > Pelecaniformes > Threskiornithidae > Nipponia > Nipponia nippon. Next base: position 97,453,570 of record NW_028262290.1, on the reverse strand, counting down.
TTTGGAGAACCACTGGCCCAAACGACCTCTTCTACTGCATTACATAAACAGTACTTTCACTATATGGGTACTTTACAGCCCAGAAGAGAAGGCGCATGCATGTCTGAAAACAGTCTTTAATGCAGAGTGCAGAGACCTTGTTAACAGCAAAATCTGCGTAAATGGGGTAGCTACAGACTGTGACTTTTTTGAGGTTTATGGACTGTGGTGATACAGTGTCAGACTAAGCGAAATCACATAGCTACGTGGGCCCCTCGCCACACAGTTCACACGTCGATCAACCTCCCAAATGCCAAAAATCAGCGTGGTTACTCCATAGCCAACACACGTCCTTAGCATCGCATTTTTAACTGGCAACGCAATAAAAGGTTTCCACAAATTACTTGCTGCCACTTAAGTACAATGTTAGGTCAAGCTATGCAAGCCACTTCAAAGCAGGATATAACCCCGGCACAGATGTGGAAGCTGTCTGGCTGCTGGTGGTGACAGTGCTGGCTAGATACAAAATCCTTTGCTTAGCAGACCAGCCTGCGCTACCAAGCTCAAGCACCACAGCTATGCACTACAACTGAAGTGGCATCAAATCCTGTATGGTTTTGAAGCTTTAACACTGCCATCCGAATTCAAGGGGCCTACATCTAACTATCTTGAGTTTCATCCCTACTGCAGTCCCCTTAAACAATTCCATACATGCACACAAGCACCCCCTTTCCCTACCCAGATTCTCTTTGCTTCATTTATTCCACTTCCTGGTCACATTCGCATGAATAATCTCCCTCCCATCACCCTCCAAAGACTCATCAGATCGCACAAGGGAAACATTCACCCAAGAAATGCACATTCCCAGCTACCTTGCAACTAGCTCTCCCCAAAGCAGGAAAACAGTTGCTAGAACTGATGCTACTCTCTCTGCCTAGATGAGGTTTTTTGCTTTCTGTTTCTTCCTACACGTACATATGCACAAAACCCAGGAAGAATGAACTTCCTCTAGTACTCCAAAAGCCTTTCCCGTTTTAGAGAATCTGCATTTCATGGGGGGCGACTTTGAAAATAGTCCTAGCTGAAATTAAACTGTGAAGAAAAAAGAGGGAGATTCTGGTCAGCAGCTAGAAATGACCTGCCAGTGCCGAGTCATCACTCTGCAAAACAGTATTTGTTTGAAATTTCAAGAACAGCATATAGGTTACAACCACCACTTTAATTGCATTAAGTCATAAAAAAAAGCCAGAGAACTTTATTCCTTTCTGCCATCACAGCAATTATGGTTTAGATTGCCCTCAAAACACACATGGCAGTACCAAAGTGTCTTGACTTGCTTTAGTCACTTCCACAGCTGTTGCTGTGATAATTTCTGCTACCTTTTTTCTTGGAGGAGTATTCTTCTGTTTCCAGCCTAACTTCTTTTATCATTAAGTAGTAAATACTTTTGCATACACATGGGTTCAAGTAGACCCTATGACTAGAAAACACTTTGTACCCTTCAAGATGAGAGCAGGTTAGAGGAAGCCACTCAGAAGTTGCTAGCTTAAAGCAGAACTTTCCTCATTGCTATCTCCCCTAATCTCCTTAGACTTGAATACTGAAAACTGTCATCCTACTAAAATTTTATAACCTCATCACTATAAAACACCTGAGCATGAAGACTGAACTGAACAAATTACAGAGATGTTGAGGATAGGGTGCAACTTAGTTGAGGAGTTGTTACTAGGATAGTTTATCCCCACTGGGTTACTTTTTTCCTCCTTTAAACCAGAAAGTTATTTTCTCCAAGGATTTTTTAGGTTTAAGAACATGTATTATGTTACACCAGTTTCTTTGCTGTAAAGTGTCAGTTGAGAAGACTAACAATAAAAAGGGCAAGAATAAAATTGTCAGTAAGGATCATCCTTAGTCTTTGGAATGTTTGCAGCTACAGCAGCTGAAAGCTTGCCCTTCTCTATGTTCAAATTCTGTATTGATAAAGCAATTCTAACTGACCTAGCAGATCAACGGTAGCACGGTTAGCGCCAGCAGACTGCAGGAGAAAGAGTGGGCTCAAGTGTTCCCATAGCAAACCCTGGGAGTGTCTCCCAAATACACATATAATCTAAGCAAGCATGTTAAGAGCTTGTAAAAGCTTGCCTAGGTAACTTGGAAATAGGTGATAGCTCGTTTTTGCTAGTGTGCTGATGCCCATACCAAAGACAGGTGAAACACCCCTACTGCCTCCAGCTAAATTCCACAAGCCAGAAGAGAATGTGCTTCACATATGTAAGTAAAATCCCTTGCTGGCAGGTTTGCAGAAACAAAATTTTATTTACACAGGCAAGTCTATCTTTAGACCCCATTGAACTCTTTACATTTCTAGAATATTTACATAATTTCAAGATGCTCCAAGAGTAGAGTGATGAACAAAAAAAAAATTACAGAAACTGTCAAAAGCATAGCAAAAAAAACCCAACCTATCATTGTGCTTTAAAACTTATGATCTAGAGTAATGTAGAAGAAATGTAATTTTAGCACCTTGGTCATAACGGTCATGCTATATAAGACACTTAAATAGCAGGGGGGATGTCAGAAGTGACCGTATCCAGAGGTTGCCAGTGACAATTCATGAGGGAATCATAGAGTTCTTCACTTGTCTCCATAAATTGTCTGTTCATTTCATCAACATCCAAGTAAAGCTGTGGATCTGGAAAAAAAAAAAGCCTGGTAAGTACAAATGTCAGATCTTGGGAGGCATGCACACAAGAACTTGCAGTAAATGCCTAATAAAATGTCTTTTAGCTAAATTTAATAATTTAATAGGAAGTATAATAAGATGTTTATTCACCTAGAATTTTAACAAACCTGACAAGTCCAGCTTCTTTTGGAATTTGTATATTAGAATGCTAGGACTACATTGGTATTTCAAGATAAAGAGCAGATTTAAGGACAATTAACCATTAAACTTGCCTAAAATCCATTTAATTAATTTCTACTACAGCATGCGTTACACAGGATAAAATTTCTGAACACTAACACAAGATGCCTCTAAGCAAGGAACTGTCTGCAAACCTTCCAGGCCAAACAATTAAGTTTTGCACCAAATCTTTAAGTGCAAGTTGAATCCTCCTTTTAGGACCTGCAATGTAAGCTTTTATTTCAGGGTTTGGAAAACAAAGCTTTTGCCTATTAATGAATTTAACATAGAACATGCTTAGCAGAATCAATACAAAGATATGACAAATTCTGTATTAGACCACTTTGGAAGGAGAATGAAGGTAGAGTTACAAGAAACCTACTGTGAAGTGTTGTTGACAGTGTCCCATTCTACTTGACATGGTGTACACTACCAGCTTTAAAAATCCTACCTCATCTCAGCTATAACCCAGAGGATCCCACTACATCAGCTGAATTTCCAAGACATTCTTCATCCAATAGTCATTGCCTTGTATTGTTAAAGAGCACAGGTATAGCTAAACTCAAGTTACAGTGATAGAATCATCATTACCTTCAGTTATTAGGTCATCACTGATTTCAGTCATAGCTGCAGTTTCCTAAAAAAAAAAAAAAAGGAAGAAAAACTCAAGTTTAATCATAATCCATTCCAGAAAGCATCACAAATCGAAAATAATTTTGTACTCCCAAACCATTCCCCTCCTCCCACAACTACAAGAACAGGCAAGGGGGCAGGGGCTGTGTTTGTTGGGGATGGGGTTTTGTTTTTTTTTTGGCAGTGGTGGTAGTTTGTTTGGGATTTTTGTTTTGGTTTTGTTTGGAGGGTGGTTTTGGGGTTTTTGTTTGTTTGTTTTTAAAGAAACCATAATATAGTTCAGGTTGGAAGAGACTTCTGGAAGTTGTTACTGATAAATTGGCTGATCTAAGGTAAGACCATCTTACAATAATTCTTTAATTTGCTTTAAGCAAAGTACATCAGAAAAACAGGAAGAGAGGAACCCTACACAATTACGCAGTCAGAACTGTTATTCGGCATACGTGAACAAATAATGGTGCATAAATCTCTAGTTCTATAGATGCACTAAAGCACTTAAAATCCAAGACACCTCTGAATGAAGCCTGCTATTCTAAGCTCCACACCAAGCAGAAAGCATGACTTCAGTTTTAGGACTTCTTTTTGCTCTGGCTTACACAATTTGTACAACTTATTATTTGTGAATTTTTCTTTAAAGCAAGTGTGTATATCTTTACCTCAAAAACAGCTGGAGCCATAACAGCATCTCCTAAAGAGCAGTCTCCAACAGCTTGCATGCTATCATAGGGAGCATAGGAGCTGTAGTTGTAATCAGCATAAGGATCATAACCCCACTGTGAGTAGTAGTTCTGATAATCTTGGTAATAATCATTATAGTTGTATGACTGGTACCGCTGGAATTCTGCTTTCAGTCTGAAACATGAGAAGTTACATACAGTTAGTTTGAGAACAATAAACTGTAAGCCCAGTCCTGAAGTTAAACAATTTGCCAGCTTACACATTTCAAAGTTTAAGAGGAAGCTTTTCTGAATAGTTGCCTAAGCAACAGTTTAAGTCACAGCACAAGATCTCATGTTTATACAGAAGCAAATGCTCCCACCATCACCAATACCAAAAGTAATTATTTTCATGGATTAACTCAAGCCATGACACTTATCTGTATTCATTTTGAGTATTTTTAGTATCTGTATAAGCAAGCTGCTGCTAAAATCTTTGAGCTCTACTAAAAAAATAATTTAAGACCAGAGACATTTATCGAGCACAGCTGCTTTAAAGATGCATTCAGTCTTAATTAGCCCCTCTATGTTTTGCCTGGTTAATACTAAGTCTTATTTCCAGAAACAAGGGGGTGAAGTCAGATTATTGTTTCAGAGGAGCATCTGACACTGCCTGCCAGTTTGCCGTGTCTACTGCCACCTGCTCAATTTTTAGTCCATGAACAGTAGCCAAAGTATAGCTGTCAGGTGAAGTCAGCACTGCCATTATCCAGCACAAAGCCAAAGCAGCAGGAAAATGACAAAATTCATTGGTTCTTAAGACCAAAGGGCCAGCTGATTAGTTCTCGCTACTTTCCCTCTCCTGAGGAGATTTTCTCAGGGACAACTCCACACTAATGACAAGAACCAATGCACAAGCATTGTCTGTACTAAAACAGAGGTACACTACATTAAATACATTCAGATAACCCAGCTGCATATTCCAAAAAATCCTCTATGCTTAGACATTTCTTCACTAATTACATATAGGTAGACCTCCTGTGTTTGCCGAGTTCAATTTCTCCGCATCTCCACTTCATTACAGAAAAGTCAGGTCTAGGCTTGTTGTCAAAAACACAAACTGAAGGAGCTCAGAAATAGAGTTTCCAATGTAAGTGACTTAGTGACAAACTACTCTGATGGCTGGATATCTTGATGCTAGGAAAGCATAGTACTCAGCCATTCAGAAACAGATACAGATTCGTGATGTGTATTTTAATACCTACATTACAATTGTTTCATTACTGTAAAGCTACACATGCATTCTAATAAATAGGTATTCTATTGTCTTGCTACTGTATTAAACAAATGACTACATAAATCTCAAAGTCTTCTGCTTCCAACTTCTCTCCTACATACATCTCCACAGGAAAGAAAAATCTGAGAATACTGCTGACATTCTTCTAGATAGCAGAAGTGAGGAAACCTGTTTCTTTGTGACCTCTTATTTTGAAAATAATTTAGTCAGAGCAATTCTGGACAGTGCTCTCTTGGGTAAGAGCATTTCCATTCCAAGGCAAAGAGGCAACATTTGCAGAATTATCCAGGGTAAAGAGAGAAACAAAAGCTGTTATTTTTACTATTGAACAGAACATACAAGCTAACCTCATGAATATTCTGGAATTGTTTTCTATAAAGTTCTATTTTTTTTTCTGTATCCTGGATCAAAGTTTATCAAATTGGGTATCAATTCTCTAACTGTTCAAAGACTTGAATTGCCTTAAAATAAGTGACAGAGAACTGAGCCAGCAGAGTAAAAAAACCTTCTCAAAACCAGTTAACTTTATATTCCCTGCTGCCCCAATCACTTGAAAAGCAAAGAATCATACTCTAAAACTGTTCCAAAGCAACATCTCCTTTGGCTTCTTCCTCCCTATATTCTGTATTTTTCCACTTAAGAGTTCCTTCCTCTGCCAGCCTACTGTAAAGCTAGCTACGTGCTACCTTGCCTAAACTAGATGGAAAGGTCTAGAAGAAAAGCTCGCTAGCATACAAAACCACTTGTTGTCCCTTCTACCTTCTTCAGGCCCAAACCTGCAAAATATTTATGAATGCATTCAGCTTTGCTACTATAAGAATTAAAGCTGGTTACAACAGCAGCTAAGCTCAAGTTACACAATCTGGCTAGACTTACGAGTTGGATTCCCCCAGCAATCCTGAAAGAGGTTGATGAATCCAGGGAGTCAAAACACAATGCTTCTGTATTTTTCGTTTTGTAGACTGCATCATGTGTACAGCCATTATAGCAAGGGCCACAGACTTTACAAAGGCAGAGCTACAAGAATCTGATTATTTAGAATCACTGTATCAATGCACAACTCATTTGTTACCTTTTAGAAATTCCTATGCTCAGCCGGATTCGTTTTCCCCCCAGACCTGGTGCATTCTGGCAGTCTTGCAGTGCCCTCATCTGATCACCTTGCTCACCAAATCTGACAAAGGCATACCCTCTACAATTTTCAAAAGGGAGAAAACAAATTCTAGTATGCATAACAGTTACAAAGCTAATGAATTCAATTTCTGTCTTCTACAAAAACAGAAGATAGTAGCTACTATAGCTTCCATTACCTAAGCAACCTCTCTGGCACGTGCACATGCACAGAAGATGGTTTCACCAATTAAAAACTTGGGCCAGAAGCAAAAAGCTTGTTCTTTGATAGCATTAAGATGCAACTTGCTGAAAGCCAGCAGAACAACGCATTTTCATTGCTACCTGTGCAAGTAATCAGATTCCATATTTCTGCATTTACAGCAGTTAATTTATCAGTTAGTATTGACCCACTCCTACCACTGTACAGAACTAACATTCTTTTTATACTTGCTTTCTCTTCAGTTTCTTGAATTAGTCTGTTACAGCCAGCATTGTCTGAACAGCAAACTCACTCATCCCTGCTTGACTCACTGCCTGGCCAGTGTAACTTCTGCTAGGCTTTATTTACTAATATTAATAGGTTCAGTCTCCCAACCCCCTAAGATTTGCCAGGCCTTACACTTTTCTCCCACATGTAAAAAGGGAATTATTTTGTCTTTGGTCCTGCAGATGACTAAGTGGACACGCTGCTGTACGTAAGCACAGCAGCACAGGTATTGGTGCACAGCTCTCCCTTCTCCCACCGTCTAACTTCTTTCATGCAGATATGCATATGGCTAAATTGAAGCTTATCACGTTAACTGCTTAAACTAACCAGGAAGTTTTAGAAATGCAAGGATCTATGCTGTTAAAAGAGTAATGCTAGAGGCTAATCTCTCTTCCTGCCTCTGAAGAAAATGCAGAAACTGTTCCAATGCAAGTTCTTAAATATTATGTATAGAAGCAAACATGCTAACAGCATTACACGTTTTCACAAGCATTACCTGGAATATCCCAGCAGGTCTGTTGCTATTTTGCAGTCAATACATGAGGGGTACCTCTTTAGGAAATAGTCATAGAGCTGGAAATCATCCACTTCTGGAGTAAGCTCCCCAACAAATATTGAATAATCTGGTCTTTAAAAAGATATGAGAGAATAATTGTCAAGTTTGAAACCAAGGTAGCCGACTGCAGTATTAAGGTACCTAACATATAAGCAGGTACTTATCACTGGACAAATAAGGAGACAAAATCTGAAGAGAGTACTAACTGCAAAACTCTATGAGTAACATACAGAACTGCAATGCCATCACTCCAGCATAGAGTTCTCAATTTCTCTGGGTCCATTCTACTGCTTTTGCAAAAAAAAAAAAAAAAAGCGCATTACACCAAAGACCCATTTTATTAAAAAAAAAAACAAACAAAAACCCAAACTTTTAGAAGTTGGTTTTAAGAAAACATATTTTTTGTCTGAACTGGGGGGGAGGAGGAGGCACAAAAATACCAAGAGAAACTATTAACTCAAGTTACAGCCATGATTCTAAAGAGCTATGACTATTTTGCCACCACTTCTCAGTGATTATGGGAGAGAGAAACCACAAAAAATTTCATCATTCTATTGGCAATGCATTTCCATAAGCAATACTTAGTGTATAGGCACCAGATGTGCCATTTCAGGATTTAAAATAAGTGATGGCATTCACTTGTCACTATCAATTTAAACAGGTAAGGGGTCAGAGCTTCTCATTTCAAAAGGTCTTTACCTGGCTGAACTACTACTAGGGACAAACTCTATTCTTCCTGGTTTTATTTTGTTCTTTTTCTTCCGTTTCTTCTGTGGTGTCCTCCACCAGCTGTAGGCCTGGAGACATTCTCTTTTTTTCGCCATTAAGTCCTGTTGGGAGAAAAAGAAAATCACCTTTATAGTATTTAGCCTCGTTTACATTCCTCCCTCCCTCTCCCCATCACCACAGGTGATTTCCCCATATTCACCTTGCCCTTGAAAGAAGCCTGGGGTCCCATTTCTCCCTCCGCCTCCCATGAGGGAAAGCAGCCTCTGGGGAAAACGCCTGGCAAAAATAACAGAGCCAAAGGATTGTATGAACAGCCATATTCCCCTGACTTGTCAAGCTGGCTAAAGGATTGACAGCTTCCTCCTGGAATTAGGGAAAAAGCAGATAGCCCTTCGATGTTGGCCAATCCTAAATGTTAATTAGCTTCAGGACTGGACTGTGTTCCACTTGAGCTCCAGGACTCAAAAAACCCTGCAGCAGCACAGTCTTGAGTTATGAAGAGGCAGGGAAATCATCACTCTTGCCTAGAAGGGATCTCAGCTGTCCCTGTCTCCCCTCACCCAGGAATTCTTCTTCCCTTATGAGATGCCTCTCCTCACTACCCAGCTGTGAGTCACTCTCCCAGGCCAGGAACAATGACAGGAGGCCGATTAATGGAACGTAAGGAGAAAGCAGACCAGGAACAGGCACTAGCTTGGCTGAGGGAAAATTCAAACCCAGACGCAAGGCCAGGAAGAAAGAGGCATAAAAAGTGCCTCTTGAGGGGAAAAAAAAAAAAACAAAAAACAAAAAACCAAAAACCCAAAAACCACAGTTTAAAAAGGAAGTGGGGCAACTACACGAAACAGGAGGGAAACAACAGCTGTGTTAACACAGGTTGCCTCCCTCGCTTAAGATTCTGAAGAACGAGGATTTCCAAAAATAAGAATGGTGTTTCGCAGCATTTTTTTTTACTTACGCAGGCTTTAATGTTGTTCCTCTAGAACACCTCTACATATATCTTACATAGAGAGTGTTATGCGCAAGGTCCTTCAGAAGAACTCATGCTCAAACAATCCAAACTGCAAAGCTTAATGTTATGCCCCCAACCTGCTTCAGCTGACATGATTAAGTGTCCAGGGGCCAGCCACCAATTACCAAATTACCAGAAGAAATTGTAGGACTAAAAGAACACCCAACTCAGAGCAAGCTAGCTATTTCAGCTTTACATTTACTAGGAATTCTGAGTATGGTTCTGGAATCCATTCAGGCACTGCAAGCCTGAATTTCTGACCAAATGATCTTACCTGGCTTGCCATGGTTCAAACTGTCTTCTGCCTCTCTCAAAGAACACCGCTGCACAGGTTCAGTTTTCTGCACTCCTTCAGCTGAAAAAGATGCGGGGGAGGAACAAGAAGATAAAAAACCTTGAACTGGAGATGAATTACTTCCAAAGATGTTCACCCTGCCTTATGTTTTTAATGTTATTAATTCAGAACTTAAATTTCTAAGTTCTGACTTGTCACTGCTAAAGCAGTGGAGATAAAAAGGATATCTGGCCAATGGGATTATGATTAGAAGTCATCTTCACTTTCCTAAATTGTACAGTCCACAAAGTTTTCCCACTGTTCAAAGCACTAGAAAATTACAGAGAGCTTTTAAGTTACCTATGCTTTACCCTTATTTCTGAAATACCTACATAATTCAGAAGATCCATGTTTTTCCATGTTCTGTAATAGCTAAAAACAAGGCAACAAAGATAGAGGCTGCAGTATGTTTTGTACAACCCCTCAGTTTTTTCCTCCTTTTAGCCAAATTAAAAAGTTGATTTACTTGTACCACAAATTATACAGCTGAAAACAAGCAGTGGTACTTCCCATGTGCTAAAGAAAAAGAGAAATACAAGAGGGAGGAGGGCACAGTACAGGTAAACGCAATCTTTCTCTGCACCTCTTCTTAGGTATGTCTTCTCTTTTGCCTCTTCCATATACACATTTCACTCGCTACCAGTGAGTTAGCAACAACAGATGACCTTTTACTGCTATCGCTAAACCAGTGGATACCTTTTCAGGAAAGTGTATGTACCTCCTTCTTGATTCGGATAGCCTTTCTTTAGACATTTTTTCCCTAGTCAGCCAACGAATACAAAACAGTGTAGTAAACAGTTCCATTTGAATAATATTTTGCACCTACTTCCACACACAGCTGTTCATTCACCACTGCTGATTTTTTACATCCAGTGTTGCTCCTATGCAGATACTTGATTGCTGAAGTTTTAATTCCCATTTCCATGCAAGAATTTATGTAATGTTTTATGTACTGGCTGATCAAATCCACATTCACATAATACAATAAATACAGAATGTTTGTAAAGCCTTAAAGGCTTGCTCACACAGGGGAACAGTTCAGAGCATTACTTCTGAAAATGGATTACGCTAACCTGACGCAGGACAGCCATATACCATAATTAGAGCATTCATGCATGGTGTTATTCAAGATAACTATGCACTTCATCCCCACACCCATTCTGAAGCCCAGAAAACAGTCAAGGACAAACAAGCCCTTAAATACACGCATATACCAGTAAGGTTAGCATATGACCTCTTACTAAACCTAACTGTGCTCATTATAAAGAATTATCAGCATCAATTTCTTCCTGTTGAAGAAGGCTATTTTTAATAAAATATCCACGTAGTCATATTCCTCCAATTCAAGCATCACTTTTATTAGAAGGAACCATAAACCCCTCCATGCTCTAACCACTGAAATACTAACTATTGAATTCACAGCCACATAATGTGGTTTTTTTTAACTCACCGCTCTTTATCTGTGCAGATTTAACAGAAGATGGCACACGCTACAAAGCCGTTTTATTGCAAAAGACTATCAGAAGGCAAGTGACACAATCAATTCTCGATCACAGTTATCACAGACTTTTACACAAAACTGCAGTGTTCCCCGTCTGATTTTTGACTGTCACTTCTTGGTCTTTTCACTAGAAAACAAAGATATTTAACAAGCAGTTAGAATAGCATGTATTAACATAATATTTTTTTACATTTGCTTTAACTTAGAGTCATTTACATTAACTTAAGTGGTAAGCCAGCTGTGACTAAGTTAAGAAGTGGGGCAGCTTTAACTACCAGAACTCAAACACTTTCTTAATTGGATTACACACGCATTTTAGCAGCCCATTTATTCCACGTTTTTATTACGATGTTTGTACTGGCAAGAAGGCGGATGAAGCTATTTACGAATAAAATCGCCTGTACGAGCACCGCTCACCCCAGCTCGGAAGACAGGCCGCCCCCTTCCGCATTAATTTGGCTCACATGAGAGGCTGGGTCAGGGCGGCGGGCTGGGGGAATCTTTCAGAGCGCCTCAGGCCGGCGCGGTGACCCCAGCCCAGCCGCCCAACGAGCCCAGGCCCGAGGCGCACCGTGCCGTGACGCATTTTTATAAGCCACTCGGCACGACGGGAAAAGCCACGGCGCCCGGCAAGAAGTGCGCCCCGCCCGGCCGCGGCCCTCCGCGGCGGCCACACTGGCGCCGAGGCCGCGCTTCCCGTTTATTGTGCTACGAGATAAGGGGGGGAAGGGAACAGCGCCCGCGGGGCCCCGAGGAGGGCTGCGGCGCTCCTCCCGGGGCGGGGGGAGCTGGTTCACCGGGCGCGGGGGCGATTCGGCCCAACGGCCGCCGGGCCTCCCCGCCCCGCAGGCCCGCGGCCCAGCCGCCCGTGAGGCGGCGGCTCCGAGGCCCCGGGGGAAGGGAAGGGGGAGCGCCCGCCCGCCCCCCCCCGCCCCGTTGCGCAGTAGATCGGTTCGCCCCCCCTTCCCCGCCGGCGGCCCCCGTAGCCCGGCCTCGGTCACGGCGCTCCCGCCACCGCCCCCGCCCCGATCCCGGCACTAACGTCTCTCATCCTCCGCCTCGCCATCAGCAGCAGCGCGAACCCCGCTTCCGCCCCGCGAGGACCTCCCGCGCGGGCTGCCCCGCGCGCAGCCTGACCCGCCGAGCCCGCGCCCTCCCCCCGGCGCTGCCCCCTCCCCGGCGGAGGCCGCAGGCTTCTCCCCCGAGGGAGCGCGACCGGCCGCCCACCGCGGGCCCAGCCCGCCGCGGCCTGCTTGGGCGCGGGCGCAGGCAGCGCGGAGGACGGACCGCGGCCGAGGGCGGCAGGGCCCCGAGGTGGCGCCGCGCGTGGCGGATGGAGCTGGTGGCGGGCTGCTACGAGCAGGTCCTCTTCGGCTTCGCCGCGCGGCCCGACGAGGTAACGGGGGGAGGAAAGAAGGACGGAACGCGCGCGCGGCGGCCGTTAGCTGCACCCTAACGGCCGCTCGCCAACCCCCCCCCCCCCCCCCCGGAAACGATAGCATGACACCGCGACTCACCGACTCGTCGCTCCGCGGCGGCGGGGCCGGGCGCCGGGTGGGCTTTTAAAGCGCCGCGGGGGCGGGGCAGCCTCCCGCAGCCGCAGGCTCGGCCCCTCGCCGCTGGCGCGGGGTGTGGGAGCGGCCCACGGACACCCCGCTGGCCGTCTCGGGGGGCGCGAAGGGCTGCCGGCAGCTGCGGATCCCTCGAGCTCCGGAGAGCGGCCGGCCGCGTGGGTGCAGGGGGCTGTGGGGCGGGCTCGTTCCTCGCAGCCTTTCAGGGCAGAGCTGAGGATAAACAGCTGCGCAGGGGATGGATGCCACACTGTCTCGGGGGGCCGGGGCCAGGTGGAAGGCGTGTCTCCAGCCAGCAGCGGTGGAAAAAGGAAGAATCTGGCTCCGTTGTCTATGAGATTTATCTCTGTGCAGATACTTTTTCACGTACATCTTCTTCTAAGCCCAAGACTGATTACAAGAGGCGGTTTGCACGCTTAAATCATTCCAGACTAATCTCCTAACAGCACATTAACTCAATGAGATTCCATTGTACTTATACCTAAGTATAATTCCTTTGCATTTTACACATATACTTTTTCAGGTTTTCCTTTAAAAAAAAAAAAAAAGAAAAGAAAAAGAAAACTTGAAGGATAATGAAGTTGAAGCTCACTGTGGTAAGCTTCAGAAAGACCTGTTTATTTTGTATTTCATTTACAGTCCTGGACGGTTGTCCCTGATTTTACACATCATGCCCACTCTGCCTCATTGTCAGCGGTAGCAGTCAATAGCAGATATGTGGTCACTGGGAGCAGAGATGAGACAATCCAAATCTATGACATGAAAAAGAAGATAGAACATGGGGCATTGCTGCAGCACAATGGTAAGGGAGCTTTTCTTCATAAAAAGCATTAATGATAGAAGCTTACAGCTGAAAAACTGGCCCTCACCAGAAGAAGAAAATTGAAATTTTTTTTAATAAGTCTTTAATAATGACGGTGTTGCAGCCATGATGATCTGACGATACAAGCTAGGTAAGCTTTTGAGCATAAAAATCTGAAAATAATTTTGGGTATTAGCCCACAAATATAGCCGCTTCTTCCAATTATTTTTAGTTTTAACCGTGTAAGAAGTTATGGCCCACAAATGGCTCATGAGCCATTTTTGTTCTACCAGGACAGTTTATCTAGACCATGCCTACTCCCAACAACCATCTTTCCCAGTGCCCTTGTCCTGTCACAGACATACATGAGCCACACAAGAGAGAGTTTGTGTGTGAGGAGTTTGTGTGTGAGAGCAGGTTGCTGCTGCCAGAAGGGTTACCCTGGTACATTTCCCAGTTTATGTGCCTTCTGAATTACAGCCGTGAAATACATCAGTTAGTGGCTGTCCAGATAAATGTGTTTGGGTCATGTGTAGCTCAATCCTGATTGTCCTTTTTCTCTTGATAACCAAGAAGTACGTGGAGCTAGACTGAATGTGGTACCTCCATTCAACTCATGTATGATAAATCTGGTGCTTATGGGAAGCAGCATGTGCAGTAAATTCAACTGTGCGTCAAGGGCAGGGCTTTGACATAGGAGAATTCCTTACCCCTGGTAGAAGCTCTGTGTCACCTGAGCCACAGTGGTTGAGTATTGCTGTTTCAGGGAATGAACCAGGTGGAGTTCAGACATGTGTGGCTCTAGGGGAGCTGATAGAACACATCAGGGATTGAATATAACAAGACAGTTCAAGGGTTTTGTGAAGAACTGCTTAGGAAATAATTTAGATTTTCCCAAGGGTAGGGTAGTAGCTGGCATGTTTTGATGCTAGAAGCTTCTCTGTTAATTCATACATCCTCTGTGTGATAGCTGTTCATTATGTACAACATTGTTAATAGCTCTGGTTTGTATTTCTAGGCACAATAACTTGTTTGGAGTTCTATGGTACTGCACATCTACTGAGCGGGGCTGAAGATGGAGTAATTTGTATCTGGAACACAAAGAGATGGGAATGCCTGAAATCCATTAAGGCACATAAGTGAGTTTCTTAAATCTGCATATTCATGTACGTTTTCATGTTTGTTTTCCTTGTAAATAATATATGTGGCTAATACGTTGTTTTCTTTTTATCAGGGGGCACGTGTCATCTCTTTCTATTCATCCTTCTGGGAAATTAGCTTTGTCAGTAGGAACAGATAAAACATTAAGGTGAGTTGAAACTGATGAAGGAATGCTGAGAATCACAATTCAGTAACTCTTAGTAAATTGTTACAAGCCACAATTCTGTGTTGGGAACACTGATAAAACATATTTGGACATCAAATGGTTCAAAGATCCATTGGTTTGTCTTTTTAAGTTCTAGGTACCAGCAATATTTCAAAGTCCTTTAAAAATAGTCCTTGCTGTTCTTAGCTTCTTGTTGTGCTCTGACTCTTTGTAGTCACTTGTAGATTTTATGAAGATATTTGGATTTTGGAACACAATTTATTTAAACTTCTGAAAGGTGTCAGGTTTTGTTTAGTGTGAGAAAAGTAATTTTTCAGTTGAGGTGTGTACATGTTGCTGTATGTATGTGTTTTAAATACATAAAATGCTATTTTAACAGCAAAAATTGGTATTGGGCTCCTTTTGGGATCTGCATTGCAAACAATGGTTTGTAAAATAAATATCACAAATTCAACCTTATAGTGTGCAAGCGATACATGAAGTCATCATTTTCTGCTGCATTAAGAAGGCAGTAAAATGCACAGAGATGCTTAAAAGCTTCCTTTGGATGCCTCATGTCAGCAGATAAGACTTCAGTTTCACTGTGCTGTTTTTAACCAGAATGCGCATTATCTATTGCTGTCTTTCAGAACTTGGAATCTTGTAGAAGGACGATCAGCCTTTATCAAAAACCTGAAGCAAAGTGAGTTTATCAGTCTAAATCCACTAAAAAAGTGGAATAAGATAGTTTTATTTTTTTGTGTGAAGAGAAGTAGACTGAATTAATCAACAAGTCAGTTAATTGCAAGCAACTTTCACAATGTCTTTTTTACACATGCAGGCAAGCATCCGTAAGCTTATGTCCTTAATAATAATCATTTACCAAAAGGAAAACATAGTGACACTAAAGTAATTTTTTTTCCTTGAAATTTGATGTCAGGACATTTAAATAAATGTGTTTTGTTTTGTTTTTCTTTATACACTTCTGATAATCAGAAATAAACATTTAAGAGCATAGTTTTACTTGTTTATTCTAGGTTATTTGATTTTTTTCTGAATTTTTCTCAGGTTTAGGTAGAAAAGAGTGTCTAGCAGCTTCTAAAGATTCTTACTTTTAGATTCTCATGCAATATAGAGTGCAAAAAACCTGTGTACATGTGTATACAAATGTATCAATATGTACAGATGCCCACATAATTAAATGGTCCCCTGATGGAGAAAAGTATGTGACCGTGATAACAAATAAAGTGGATATCTACAAACTTGACACAGCTTCAATCACTGGCACTATCACAACAGAGAAGAGAATTTCTTCACTTAGATTTATTACAGTAAGTACAAAAAAGAAAGGTGCTGGGAAATTAACTGGTTTGGAAAACACATGAAATTAATCACACTTGCATTTCTTTTTTCCCATTCCAAGGATTCTATCCTTGCCATAGCTGGAGATGATGAAATTATAAGGTTCTACAGCTGTGACTCTCAAAAATGTCTGTGTGAATTTAAAGCTCATGAAAACAGGTATTCTATATTTGTTTACTATTTAAATATTTATGGCAATGCTGAGTACTCAGTAAAGTTCAATGACTTGTAATGTTCAGCATATTTTACTATTGTTTTTGTTACAGTGTAGCAAGCAAATTTATTTATGTGCTAAATTCCAAATCTGGGACCGACTTGTTTTCTTTTAGTACGAGCACAAGTACTATGCTGTCTATGCACGTTACAAAACCAACAGGGTATAAAATTAGAAATATTACAGTTCTAAATTTGTGTGTGAGAGAGAGAGAAAGTAAAAATACACACACACGCACACAGAGGTACACACTTCTCTGTGTGGTCTATGCATTTCTGAAATTGGGTACCAGTATTTCCCTGCAAGAGCATCTAAAGAATGTTTAACCAGTCTTTACAGAATCTGACTCTTTAGAATGCTTAAATAAAACAAACCAGTTCTACTCAGTCCAGACAATAGGAGGGTAATCACATGTTCTCTGTTGTTGTCAAATACCAAGTGTTTGTCCAAATGCTGCTTTTAATTCATAAAAACACAAAAGCATTAGCTGAAATGTCATTGATGTGGTTTATAGTGTGTGCTTAAAAGTACTAAAGTGTTCTGAGTTGAATCCTAACAAGCCTAGCAAAGGCAAGTGTTCCTACTAGAAATGACAGCATTCGAAACAGATTGCGATTCCAAGTTCCTGCCTGTCATTTGTGGGTTTTCTGTTCAAACTGATTTTTAGACTGTTGCCTATTCATCTTTAATTTCTGTCAGCTTACTGTTCTGAAGTGAACTGCCATGCTATAAAGTAACAAAGCATTACATTTTCTTCACAGAATAAAAGATATCTATAGTTTTGAAAGAGAAGGACAACATGTTATTGTTACTGCATCCAGTGATGGTTACATTAAAATGTGGAATCTGGATCTTAATAAGGTTGGTCTATTAAACTGCCTGTTACATTTATGGGAAAATATTAGACAACCAAAATTGCAGACTATTCTGTTATAAAGATGAATTTTAAATTACTGAGGAAATTTTACTTGAAGCCTGGCTGTCTTGATCTTCCTCCATGTTATGTTCAGTAGAGATGTATATGTCTATGCACATACTTTTACGCACTGGTATATTTTTGTATCTTTGTAATTTTTTTAAGCAAACAATAAAATCTGATGATATTCTGGAGATCTCATCTCCTCTTTATGTAAAGTCATGCTTCCCTTCAGACCTACCTGGCCAGACTTAATGACTATCTAATCAGTTATATATGATCTAAGAACTGCTGTGAACGTTTGTACTGTTGATGACAGTTGCTACTCTCTTAAAAACACAAACTCTATGGTTTGGGGAGAAGTGGTTGTTCATATAGGGGGAAAAAGTCCTTTTGAAAAATTCAAAGACATTAATGTACTGGGTACTTTTATTTCCTGTCTTTTCAAACAGTTCCGAGTAGCACAGTTCAACAAGGAGTCATGTCTTATCTTTAAAGTTTCCCATGTTTATTGTTTGCTCTGGGGTTTGTCTTTTAAAATCAGAATTAGATTTTTTAAATTTAATGCATGGTAATAAAGGTTCTACTATATTTCACTATAAGCATCTTGAATAGTTCAAATAATTATCTCTCAACATCTATACACTTTATGTATCTCATCTGAATTTGCCCATTTTTAATTTCACTCCCTTTGGTTATTTTTATACTTCTAAGTGCAGTAGTAAAAATCCCTCTTTTCCCTTCACCTCAAATTTCTGTCCCCCTTGTACATAATTGACATAGTGATCAAGGAACTCTCTACCTTTCTCTGTAACATTGTCTTTATTTTGACCAAATGTGTGATTTTCATCCTGGGCAGGCAAAATTTTGTAAAACTTTGTATAACCGTGTGGGCTGCTCTGTCCAGCTCTGTGAGGTAGAATATCCTAATACAAGTACTTTCTGATGGGTTGATGCTGTTATGCTGCACATGTCCTTGTGACACTTGATCCCCTGATACCTGTAATAGGATATTTGCTCAAGTATTCCCAGAGCTGACTGATACAGTTGCAGGTAGGCAATTTGAAACACACTGAAGAGTTTACTTTTAATCAGCAGCCTTGTCTTTGTGAGGGAGAAAAGGAATCTGATGCACTGACTTAATTGCAATTACTTTAGCTGTACCAAAAAATACCTATTACTCTGGAGAAACTTCTGAAACCACTAACAATTTTTTTTTGTGAGTCTATGACTCATCTAGTTATTCCTTGTGTTAAACTTACCCCCATGTGCCTGAAACACACTGATCTTGCTTATCAAGATACGTTCTTAAAGCCATTGGGAGTTTTTTGTAAAACCACCCCTGAAGAATGGTATCAGGAACAGGACTGTAACGATGTGACCATTAACAGGTATACAACCTCTAGTTCTAAACATCGTTAGGCACCAGAAATTAAGTGGAAGGTGGGCAGTAAGATACTTTCTCACTTCAAATACTTCAGTGAATTTAAACAGAAATAGAATACTGTTTAATTAATCTTTTTCTATATTAATCTTCAGATTAAAGATGTGCCGTCTTTACTGTGTGAAGTGAATACCAAAGCTAGGCTGACGTGTCTTGCAGTATGGCTTGACCAAGCTTCAGAAACGAAAGAGAATTCTGATAAAGCTGCAACGTCATCTCAAGGTAATAGAACTGTATGTATTTTCGGTTGTTAATGTGACTGTGAAATAGAATATACTAAGTGGGAGGTTTTTACTATATGAATTGGAAAAAGTTTGGTATCTTGAAGAATTGAGGATATGACGCTGGCAAGTGATAGAGATATCCTTACCAATCTGATAATGTCTCAAGCCTGCATGTATGTTGGAGGACATAAGCCTCTTTTCACTTCCATTATATGAAAGTTTTGTTTCTCTTTACCGGAATAACATACTGAGGAGGCCGCTGTGAAGCTTTTGAGACAGATAAGAAAAGAATAAACGGTTTGTTAGAACTGCATGTCGTGTTTTCCTATAAATAAAATTAGGTCTGAGGGCAATGTAGTTGGGCAAACTTAGGAAGTCCGGCTCAGTTGTTGTTTTTTTTTTTTTCTGTTGTTTTCCTGTATCATAATCTATTTACATACTTGTTCTTTAGATATTTTCATATCACAGGCAAAACTAGCATAAATGGCACATTCCACCATAAATAAAAATCATTTATAACCCCTTTTTTAAAATAAGATACAAATAAGTCTCTGTGCGATTTTAGACTACAAAGACTGGACATAAATATCAGTGTGAATAATTTCTTGCTTTTTTTCAGCAAATGAAGATGAAAAGTCATCAATAGTCACAAAAAACAAAGTTTGTTGGACTGATAAGAGTAATAAAACAGCAAAAAGAAAGATGAAGATTACTCCAGACAAGCAAAAATTGGAAGCTCCGCTGCAAAAGAAGAAAAAGAAACGGAATAGCTCAGCATGAAGGCAGCTACTTTCTCTCCTGAATAAAAAGTAAATACTGGTGTTGCTGTAGTTTTTACAAGGATGTAAACCTCTGACAGGACATATACCTCTGAACTGATCTATTGTTTAAAAGTAATGAATGTTTTTACCCTAATAAATTGACTGATCATTCTGGGAAGTAGCAAAAGAGATGGCAACTTTTCCTAAAGGAATGAGGCAAAAATCAATTCATAGTATGTAATGTTTATATTTTTCTATTAACAATAGCATACACTTTTTAACTGGCTCTGAAAAAGCCAGCTAAAATGATGAAAATAGGTGCATCTGTCTCGGTTACATTTTTGTCTCACTTAAATGCGTATTAGAAATACATACACTTTTTCATTTTAGTGTTGGAAAAGTTACTGCTCATTTGACTCAAAATATCGTCTGCCTCTGTCATGCATTACTTTTCCTACTTTAAGAAGGAACATGTTAAAATTACTTAAAATATGATGATCACATTCCATTCATACATTCACAGAAAATCGAACTTTCTAGTTCTTGACTTCTATACTCTATGTATAGAGTTTATATGCAAAATGTTTGGGTTTTTTACCGTGTCCGTAATTCATGCATTTCATTTTTTTTAAAGTCTTTGCACCCATGGTTCACGTGATTGAAATGTTTTGTTTAGAACATGATACATATTTTTAGGTGGAAGAGTTTATATCAATAAGGTTTTACCTTCTCTTCCTCCTTCCCATAGTATTTTTTCAAGTCCTTGATCTGAGCTGTAAATTTGAAATGTTTGTCACGCTGATAAAATGTCACCCATCTGTTTTGCACTTAAACAAAAAGTGAATTCCTGACCACCTCAGTCAGTGGGAACAGGATTTTATCCTAAGTCTTATTACAAATACACAGCGGGAAAAACAAAGTTGAGCTGGAGACAACAAGGTCAATAGCTGTACTAAATGTTCTCTTTATTTCTTTTCAAATAAGGCATTTTAATGTTGTTTTCTGCACTACCGGAGTACTCATTATTTCTTCTGTTTTCAGAGATTAATTGGAATTGTGCTTTATTCTGATTCACTTTAGTAACAATCTGTTCCTCCTTATTTGTGTAGCAAGAGAAAAGGTAAAGAAAATCAGAAAAAAGATTGAGCCAAATCTGGAGACAGGAATGCAGGCTGTCTTAGGGATGTAAAATAGGATATAACTCCAGCTCATCGGTGTGTATGCTCTGAAACAAAGTGAGCGTCATCGGTGCTGTTACAAGATTGTTCATGTGGCAATGGCAGTATTCTCTTGGAGGTGGGTGTCTGTATTTATCTCCTGCAACTGTTTCCCTTATTTAGATAGATGATCACAAGCCAAGGAAAGGTACACACAACAAGGAAAGGGATCAAATCAGATTTTTAATTGATAACAAGACTCCTGTAGTAAATATGGGACTTACAAAGTATAAGCTTAAATAAGATAATTGTGTAAAGTGTTTTCTCTTGTAAAGTGTTATGTCTATTTTACAGTGCTTATCTTCTGTCTGTTCTTGACAAAATGGCTGCCACTACTAAAACAGTTTTTATTGTTAGCATTTTTAAATACATGAGCTCATGGCCATGGACACCACAATTACAGAAGCTGTCATGAGCACCAGGAAAAATCCAGTCTGCACATAATTTTAAGAATTAAAAAGAAAAAATTCCACAAAATTTTGGTTCTAAGGTTTAGACTTACAAGTAAATACTAGACATCGGTAAAAATCCAGACTCCCTGTGTAGTAACAAAGAATTATGCATCTCATGAGGCTTGGAACAATTTGTGAACTGGAGACAGAAGACAAGTCCTAACAGCTTTTATGGTGAAATACAGAAACAATCCTGATAGGAGAACTCATATTTTCTATACCTTGAGTGAATGTTCAGCTCCTAACCAGTACTTGGCAAATTTTTTTTGTTGTTCTCTTGTGCGCGTCTTCCTTTTCAGAACATTTTCCATTTTAGTTTTCAGGGAACTGCTTAGAATGATAGAGGGGAGGCAGCAGTGCAGAGAGAGAGGAGATGTCAGGGGTGAGAAAGCTCTTCCTGTGTCGGAAAGGGTGAGCGTGCGTGACACCCATAGCGTAGATGGAGCCATGGCCGCAAGAAACAGCAGCCTGGTGAGCAGCATCTCAGCTGAGCCCCTGGTGAGTTCAGCAGCTCCAGCGGCTGTGGATTTCTTCCAGTTTTCCTGCTTCCCTCTTGGGGAACCCCAGTGCTGGATCACAAAGCAGAGCCCGGTGAAATTTGAACCTCATAGCTATCGCACAGCTTGAACAGAAAAGGGAACCCCATCCAGTATAGCCTAGATCTGTGCTGGTTGTGGCACTTTTCAGGGAGATGGGAGATCTCTATTTCAACCACTTAGGCCAACAAGGGAATTAAAGTGCTCTCCACTTTCTGACCATTAGGCTAATTCATAAAGATGAAAATTTGAAATGCAGCTGGAGAAAGCTGCATTTTGCAGAAAGCGCAGGCCTCTCATGTTTTGTGCCTTCTGTTAGGAAGATGAACTGAAGCTCCTCAGCTCAGGGACCTGTCTGGAAGAGTGCTCTTTCTTTTTATATGGTTAAATGTCCGTGGGAGGTAAGTGCACAGCTAACTGGAATAAATCATGCAGCGCTGTTTACGTGAAGAAAGCTAGTCTCAGCACTTGAAAAAAGAGTTTATCTTTGTGGGTAGTTAAAACATCTCTCTACATTTTTTCCAGATTAAAAAAAATGCAAAACATTTTCCTTACAAGATGTTTTCTATCTCCCACTGTTGCATAACTTCTACAGCAGAAGACTCCTTTTTGTGTTGCACTAGCTGTGCTTGTAATTTGAAGATTATAGAAATCCTCTACACCTTCCATACAAGGGCTATACTGAACTTGCTCATCAAAGTTAGCAGCAGCCTGTATTCTGCCCAGAGCTGTAGCTCATGCCACGCCAAAAACCACCCCCAGATTCTCAGCTGTACCACAAACCCCCACTTCTGGGAGAGGGCCAGGATGGACAGGGTGCACGGGAATGCAGTTCTGGGGGAGCTTTGCCCCTCACTTAACCAAGCACCACAAAACCCCTGCACTGAACTCTCTCCTCATTTGTAGGCACCCGGGCTTGCTCGGGCATCCTCGATGCGCCCCCGCCGGGGCCGGGGGAGTTACCCGCCGCTCTGCAGCTGGGTGGGAAGGCACCAACGCTTTCTCCTCCGCAGCCCCGGGCTGGGGGACGCACCCCACCTTGCCTGTTGGGGGGTTGGTTTGTTTGGGTTTGTTTTTTTTTTTTTTTTCCCCTCCGAACAGGCGGAAAAGGGAGGCTTTGGGCGGTACGTTGCTCCTTCACCTCCCCTTCCGCAGCCTGCTCCGCCCCGGGCCGCTGTGGAGCGGGGCCGCCGGGCAGGTGAGCGCTGCCCGCCTGTCCCCTGCGGGGGGGGCTGACCCCCACGGCCGCCCCCAGGGCTGCATTCCCAACAAATCGGTTTTCGGCTCTTGGACTCGTTAGGGCCTGGGCTTTCGGCAGGCCTTGCTCGTTGAAAAGCCCCCCGCGGCAAAATGTTGTTTGTTTTTTTTTTTCTTTCCTAAAAAATTTAAGAGATACAGATGCTTACACCAATTTTTCTTCCAGTTTTCAGCATGGTGGTGGACTGGCTCGGCTTTGGCTACGCCGCCCTGGTGGCATCAGGAGGGCTCATCGGCTATGCAAAAGCAGGTACGGTGCGGGAGGGTGCTTGTACCTCCTTCACCCACCCCACCCTCCCGCCCCCAATAACTTTGTGTGAGCTGGGCGGCTTTTTACGAAAACCTCCTATCTGGAAGTTCCCGCAGATGTAAAGCTTATCAGTTTGTGCCATGTGCTGATAACTTGCTGCTGTTGGGGTGTGGTGCTTTTTGGGCTGAGCTGGTGCTTTGGGCTGATAAGCCTACAGTCTGCTTTCTGGTGGATGCTGGTATCCTGCCTCTGCTTTGTGCTGTTTGAGTGAACTGACATAAGTTTGCTTCAGAAAGGCTTTTTTCCTACTGTTTTAAATATAAGCATTCTATAAATGTTCTGTATCTTCAATGACATAAATCACCTTTCTTTCTCATTAGAGATTTATTCTCAATTTAATGTTTGATTGTTACAGTATACTGCAAGCCGCAGAGAGTTTTAAGAAGGATCCTTTCTCCAAGTAGAGCTGAACAATGCAAATCAGTCCTTAAGCTTGCTCCTTTTCTGGGCTCTGCATCATAAGTTTACCCTCTGACCTACTGCTTTCATTTCCTGACCTCTTTCTGAGTTTGCCCTTTTCCAGACAGAACTGTGGATCCATCCCTGCTGCAATACTGTCTCTTTCAGCTTCAAAAATCCCTAAGCCATCTTAGCATTTGTGATGAAGGTGCATTGCTGAAGTCAGTAAGAGTCTTACCAGTGCGTTTGACTACATAGATGCTAATGCCTGTTCTAGTTTGCTTTCTTGTTGGCTTGATTTACCCTTTGGGATTTGAGTGGAGTTTAGGGCAGGAGGAACAATACTGAGAACTTAAGTAACTAATTCCATCTGTATTTCTGAGGCCATTATGAAACGGTAGGTGTGTATGGTGACTTGTAGGGAGAAAAAAAAACAGCTATCATATCACTACTACTAACTTGGAGACACCAAAAGAAAATGGAATTTTCATCCATAGAGCTAAGATGGTGATCTGTTCTTTTACAACCAGGTCTATTTACCCACGCAGACGGTGGTCAGCAGTAGCTGCCTTGGGAAGCATGTGAGAACAGGGCAAGCAAAGAGTGATTGATTGATTTTCTCTCTTCAATTAGTAAGTTCTCTGGGTCCCAGTGTTTTGAGACTCAGGAACTTCTTGAGGCAGAGGTGGTGTAATTGTCCTAGTAAGTGTATGTGTCAATAGCTGCCTTGAGGTAAAATTCAAGGCCATTTGTGGGCTTCCAGGCTTGTGCAAAAAATTGTAGCTACCACATGTCAGTTCCCAAACTGTATTCTGTCCAGAGCAACCACTTAGTAGAGTGTGCATCTTTTCCTTGCACGTGTACAAGAATATCTGGTACTTTGTATCATCTTTATCTCTTGCTTTTTATACCAAAAGCAGGATCTGAAGCAATGTTACAGCTGCCTTGTTGATGACTGAGAAATGACTACTTTCTGGTAGCAATATGTGATCCTCCTGTAACATTGATCATTATCAGCTTAGCTTTGCAATCTTGAGTCCTTTAAAGGTGGCCTGAAAAATGGAATATATAAAGAACCACCCTCAGTAGCATTAAGTCCTGAATTCTCCATTAACCCATTAACCTTATTGAGGGCGTTCACCACTCACAGTGGTCATGCCACTTCATTACTTGATGTAACCTATAAATCACCAATTTGGATGTGGTATCCTTTATCTTCTGGTAACTTGGAATTATCATTTATACTGAGGACTTGATCCAAAGTTTAGGTGAGTCCAGGGAACCTTCTTCCAAAGTCTGCAGTTACCTTTGGATCAGATCTCGGTTGTACTTAAGAGATATGACCTCTCTTATTCAACTTCTCTCTCTTCTTCAGCAACTTTTTATTTGTCTGAATGCCTCCTTCCCAGTTCAGTTCACGTGTCCTTTTTCTGATCTTAAACCCTTACTATTTAATCCATCTACTTTACTGCCTCTCAAGAAATTCTGATATTACTGTATTGAAAGAACATGCTTCAACTTGAACAAAGAAAACGCTAATTCTTTTGCTTTTCTCACTATTCTTTCCATAATAAATATATTAATGCCTTTGCTGTTAAAGAATTAAATATTAATGCTATTTGTATCTTATGCAAGAGTATTTGAATGTTTTTCTTGGTGCAGATCATCATGGTCTTAATATCGTAAAAGAAAAAAAAAACCCTCTCTAATCTGCTTTATAACAATGAGTGCCCATCTTTTTTGTTATTGTTGGTGTTTACAAACAGATAAGCTGATGAGCAAGGTTTTTTTCTGAGCTTCTAATAAATGCATTATCTTTTACTTATCAGGTAGCGTCCCATCGCTAGCTGCTGGCCTTTTCTTTGGGAGTTTGGCTGGACTGGGTGCCTATCAGCTCTCACAGAATCCAAATAACGTTTGGATTTCTCTGAGTAAGTCATTTAAAATTTTTATTAGAAGGGAATATATTTACCCTAGAAGAACTCAATACTTAAAATGAGTACCTAAAAGTCTTTGCGGAAGAGTTAAACTGATGGTGTTATAAATCTAGTTTCAATCCAATCTTTAAACTTGTGTTTTAGTGAAAAATCTCCATTAGTGGCCAAACTCCACTGCTCTCCCTGGGATGCGAACTGTTAGCGTTACTTAATTTTTTTTTTTTTTTTAAAGAATGTCTTGAGAATGCATACTAAAAACTGCTTCTCTTGGTGTGTCTTGCTCAGTGATTTCTTACTACATTCCTGCATCCCTTTTGCAAGAAGTAGAAAGCGCTGTAGGTGATAGTTCAAACTTACATTTTTGTTCCTTTCCTACAACAGAAGAGGAATATATGTGCTATTTATAATTAGAGTTTGTCTTCTGAACATGAAAAAACCTACAGGTTGTAAAGGAAAATGTGTGCTAGGATAAAGTGAAACTTACATGGTTGAAAAAAATAATAAAACCAAATACCATTATTTCACATCCTTCAGCAAAAAAAAAAAAATCAAATAAGCATTTTGTGTTTAAAAACTTGTATGTAGTATGGTGTGAATCTCCAAAATGCAATTTTTGTCTTTCTGCCATTTACTATCTAGAGCTCAGGGTTGAGATCAAGTTAGAATGGTTATCACCTATCACTTTAACCTGTGCGTGCCTAAAGCTCATGCCGGTTGCAAAATAACATGACTTGAACTTTTTGCGTTCACTAATAAGTTAGGGTACCTTGCAATTGAAGTGGGCTGAGAAAATGTATGTAGATAATTCCTGCAGCTCAGCTGATAGAATCATAGAATCGTTAAGGTTGGAAAAGACCCTTAAGATCATCGAGTCCAACCGTTAACCCATCGCTGCCAAGTCCACCACTAAACCATGTCCCTAAGCACCACGTCTACCCGTCTTTTAAATACCTCCAGGGATGGGGACTTAACCACTTCCCTGGGCAGCCTGTTCCCGTGCCTGACTACTCTTTTGGTGAAGTTTTTTGTAATATCTAACCTAAGTCTGCCCTGGCGCAACTTGGTGCCTGACACTTGTTAGGCTGCCGTATCTCAGATACTTTTGAGCATGTGTTTTGTGTAATCCTTTTGCCAGTATCTGTGTTAGTAGTATCCTCTCCTCTCCTAATCTGTAGAAGACATCAGTGCCTGACAGTCCTCTAGCACTAGCTATGTTTCAGTCCCCAGGCTCGGCTGAATTGGTGGCTGCCACCATTCACCTGTCTCGTACTGGCATGTTTGAAGGATTGTAGTGCAACGGCAGTGCTGGTAAATGGATGCCTGACCTCTGTGTCCTCTTTTTGGCTGGATCCTATTTTCAGCATCCTGCAGGAGGCTAGAGCATTTCAGGAAGCGTGATTCCCCTGCAGACTGCCCATACCCCTAGCAGGTTATTTTGTTATCACTGAAAATGGCAGAGACTGTAATTGGCTTATTTTTATATATGACAAATATGTGGAATTACAAAGTTGTTGCACGCCTGGGGAGATTTAACAGAGAAGCAAGCTTCAGTAATGCAATTTCTTCTTCCTTCTTCTCAGAACTGGAGCTTCCCTTCTCCCTGACTTTGAGAAGCTAACTGCAGAGAGTCACTGCTTAGTTAGTGCTTAAAGAGCTGCCACTGACTATAGAAATTGTTCACTGAAGCGGTGACATAGCATCTAGCTCTTCGGTATGTGAAAGTCAGACGTGAAAGGGGAAGGCCCAGCATTTCTCTCCACTTCAGCATTGTCTACAGTGCAGTCCACTTTACCATCTACTGGATAGGTCAAAAGCTGTGCATGGCCAAGCCTAAATAACTGGAATAAACCGCAAGTACAGCAAGCTTAACAGGAGTGAGACAAAGTATTTTCCCAAATGCAAAAGACATACATTTCGGTATATAATTCAGTAGCATATGGAGACTTTTCCTCCTCCTTTTCATGCTTTAAAGTTTTTGGAGAAGGTGTGTTCTACTGCTGTCTTAGACAAAATTACATTCAATGAGGCGTGCATATTTTGAAGACTGGCTACTGATTAGAGACTAAGGTATTTGAATACTGAAGTATGTTAGTTCTTTCTTGTGTATTAGACTGTGGTCCCAGTCTTTTACATATCTACTTATATGAGACTGTTAGATGTCAAGGACAATATTTAGGGTGGTGGTAGGGAGGAAGGATGCCATGGCTGGGATTGAAGAGCTGGGTCCTGTAGGACCAGCCATCACATCGAAGCGATGGTAGAAAATAAGAGTGGTTGGAACAACATGTTAATGTGTAGATGTTACCACTGGGTAGCAGATGCATGCTAAGGATTTAATCAGCATGTTTTCTGTATAGTTTTCTTGGTATTCCATCTTTTTGTGAGATACAGCGTTCCAGGGATTGCCCTTCCTATTTTACTGGCTCAGTGAAACTACTTGACTCCTGTCTCTATGTCAAGTGGTCAGGGTGGATAGCTTTAACTCTGTGATCTTAGTGGCAGGTGGTGCAGGGCTGAAATGGATAGGTAATGCTTAGCACTTAGACAGCACACTTCCCTTTCAAAGTCTTTTCCAAATATAAATGAGTTAATTCTCATAACGTTACTACAAGTTAGACATGAAAATGCTGTCTCCCTTTTACGAGAAGTGGGGGAATTATGTGCACAGGTTTAGTGATTTGCCTGCGCACAGGGAAGGAGTGCGTGCCAGAGCAGTGTACCATGGATTATTTCCAGTCTCCAAAGAAGAACGTTTTGACAAAGAAATTTGAGGACAGTGTGTGCAGAAGCACATGGAGTGCGCTGTCTGCTAGAACTTGATTTAGAATATTTACTGTTCACATACTGAGGCATTCCAAAGTTTACACAATTTGTTGACTCTTTTAGTCCATCACATGAAATAACGCTGTTTCACTTTTTACTTGATGCTACTACTTCTCTCTGTTCTGTTAGTTTTGAATTGTAGCACCTCGCTCACACACATGCATCTCTGCTGACTGGACTGTATAATCTCTCATTTAAGTTACATCTGGAACACTGACTGCCGTCATGGGAACAAGATTTTATAACTCTGGAAAATTCATGCCTGCAGGGCTAATTGCTGGTGTCAGGTATGACACAATATACTTTTTTTTTTTTTAACCTCTTATCTGTGATTTATTATTTGCTTACTTAAACTGAGATAGAGTGAATCATATTTTGTGTATATCTTTTTTGTTTCTATGCACCAGTTACATGGGAAGTATTTGAAAATGAGTTGACAAATTATTCTTATTGTTGTTTAATTCTGTGTTTTTCCCCATATACAGTTTGCTAATGGTTGGAAGATTAGCACTGAAGATGTTGGAAAAGCCCCATGATAAGTAACTGTTCATGTTACAGTTTAATATCGGGATGAGGAAACATGATAATGAAGTTGCATGAATGCAGAAGCAAGAAGGTGGAACAATTTTCTATATCAAGACAATTTTTTTTTCCTTTTTTATATAAAGGGGAGTAGAATGGTGGGACACATAGTTCACATACAAGGTGCCATTTGCTTCAATGATCTGGTAGAGCTATTACCATGTAGTGAGAAATTGGTCCTCGGTTGATTTTTCCAGACACATTTCAGTGTATTTTCACACTTCCAGTTTTTATATTCCAAAATATACTGCTGACATGTATGAAGCAGAGAGGACCTGTAATTAAGAAAGTATCCACAAAGAGGCACCAGGAGTAACTGGCTAAATACCACAGTTTATCTCATACCTTTCATACTGAGTATTACAACATGCTTTACCTGTTGCACTCTGAATTGATACACCATGTCTGTATAACACCAAACAGATCTTACCTTTTTGTTGTGAAATGATGCTAAAATGTTGCTTTTCTACAAGTAAAATCTGTTACAAACCTTTTTTTGTATCCTTTCTGTGTGTATGGGGGCAGGGGTTTGGAGGGTTTTTTTACCTTCTTGTTTACTTCTCAGTGGAAGTCTTTGCAGTGGACGGTTACCCAAATGCTGTCTTTCAATGATATTTAAAAACCACTTTTTAAATGGAGGGGCAGAAGATTAAATTTGAGGCCTTCATTAACACTGCATTAAAGCAGTTGTTGGAAAGGAACTTACTCTGTGGATTAATCAAGCGAGAGCTGTGCTAGCCTAAATGAGCAGTTGAATATGATCTGTCCAAAGGACTGCATAACCAGAATAAAGTAGCTTAACATTAACACTATGTAATTCTGATCTTACAGGCTTATTTGACAATAGAATGTATCAGCATTTTATTTTATCACTTAAAAAAGTGGCTGCACCTCTTCAAATCTGCCTTTACTAGGAGACCTTGGAGTCAGGAGAGTTCCTGGTTCTGCTGTGGTGCCTGAGGACTGAAGTGTGGAAGAGGCATGAGTGGCATCTGGTGCCTTTATTGACACTCCGGTCTTGATTGCTTCTCCGGCACTCAGTCTCCTGGTTCTATTAGTGCAGGCACAGCTAACAGAGGCTTAGCACTGTGATGGAAGGGAGAGGCAAGAAAGGTATAAAAGAAAATCCTTTATCAACTTACTCTTTAGTGATATATGATTATTGATACACTAGGATTCTTACAGTGTGTAACTCATATTTTAAAGTGATATTTTATCTAGTGCCTGTTTAAGATTTTACTTTGGGACCTCTATACCATTGATTATATCAAAGCTTTGTCAACTGCATAACCTAATTATGGCAAAGCAGGTTTAAATTAACTTACATCTTAGGCACAGTACTTCCCGTTTTGTAGTGCTTAAAGGAATTTGTAACAATTCTCTCAAACTGCATAAAGCAAATACTAAACTGTATACTTGCTTCATTTCATTGGTCACTTCAAAGCTTGTATTTCCTGTTCGAAAATGGCATTTCACACTACCGAGCCAGAGTGGCGTTTCTGTTGTCGTGAATCAATGGAGACACACATGGTAGTAGATTGAAAGTTGTCATAGTTGAAAGTAGTAATTACAAGCAGATCCATAGATGCTGGGCCAACTGGGCTGTGTGTTACTAATTCTCTTAGCAAAAGTTATAAAACTAATTCCAGGTTTTTGAACATATTTCGTATTGTAACCTCTCTTGTTTCCAGGCACTTAATCCGTAAATAACCTGATCTGTTGAGAATGGATCTGCAGGGAGCAACACTAAAAACATGTAAAAGCATGTCTGAAATTCTAGTCTCAGTTCAATCATAGTCTCTTTTGACCATGCTGTAAGCAAAATCCAACAGAAGTTTTGTAATTACATTTATATATTTTAAATCGTCCTATGTAATTGAATAGAAAATTCCATCCCTGCTAATAGAATTTTCTAGAGCCATTCAAGAATTAAAGACATTAATATCCTTTCTCCAGGCTGCCTGTGCTTTGAGGCTGATTGTTAGATAATCCTACAAGTCTTCTCTCCTATTTTATTGTGTAGGTTTTGGTGGTTTTTTTTCCACTGAGGGTGGTCTCTGTGTAAATTGAAATTGTTACTTTTGCATTGAATTCACTGCGGCCGTGCCATGGCTTCAGTGAAACTTCACGCTGTGACTCAGCTTGTGTATGGATGTAATGTTTGGAAAGAGTGATTTAGTTATTTATTTTTAGGAAATGAACTGTTAAAATAATTCTTAAATTAAGGCTACTCTGTTCAAAGCACACTCTGAAAACAAAAATGTTAGTTTAATATTACTTATGGTATCAGCTGTCAGCACGAGCTGAAATGAGTACTGGTTTTTTAACGAAGCACAGGAAAAGGAAACTCGTTTTACAGTACACAGACTGGGTCACTAGGATTCGACAACGCAGGGTTTAATCATGCCTCCAGAACTCAAATACATTATAGTAATGACAGAAGAAGAGAGTTTGGGTTAGCAAATCCTCATTTCCCAGAATGAAGACGCAGGCCCTCTATTCCACGTGTTGCTGTCCCATCTACAGTGCCTGGTGGAAGCTGGGTGGCAATAAGGGGAATGTGTCAGCGTGCCTCTCTTTGCAATAGCAGTGGGTCACTGTAAGTCCTGGAAAACGGGAGATGTTTGGCTCCCTTCCGTTCCCGCTCTGGGTGAGTTCAGGCTCCCTTCACAGGAGAGGGCTCTGTGCCTCAGGCCCTGGGATGTCCCACGGAGCGGGGGGGATATTGCCTGGGGAAGCCACGCCGCAGCAGAAAAGAGAGCACAAAGTTCCTGGGACCTGTGGGAACAGGAGCAACTGGGTTTTTTTCGTCATCTTTTAAAGCTAAATAGTAACCGGCAAAAATACAGAAACAGTCCTGAAGCTGAGAAATGGAACCAAGGTTGCCTTCTGCCCAGGTGGAAATCCCATGGGACAACCTAAATTTCACCTGTGCTAGACGTTTACCTTTGGCTAACCCTAGGTTGTTTACTGTTCAGGATCTTACTTGTGGCCTTCCAGTTGCTCGCACTGGGGCAGCACCAGGCACGCACAGGCCGGGGATGTCACAAACCACCCAGTTAGTGGAGGTGTGAGCAAAGATTTGGGGGGGGGGAGTGTCAAAATCCTGTACACTTGGGTGCCTCGATTGTCCCTTATTCTTTACAGGTGCAACACAGAGACCTCCACTACAGCAATAACGTACCGAGGCTCAGTTGCAGCGTTGAGCTGAGGGGAGGAAAAGCAGTCTTTATACGCACCCATCGATAGATGTCACGCTCTGTCATGCACTGTTCTTTCAATTAATGTGACATTCACAGGTAGCAAAATCTCTTTAATTTAGTACAAGTTTGTAGTATAGTGTAAGAATATAAGTAATGTCCCACTAGTAGTACAGACGCCTGTCTTTCACAGACCGGTGAAGGAGAAGAATGAGAGGAGGATGGAAAATGTTTCAAGTGAAATGGTTTAGAAGGGAGGTAGTCATGGGCTGCCCTACTTTATCCTTGTTCTGAGAATACAGTACATGACTGCTTTTAATGCAAAGTGTATCCCCTAGCTCTTGTTCTGCTGCGGGCTTTGAGAGTGCAATTTGCCATGTCCCAGTTCTGTCAGTCATTGTGCTGGGAGCTGCTGGCGCTCTGTCATCTCCGGCTCAGGGTCAGTCCGCGCTGAAACTAAAATGGCCTGAAGTATTATGCAATTATCCTTTTGTGGTGTTAAAATTGCTGGCTTCTTGGCATTATAGTCATGCTTTCTGACTGCACAATTTAGTCACCTGGAAAAATGGGAGGGGAAAAAAAGGTCAGGAGATCCTCCAGGCGGTAATGACAGAAAGAGGAAAGTCTTTGTTCCTCTGGAATCCCTGCTAGTGAAAATGGCAAAATGCTGTGTCAATAATGGCACAGAGACATCTGCACGCATCTCCTCTCCTGCTTTCTTGAAATGCCATGCTGGAGCAGATCAAAATGCCTATGGTTTAGTGCCATATCCCCAGCTCAGTCCAGCGCACAAGTGACTTTGGGTGGTGTTCCTTTTAGTCTCCTTCTGCCTCTCTTCTGAACCTGTGAAATGGAGATAATGTTTTCTGTATCCCTTCCCCGTCTGTCTTCTACATTGCTGTCTTATACAGTGCGTGGCGTAACGCGTTCCCCGCCCCAGAAGCAAGAATTGGTAGGTCTGATACTGTTTTATTGCTGGTAGCTAATACAGTCAGTCCTTGTTTTAATTTGATGCTCTTTTAAAAACGAAATATCTAGTGAGAAAAATTATGGCAGGACAAATGTCTGTTTCCCTTCTATCATTTCATTAAACGTTAGTGTTTGCACAGTATTTTGAGATCCTCTCCTGCCAGCAACGCAGCTAAGTTGAATTGAGTTTTAGCACTAATACTTAGAATCATAGAATATCCTGAGTTGGAAGGGACCCACGCGGATCATCGAGTCCAACTCCTGACTCCACACAGGGCAGTCTGAAAGTGAAACATAGATCTAACAGCGTTGTACAAATGCTTATTGAATGCCGACAGGCTTGGGGCCATGACCGCTCCCCCGGGAGCTTGTTACAGTGCTTGACCACCCCCTCAGCGAAGAACTCTTTCTCTTTTCCTTTTTTTTTTTTTCCTTTTTCCTTCTTTTTTTCTTTTTCCTTTTTTCCTTTTTATTTTCCTTTTTCCATTTCCCTTTTTTCCTTTTTCTTTTCTTTTCTTTTCTTTTCTTTTCTTTTCTTTTCTTTTCTTTTCTTTTCTTTTCTTTTCTTTTCTTTTCTTTTCTTTTCTCCCTTCCCTTCCCTTCCCTTCCCTTCCCTTCCCTTCCCTTCCCTTCCCTTCCCTTCCCTTTTCCCTTTTCCCTTCCCTTTTCCCTTTTCCCTTTTCCCTTTTCCCTTTTCCCTTTTCCCTTTTCCCTTTTCCCTTTTCCCTTTTCCCTTGTTTTCTCCCCCCCCCCCCGTTTTCTCCTCCCCCCCCCCCGTGTGTCTGTTGGCGGCCGCCGGCTCCGCGGCACGCAGGGCCGAGAGAGGGCGGCAGCGCCGCTGCAATGCGGCCGCCGCTCGGCCCGGCAAGCCGGCCGCCGGGGGGAGAAAGACACCCCGCCCCGAGGGATGGAGGCAAGGGTAAACAGCAATAAACAGTGCTTACCTACTTCTAATTTGGGGGTTACCCACTTGTAGTTACCTGACCTGGAACACCAAATACGTCCCTGTGCTCGCTCAGCTGAATAGGAGCCTCTGCTGCTTCGTTACCTTTGCACTGCTCTGAGGAATGAAACGAAATGGTCGTGGGGCAAAAGGCTTCTCTCGCCAAGCATACTACGCAATCCCAAACTAGCGCTGCTCAGGAGCTGATAGTAATCGCGTGAAGAAGGAAAATAAAACCCTCCTGCCGCTCTTCCTGCACCCTGAAGCAAATGGCTTCCTCTCTGTGTTGGAAGATCAGCCCAGCCTTTCTCACCTGTGTGTTCACAGCAAGAAACAAAACCTGCAGGCAGCCAGCCTGAATCACGAGGGGAGGGGATTTAGCAAGACGGGTCTCTTTCTTCAAGCACTTTTAAGAAACACATAAACGTTACAGTTTTGTCAGCTGTTGCAGTATATAATCAGGGAGAGGACGTTGGATACGTTTCTTTGGAGGTCATGCTCTTTCGGCAGCGGTATAACAGTAGGAAATGGCTGGAATCAAACTATCTGCTGTTACCTGAAGGCAGCCCATCGGTAGGAGCGTTATTGGATGTGCTGAAATTCCTTCTCGCTCCTCTGTCCCCCAATAAACCTGCGCGCAACTTCCTCTGGGGATGGGCCAAGTATTGCTCTATTAGTATGCAGCACCACAGCCAGCAGGGCAGAAAAATACACAAACAGGAGGAGAGAAAATAGATGAACAGCAGCAGGAGCAAAGTAAACGCTTTTAAATTCTGGACTGAAATTTCCCTCCACTGAGATTCCCTTTGCTCTGTGGGGTTGTGACAAGACCTAAAATATTCTGAGGTGAGAGTGAGGTTGGTCCATTTACTTACCCAAGTTCTGTTTTCAAAACAAAAATGAAGCCTAAACTGGGAGGCAGGGGAATTTTTTTGTGATGGACGGTAAGAACCCAAGAATCATGGAAATGGGCACAGAGTGACAACCCAAAAATCCTCTGAAAGTATCCTAATCCATAAAACTGTTGTGAAAATGACCTTTCTGGTTCTCTGGGTAGTTACATATCCCTGGCGTTTAGCAGTGTGCTAGACGTTCCCCTTTGCATTGCATTTATCCTACACCCAGCACTACCTTCAGTTCCCAGGCGCTACCTCCCCTGCCATCCCTGCAGCATTTACACCGGCCGAGGGGCTGTCACCGGGTTTTCTCCTCCATATGCCACTACTGTCGCATCCCTGCCAAACAGTAAGGACTCTCTGTTGAACTTACTCTTATAAATATCATCTATATACACTTATTTTAACATAAATTCATTTATTTATGTGAAGGACAGATCGGTAGTTTAGCAGCCAGTTCCTCGGGCAGCACAGAGAGTCCCTGACCGACACAGACCCAACTTCAGCTGCATCCTTCTCACTCACAGCCAGATGTGCATTCAACACACACTTTCGTGCATGTGCACAGCAACAGACAGTACCATGAATGCGCAGGAGTTTTATTTACACTTTTTTAAAGCGTTTTGTTTGCTTATGTATGTTTTTGGTATTTATCAGTGAATATAACCTTTATTGCTGTATATCCCGTTCCCATACTGTCAAGCAAGCAAATATTCCCGATAGTCAATGGTAAAAGGCATTTCTGAGACAGAGGTGGCAGCAGCCTGCAATTATTCCCGTTCCTCTTAGCTGTCAGCCATCAGAATACCAGCTTCTCTAGGGAATGGTGTGTTGCACGGAGGCAGAAAAAAATAACCATAGATTTTGTTAGACGTATTTGATGCATAGAATATATCCCACAGGATGCCCTTCAGGATCAGGACTTTCCTCAAGAGTATTTCTTGCACGTGAGGGTTAGCCGTATGGTGTCACCTATAGACACTCGGCTTGCTTTAGACAGCATTCTCTGTAAAGACGGAGCAAAAGACCTGCTAGAAGAGGATGTTAAAAGCATTCAAACCCTTCCCTATCAACCATAAACAGGGTGTGGTGCATATGTTAAAAACGCAGCAGGAAAGAGAAGAGATAACCATTTAAACAACCATGTTAAGTAAGACCTAATTAGTGCTAATCTCTGTTTTTCTTTTTTGCCCCAGGAGCAGTACGGGTACACAGAAGAAGAGGAGGTTTGGGGAAAGAAGGGTAAGAGAGGTCAGCCTACTATTAATTGCATCTTGTTTAGCTGGGTCACTGCAGTTGACCTCATTCAAATCTTCAATTGACATCTTGGTTTAAAATCCAAGATGGCAACACCACACAAGATTTGTGCTCGCTCAGAGTCATGCTGTCTTCATTAGTCTCTCATTCTTTTCAAATACGTATTTCATATGCAGCTGAACATCTCAATTCAGCTGTGGCATTGCCCAGAGGTAGAGTCAATCTTGTATTGCCATGCCCTGCCTAGTGCTGGGTGCTGCGCTTCCACTTCATCCCAAAAATGTGAAGATGGGGTATGCCCCTGTTTCCATCGAATCTGAGGGGAAACAGGATTGTGCGGCATCTGTGGGAGCAAGGGAAAAAATTAAAAGATAGGTGGTTAACAAAAAAAAAAAAAAGGAAGGGTGAAACATCTGAAGTGGTTTCTGAGAAGATTATCCTGAGGTGCAGCAGGGCTAAGCGTTGCTGACCTGAGGCATGCTGTGCCAGCTGACCCACCTGAGTTTCTGTCCTTCCGCCTTTAGCTTTTCGCTTTTCAACAGAGAGATCTGACTGTGGTGGCAGTGAATCTATTTGCGGATCTTGCCAAAAAAACCTCTCAGAAATCCAAGTATTCCCCTACAGAGGACAATGTAAGGAGAAGCTATTTTTGTGTTAATTTCTCCTGAGGTTGCTCTGAAATTTATGGAAGAGGAGAAGACTGAAGCAATAAGCTTTCCTTTAGGTGCCTCTGGAGACACTACTGATTCAGGCTTAGTTTAATCACCATGCCTGGGTAAACTAATATTCACTAATCCACTCAAAATTGTTTTTTAAAGGAAATGTTCTTATGGGATCCTCTCCCTGAAGACAAGGGACACTCTCCACCCAACCGCCCTGAGTGAAGCAGTGCAAACTGGAGCAGGCTGAGATCCCGGAGTCAATGCCCCTTTTCCTCTCCATCAGGGAAGTTTCCTAATCCCCAGGAGTTCCCTCTGCATGGGAAATGAGGCTCTGCATGGCTTTGGCTTATAAGCAAGACCGACAGGATAAGTCATCAGTAATTTTAGGCTGAAGTTCCCAGCTGCACTCATCTGCGCCCATGGCAGAGCCAGGAGAGGGGGCAGTGTGGCCGTTCGCCCCCACATAGTTAAAAACGTTGCAGAGCTGCTTTAAGTTATATTGGCTACTCGCAGCTGGCAGGGATTGGGGGGCCAGCTGAGAATGACACAAGTGCCACCCAGCATCGGTTATGCCTTCTCCAGCCCCTCATACCCGTTAGGCACCAGCTGTGGTCTTTAGTATGCCAGACAAGCTCTCCTTTTCCTTTGCACAGCATGACTCCTATAGAGGAGTTGGACCAAATTTTAAAAAAATGTCATGTTCTTGGAGGAATATTCTCATGGCCTCTTCTGGAAAGTCAGAATTTTGTATTATCTGGTTTCCCAAAGAACTGAGGTTCATAGAGTCATGCCGTGTTCATCCAGCCATTCCCCTTTCTGCCAAAAGTTTTGAACTTTCTGTCACCCGTAGCTGAATTTCCCAGAGAGGTAAACGTTTCAGCAGCTTCAGTTCTTTAAGATTTGTGAAAACCATTAGCTGAATAGAGGAGCAGAGGGAAAATTCAGCAGAGTCTGTTTGACATCTGCCGACCACCCAAGCACCATTCATAGGGCCCCTGACCAGTCACACTGCATGTAGAAACAGAGAAGGGGCACAACATTTTGGCGGGATCTGCAGGGGGGGGCATGAGGGCATGGGAAGGTATTGCATAAGGGGGCATGGGGAATGCAAGGAACCAGGCTTTGTTAGTCCTGCTGCTGATGGAAGAACTAGAAAAAAGACTGCAGATAGGCTTTGAGGGTTATCGACACGCTTATATCAAGAAGAGTGATTTTATAGGGCTAGGAGATAAACTTCTGTTGCTCTAGTGTTTCTGTTATCAAACCACAGTAGGCCCTAGAGCTCCTAGCGGAGATGGAAGTGCCAATGTGCTTGGTGCTGTATGGATCCTCGCCCAGAGGTCTTTCACCCTGCAGAGACTTAAGGGATGGAAACCCCAGCCTGGAGTTCAAATCTTTACTGACTGATTTTGAAATTGTTGTTAATGCATGTATTTCCAGATCCAGGAAGAATGAAGCACAATTTTGAGCCTGGCTGTATCCAAGGGGATACTTGAGAAGACCTGAGCTGAAAGAATTGGCCTTTGGAAAGGGAATTGCTATGATCGTGGTATGCTGGGGAAAGACGCCTTTTTTGTGCCTTAACTTTCCTCTAAGGCGGTTTCAGAGGAAGGAGTAGGGCTATACAGTGTTTATTTACAATGCTCTGCTGTCCATTTCTGTAGGTTTTTGTTGGGATGCTTTTGGGTGAGAAGCTGGCAAAATGTTCAGGTACTGAA
This sequence comes from Nipponia nippon, assembly GCF_047370975.1. Classification (NCBI taxonomy): domain Eukaryota; kingdom Metazoa; phylum Chordata; class Aves; order Pelecaniformes; family Threskiornithidae; genus Nipponia; species Nipponia nippon. The sequence goes on along the minus strand of NW_028262290.1, from coordinate 97,414,613 downwards.
CCCTGGAGGGAGGGAACATTTCTAGTCTGGTGAGTGGAGAGTCCTGGCTGGGGACTGAAGGGAAAATGGTGCGGCACAGTGAAGTACATTCCCTGGCTCACTGCGAATTCTGCAGTTGTGAGCCTTAGACTTTATTACTGCAGGCTGCGCTGGCTCCCCTTAGCTCCTGGAGGAGGCTGTGAGGCTGAAACCTTCCTCACCCAAGCCTGGAGGGCTCTTCCCTCTTTTATTGGTGTCGCCTCCAGAATATCTTATCCCTTTCCCTCTCCCCTCGTATTTTTCACCCTTTGGCCTCTTTGCCCTGTTAGGTTAGGTGATAAAAGGCTCATCTCCACACACGCAGGTGGGGGAACCCAAAAAACTCCCTGCCCTGGCTCCTCCCCAGGCTGTCTCCAGGATGTCTCATAGACTGAGGGGGCCCCTGCCTGGGGGTAGGGGACTCATCGTGAGGTGCAGAGGATGAGCATCTTGGGATCGCACAAGACTTATTAGGGAGGTTTAGGGGAGGAACCAAAGGTGAGGACAAAGAGGGATCGAGGTGGTCTGGGGAGGAAAAAGTGGGGAAAAATAGAGCGATAAGGGTTTAAAAGCGAAAGGTCACGGGTAAGCAGGGGCTTGCCAGGATGCTTGTCTGCTCCTGACCAGCACAGTCTGTCCTGTCTCCCTGTTAAACTCTTTTTTCCTGGATGAGGGACTCCCTATCAGTGTGTGCCTGTGTGTATGGGGTGTGAGTGCCGCTGCTGGAGTGGGACTGGCGGTCACAGGCATCCATGGTGCCAGCAACTGGAGCCAGTTTGCATGTGTGCGCCTGTGTCAGGGCAACTGGAGCCAGTCTGGGTGTGTACGTTGGGGTGTGATGAGGAGCAAATACTGAGATGGACTAGCTGGCTGGAAGGGTAAGTGGCCAGGGAGCCGGGTATGGAAGTGGCCATAAGTCTGGGCTGGGAGTGCATGTGTCCTGTGCATCGGGAAGCTGGAGGTGCTGGTGACCCAAGGGGTCCTGGCCAACTGGGGTCTGCTGGGAGACCTCTCTGTGTGTGTATCTGCACAGGAGGCAACTGGAGGTGAGAGGATCCAGTGCCAGACTGAGTGTCTATGGGCAGCTACTGGAGGGATCCACATTGTATTCATACTTTTTTTTTTTTCCCCTTACAAATAGATCTTCACCCTGATCAGGCTGAGAAGGTAACAGGACAAGGCTGTTGGTGCTGCACGTGTTTGCGTGAATGCTGTGTTTCTGTATCGATCTGTGTGGCTGGCCGTGTGTATCTACGTATGTACGTGGTGTATACGTACCTGTGTTTGTGTGTGTGACTACTGGGAATATATTTGCAGCTGGGCTATGGGTTGGACCTGGGGGAGTGGAGCTGCGGTGGCCTCTCCTCTCTTGGGCTGCGGGATCTGGCAACCCCTAACTAAACCCTGCTGACCCTGCTGGAGGGTGCCTGCAGGGTGCTGCGGCTCCTCACCTTTGGATTTGGGCCAAAATGGCTGTCCCTCAGTTGTGCAGCAGGCAGGCTCTAAAACAAAACCCGTGTCCCTTGCTCACCCAGAGCGGTGGGCACAGAGAAATTATCCCTCCTGTTGCTTTACGTGCCCAAATCCTTCATCTGTTTCCCTAATCGTTTTCCTGTTTACTGATCCGTGTCCTTGCAATACATGTGAGCAGTATATATATCTACAGTGAGCGTTTTCTTTACACCTCTGAAATACAAGAATTACTGTCCTGAAACGACAATTACCAATTGTATCAATAAGTAAAAATAATCTCCTTTTTGGCTGGAGTGAATTTTTATAAGTGATAAAGTGCTCTAGAAATACGGCTCCAGATGGAAATCCTGACCCCTCGTTGTTCCTCATCTCAAAAGCCTTTCTCATATAAACTTTAAACAAAGTGCAGAAGTGCCAGCAATCTGTCTCTGCCAATAAATGAAATTCAGGTGACAAAATCAAATACAATTTCTTTCTTCAGAATCATAAGATGATATGATGGGTGCAGCACGGTGGAGTCACTGTAATGCGCTATAAACTTAAACAAAAAGTAATGTGGGGAAAAAAGTAAAGGTGGCTTTCTTCAGGTCATGCACTTAATGAAAAATAAATAGCAATAAGCTTTCTTTCACCAGGTCTGATCATATTTTAGATTTACAGCTGAATTGCGATGTATACATTGCTACCAAGGCTGACCTCAAATGTTAACCCAATGTAGCTGAAGTGGAATCTGGCTGTGGCATAGAACGGGCTGAATTTGGAAATGGAGATTGTAATTCACCTCTCCCCATTCCTGCCCCCGCACTCCCTTTAGTTAATTGTTGCCCTTATTTATGTAGACATGCCTCTTTCCTAAAGAAGCAGCAGAGAAAAGCAGCTTGCAGAAAAAACAGTCTTGTGCTCTTTGGAGCTCTTATGTAGTCTCTTATATCTGTAGTCTGGTGACTTCGACTGGCCAGACACCTAAGTAGGACTACACACACGTGTAAGGTTGTGCACAGATGGAGCCCTGCGGAGTAAATAGCCAGGCAAAGAATCCCCCTTTCACCAAAACGCAGGAGGGGGCCGGGCGAGCTTACGGTCAAACGCCTCGGTATGGTGCAGGGCACCGAGTGATGCGGAGGAGGAGTTGTAGAGGCAGACCTCGCTCCCCGACTGCAGGTCTCGTGAGCCACACATTGGCTCCTGCACGTTGCGGCTCAAAACCCTCAAGTATGGGCAATTGCTCCCCCGGACAAAGTGTCAGCCTGAAAACCTTCCCAGGGCAGGGATGAGCAGGGGCTGGATGGCTGGGTACCCTCAGCTGGCTGCACCACACTGCTTCCTGGGGGGTACCGCTGTCCCTGGCAGCACCCTGGTCACCTCGGCCACCCCTGCTCAGGACAACCGATTTTTTGGTTTCTACTCAGAACAAATCCAGTGATTCAGCACCTCACAGGGAGGAGGTACAGCTGGCAGCAGGCTGCTCTCACCAGAGCAATTAACTAAAATTAATTAAATTAATACAGAGCAATTAGCATTGCCACCTTCCTGAAGCCTGCTGTTAAACAACATGTCCATGCCTGGGATGTTCCTCACTTCCTTTGGGAAAATAGTGCCTGGGAACGCATTGCTCCTGCCCGAGTGACCTGAACTGATGCGCTCATTAGGGGAGATGTAGGGAAAGATGGCTATCTAGAGCAGGCCACCGCTTAGGTGAAATCGTTCTGGTAGGATATGTAAAGACCCTAGAGCATCCAGTCCTGAAGCAACGTGAATTTTCTATGGTGCTTCTGGCAGGGAACAGGTTGCTAAATACTCCCCGCTGTTATTCCTCATTATTTTTGCTGTCATTGTGAATACCTGTACAATTCAAGGTAGTCACACATTGCTCCTCCAAAGTGCTCTGTTACTGAAGATGGATTAGAGCATCCCTGTGGAGAAGGACTTGGGGATATTGGTGGATGAAAAATCAGAGGTGAGCTGGCAATGTGCACTTGCAGCCCAGAAAGCCAACCGTATACAGGGTTGTACAAAAAGAAGTGTGGCCAGCAGGTCGAGGGAGGTGATTTTCCCCCTCTACTCCGCTTTCATGAGACCCCCCCTGGAGTGCTGCATCCAGCTCTAGGGCCCCCAGCACAGGAAGGACATGGACCTGTTGGAGCGGGTCCAGAGGAGGGCCACAAAAATGGTCAGAGGGGTGGAGAACCTCTCCTATGAGGAAAGGCTGAGAGAGCTGGGGTTGTTGAGCTTGGAGAAGAGAAGGCTCCGGGGAGACCTTATTGCGGCCTTTCAATATATTAACGGAGGATTATAAGAAAGAGAAAGACTTTACCAGGGCCTGTAGTGACAGGACAAGGGGCAATGGTTTTAAACTGAAAGAGGGTAGGTTTAGATTGGACATAAAGAAATTTTTTTACCATGAGGGTGGTGAGACATGGGAACAGGTTGTCCAGAGAAATTGTGGATGCCTCGTCATTGGAAATGTTCAAGGTCAGGTTAGACAGGGCTTTGAGCAACCTTATCTAGTGAAAGATGTCCCTGCCCATGGCAGGGGGATTGGACTAGGTGATCTTTAAAGGTTCCTTCCAACCCAAACCATTCTGTGACTCTATGATTCTAAGATGGGAGATAGAAAACACTACTGTGCAAAACGCAGCCCCCCAGCAGCCCGGTGAGGCAGGGGAGTGTTTTGCAGAGGTAGGAAGGGGCTGATGGCTTGCTCAAGGCTTGGGCTGGCTGTGTCACACCCTCCAGGCTGGCGGGTACGGCTGCTGAGCGAGACCCGCCCCGTGACGAAATGGCAAGTGGACCTCAGCGACCACAAGCGTGCGGCGCCTGTTTGCGGTGCAGCTGGGCTTCCTGCCCTGCTTGTCAGCCGGTTGCTGCCATCTCCACTTGTTGGTTTGAAGTGTTTCTCCAGCGCTCCCCATAGGGAGCAAAAATGCAAAAGATTTCATAAAAAAGGAAGGGAGGGAGGTAAAGGAGCAAGGGATAAAACTCACCCTGGCTGGCCAGTTCAGCCCTGCAGTGGAGACCTGCCCTGAAAAAGGAACGAGGTAACATAACCAGCTAAACCCAACCAACTAAAATCGTGAAATTCTACGTTCAGGTTGCAACTTTGCTTTTTAAATGTTTGCCGGGGCGCTTGCAGGGAAGGGGAATGAAGAGAGATGCTGGGCTGCAGCTGCCTGGCTCTCAGAGGAAGACACTAATCTAATCATTTTCTGTCTTCAGTGCAGCTTGTTTGTATTTCCCCTAACATGGCCGTATTATATATACAAGGGTATACACTGTATTTTAAAGAAACATATCACTGAGGAGAATTAAAAAAGCATTTACTTAAAAAATCATGTCTGTTTCTCAACTAAATCTCTGATGTAAGGCAAGGAAACATACATATTTGAACTTGGAAGTTGTTTTTCTATGTATGATTAACACAGATTTCTAACGTATACGGTGTTGCTTCTCCCGCTAGCTGCAACCTGCTTCATAACTTATAAGGGACATTTCAGTGCTGTCTATTGAACTGTGACAGAGAGAAAGGAAATTTTAGAGGACAAATGAAGGATGCTCTTGAAAATCAGGGAGGTTAATTGGTACTCTGCTCTGTATTGATCTCACTCTTCTGCTTCTGAATTTGACTGAGGTTCTGCAACCCCAACCCAGGCAGATTGCCATTAAAGAGTTTTTTCTGCATTAACCCAGCAGTATTAAACCTTCTGTGGGTCTGATATCCACCTTCTTTTTCTTTTCCTGCTTCCACCAGAGATGCCCATCTAGCAGATTTTCTGTCATCCCATAACCTGCCCTAAAATCACAGGAATTTGCCCATCCAACTGGTTTATTAAAAATCGTCCAGCAGTCCCTGAAAAAAACACCCATATGGCTTGCAAAGCGTCGCTTAGTCTTTTTGCACTTTTATGTTTCATTCTGCGGAACTGCTGATCGTGTTGTAGCTTCGAGTTTCTCCACATTAATTGCAATGATATTTTTCAGTCTTTTCCTGCCAACCAAGCTGCTGGCTTTCGATCAGAAATCACATGTGTGCTAGAAAGAAGCAGCGGATTGCTGTCAGCTGGCTCCCGTCTGTTTTGCCATGGAGGGAAGGGTGAGGTGCACAACACAGGGCTTCTCTGGGAAGAGAAAAGGTATAATATACACAAGGTATATGAAAGTAAGTGGTAAATAGGGGCTTAAAACCCCAATAACCAAACCCAGGGGCCCCTGTTTATACAATAGTGGACTTGAATTGAGTAGACATTGTTTCTATCCCTGGACTCAATGCTGAGCTGAGACTGACTGTAGATTGCCCACCTACTTGCGCCTCAGTGTCCCTGTGTGTGAATTGGAGATAAAGATGCCAGACTCCTTTATAAAATGCTTTGGGACCTGCTGATGAAAAGCAGTTGGCATTATGTGAACACGAAATGCTTTGTTTGTCGTGATGTGGCATCTTATACAATCAGCTCTATGGACACATTAAAAATTATTTCTACGGAGTGAAAAGGCACTAATATATATGTAAGAAGTAGGTGAAGAACCAGCCAGAGATAAGTAAAGAAGAACACAGCTCCCACTAGCTTGGCTGAAAAGAGGCATCAGACACAGCCTGTTGGAGCACAGCCTGCACACCAGATGAATTACGGATACAGGGACATGCGGAAGGGCCATTCAACAGGGACAGCCAAGCCTTTCTGCAGATGAAGGAAGACCCATGCTGAGGGTTGTCATGTTTCTCCCTAGGAGATCTGGGGTACACAAATGCCTCGTATGCGACGTAATGCCTCCTTGGTAGCCCCCAGGTTTCTGGAAAGCCGTGAGCATGTGTGTGTGTCGTACAGATGGTGTTCATGTCCTGAGTACACAAAGAGCCGCCAGCAAGCGTTGGACCTATGGCACGGCCGTGCAGCGATGCTGTGCCCACGCATGGGAAGGGCTGTGCTTATCAAGCACCCAGCACACGTCTGGTCGGCTCGTGCGCTCCAGGGAAGCCCAAAATTTCCAGATATAGCTCCCATGCAGAAACACCAACTGGTCTGCCAGATGACCTGGCAAGATGGTCCTGGATAAAAGTAAAAACCTCCCTCAAATGCTGAGTTTGCACGGTGTCCATGCAAAGGCAACAGGAGACATCCAGGCACCGTATCTGCGCTCCAGCCGTGGCTCCTCTTCTCCTCCTGCACTTCTTTGGCTGTTGGTACTCTCTGGGTACCTCTGCCCATGTGGAAAACACACTGTTTCAGGCTTCACGGCCAAGGGAAGGACTGATGGGGTTTTGCCGCATGGCTAAACCTCTGCCGGGGGGGTTGGGAGACTTCTGGGTTCATGAGCTTTTCCTCAGTCGGGAGGGATGAACGGCTGCCGCACTGGGGCTCATGGTTACCCGCAGGGATACGATGCAGCCCTCGCACAGCCCTCGTGCACTGCTGCCAGCATGCCACTGCCTGACCCGTTCATGAAGGTGCATGAACCCCGGTCCTCTCTTTGCCTCTCAGGAACCTCTGCTGTTGCAAAGAGCTGGGTTTTGATTTCAGTGGGAAGGGAGGAGAGCGGTCACCAGGTGTGAGGTTATCTCCAGCTCCTTTGCTCTTCCCCACATGCAGGTGTTGAGGGGAGCTGTTGCAGATCAAAGGAAGAGGAATACTCCAGGGAGGGGAGGTTTCCAAAATGCTCTGCAGCCCAGCTCACCAACAGCAAGCATTGAACGCGCCTCTTTCCTAGGGGAATTGCCGGGAGCCCAGCTTTGTTTGGAAGGGAGGTTTGACAGGACTTGGGTGATGGATAGTGTGAAAAGTTTCCAGTGAGCAATTAAAAAGAGGCTGGGGGTGGAGGGGTGGGAGGACTCTTTTAGCATTTTTCCATGACTATTCGGGTAACTGGAAGAGCTACTTGTGCAACTCTGAAGCAACAGTGAATTCCTGGAGAGAGACAAGATGCCTCAAACTGCCTTTCTGACAAAAACTGTTCAGAGTTTTGCTCCCTGCAAACATGAGGTGAGCAAATCCCAGACCAGTCATCCAAATAACTCTACGTACAGTTCAGTGCTTGTTTTATGCCATCTCTTTTGGGGACCTCTTGTAAATAAACTTTTTTCCAATTCCCTACATTCCCTGTCTTACTTAACATTTCTTTTGAACATCTTCATCTTCCTTTTCTAGGGCAGCAAATTCTGCTTCTCTCTTGTCTCTCCCCTTCCCTTGTGTCTTCTGTGAAGAGCACAGAAATTTCCTCCACATACTGATCGGACGTTCCTGTGCCAGTAATTTCTGTTTTGTCTCAGGCAATAATGACTCTACGTGGCATGTATCTCTTCTGCTACCGAGTACTGGGCACGGCAAAACTCTCCTAACCTTGAAGATGAGCTGAATGTAAAAAAATTCATCCATTTGAACCAGGCTTTCAGAAGTCAGTTGAAGGAGCACTAAACAGTTACAGGCACAGAAACTGGCAAGATCACATTTTGCCATGGAAGCTGCAATTTGATTAATGTGGCAGTTATTTGACGAGAAATTAGGAGGGAGTTTTGAGAGTCATGAGAGGAAATTAGGCCATCTTATGCTTTTAAAACTCTTTAAAACTCAGTGGTACTCCTCCTCCCCTGGAGGTTTATGAGCATACAGGCAGCTTCTGTATTTAATCAAGAAAGCAAGCACAGCACAAAGGCTGAAAATGTTTTCCAGGGCCAGCGGGACAGACCAGAAAATCTTGGTTTCTGGAAATCTTGACCTCAGCTTCTTGGTTTGCATAGTCCAAATCCTCAACCCTGTACCTTCCTTTATCCAGTGCTGAGGTCTAATTTAGAAGCACTCTACAGCATCAAGCGCTGAACGTGGCCTGACTGGCACCTCTGGAAGTCTCCTTGTCCTCAGAGGGATCTCTCAGTAAGTTGGGCTGTCTGTCCAGAATGAATCTTGACTCCCTCCAGCAGAGGGAAGTAGCCAATGTGTCTGAACTACGCGGAAAAGGAGGTCCCATGGTATGAATCATCTACTTCCCCTGATGGAAACAGGGTGGTTCTAATCAATGTGTTACAAAAAACCAGAGAAACCTCTTTCCTGCAAATGATCAACATAAGCTGGCTGTGCAACAAGTCTAATTCAAGACGAGTAAACTTGGAGTCAGTCAGCAGTGTGGAGGATGCCTTGGAAGCTTCTTGGTGTTAATGAAGGGTTCACTGGGATTTTAAGACATTAAAATTGTGCTTTTCTACCAGACGTGGGAATGCAAAACTAACGCAGATGCAATAACCATAGCCCGGTAGAGAGGTTTCGGGCTGAAACTCAGAAGATCTGGTTTCTGTTTTAGGATGTGCTGATTGTGACATGGGAAAATGCTCTGTGCTAGATTTAGGAGAGTTTAATATTTTTGGCAGTCACAAAATCCAGTTTTATCCTTCTGTGCTCCCAACCTTTCCACGCTCTTAGCTTTCCAATGGTTGAGTCCCCAGGGTCAAAGCTTTTTAACCTCCAGTCTGGAAACTACTAACGGTCATATCAGACCGTTAAGATAAGATATCAGAAGGTGATCTATAGAAGCGCCACAATTTAAAAAAAAAAAGAAATTATCACCGATGACAGCACAAACAGACAGAATGGGGAAAATACAAGTACTGCACATCCCTAATTGTATTTGGTTGCAAATAAAAGCTACTGTGGTGACTGCACAAAATAGCCTTTTGATTTCTTTCCCCAAAGACGTAAGTCACTCTGGATTTGAGAAGCATCGCTTTCAATGCATGGCTTTTTGCTGTTGTCCATGCAGCCAAACATACACATCTCTGACAAGGCTGAGCTGCATGTCTTGTGTTTAAATGCCACCATGGTGCTTCCCAACCTGTTCTGCATCTGGAGTCAAAGTTCATCTCACCCCACCCCCAGCAAATCTGGAGACGACTGGTATTTTCCCTCTTGCACACGAACTCTGCAGTTAAGGCACTAGTTGGAGTTGTAGAAGAATCAAATTCAACCCCCATATCTGCCCTGAGGGAACATGAAATCTCATCTCCCACTTTTTGGGAGGTTGTTCTGGCACTCAGGCTCATGGCAGCTCTCAGCCTCTCCCTCCCAGCGGAGCCCTCCCACTCCCTATGGAGTGCTTCCATCTTTCCCAAGCCAACTACGACCTCGCAGCTCACAAGAGAGGGCGCTTGCTTGTGAGCAGGAGGGCAGACCTGCGGTCCAGTCCTTGCTCAAATTAAAAGCCCAGGGTTTCAGTAACACGTTTGCTAACAAGGTTTTAAAAAAAGGCAGAGCACTGAAATGGGGAGCTAAGGCAGTAAGGAAACTCCTGGAATAACTGCTTATTGAAGTGATGAGCTAGCTTTTTTCACTTTGAGCCTTTATCGCAAGTGAGGAAAGCCTATTTCCTTTATTTCAGTTTCTTCATTTTCACTTGGTGAATGACTTGTTCACTAGAAATGAGAAATTAATTACAGGTTAAAAAAGCTGGAAGTTTATTTTTCCTACCCACCAGTCTATGAATAAACTGAGACACCGGGGCTGAGATCTACTCGTTCTAGGCTGTTTAAGCACTGGTTATTTCATGACATCAGTTTTTTTTGTTTAATAATTCAGTTAACTTTAAATAAAAAATATGTTTTGACACCTTCTTCTTCTTTCACATCCAAATCATTTAATGTGACTTTATTTGATAATGAAAACCAATGCTGCCTTTTTCTGTTATTATAGCCTAATTTCTATCCAAAGGCACTTCAACGTAACTCCTAAGAAAAAAATTGAATTACCTAGTAAATACAAAATATAATTTGTGATTTTCTAAAATAATAAAAGATAAACATTAATAAAATTTGAATAAAAATTTCTGTTGTTTAAGTATTTGAACATATACATATCACATTCTAAGTCAGCAAAACAAGAAAGTATGAAATATAGCAAAAGGCTTCAGGTGCTATGGAAGAAATCTCAGTAGTTACCAACTACTAGGCATCACCTGTTCTTTGGAAAAATGATTAAATACAAATGCAAAACAGGAATAAAACCTGATAACTTTAACCAAGGTCACTTGCTTTCTCCTTTAAGTGACAATTAAAATAGATTATTTAAAACCCACACATATGAATCGCTCCACCCAGCTCATTTTTCACAACAGGAGGTAGCAAGTTTTCGTGCCTCTGTGGTCAGAAAAGAGAGGAGGAGGGAGGCACGCTGCTAACCCCGTCGCTGCTGGCTGCCGTTTCGGTTCATCTCCACTCGCTCCCAGCCCTCCCTCGCACAGGGCTTCCAGCAAATGTATTTTTTTTGCCTCATGTTTCTCTGTATTGCCTTTCTGAGGAACAAGGCACTTGTGTTTTCTGCCTGGCCTTCCCCCTCTCCAAACACCCGTCTCTCTACCCTTGTCTTGTCCCATTTATGTTCCCCACAGGTCTCTTGTGATGGAGAGATACCTCTGAAACCATTGGGTAGGTCTGACCAGAAATGCTTGGAAGAGCCCGAGATTTCTGTGGAGCAGCAAGTCACAACCTGTGAGGTTTCTGGGGTGTGCGGGGAACTGAGACCCACTGCATCTGAAGGGAGAAAACCAGAGAGCTGGAGTTTGGCATCCTGGGAAGTCAGGAGATGAAAAGCGAAGCAGCCTTGATGCATCAGTTCAGCCCAGGGAAAGAGATGCTCTTTACTACGGTGCTTGTAACCTGGGACTCGTCTGCTTCTTCCCTCCTTTCTGTCTGGCTCTCAGAGTCGCTCCAGCATTACACGTCCTGCCCATGTTTTGTACTAAACCAGCCCAGCCCAAATGCAGCGTAACCCCCCTGGATGCCTGTGGGAGAGTTTCAAAATCCCACCGCACCACTCACTGCAATTATACCTTCTTCCAGGAATAGGAAGGACTAGAGCTCTGCGGCATTTCCAAGGGCAGCCCGGTCCTTCTGCCAGGCTGCTGCCGTGCGTGCAGGTTACCAAATTCCCTGATCCCAGTTGTTGCTTCTGAATTATTCCAAGACTGTTTAGCATTGCTTTTCGGTAGTTGTTTTTTTTTTTTTGCAAAATAAACATGCGGAGTGCAGCATGCTGGCAGCCCTCAATGTTCAGATCAAATACCACCACATGATGCGCTGCCCGGGGGAGAAAGAGAAATAGGAGATGACATTGGGGGGCACTAAAACTTGTTAGCTACTGGTTAGCTCTACTGCAGGTCTGATGTCGAGGAACCGACTCAAGACAGGTTTGTCTGCCTTGAATGAAAGGCATAACTGCAGGGTTGTAAAGCCTGGTGACTGTGCTTATTTGCAGTTTAACACAGAGAAGAAGAGGATTTGCATCCACATGAGACTGCTTTGAATCTAGGCTTAGGGCATTTGCTGTGGGAAAAGAGTTAATATTTCCTCCTCCTTAACTGTCATGAAAATGAGTCACAATTTAAATCTGGGCCATTTTCTATGCCAGATGAATGGCACAGGGATTCTTTGCTCAGATATCTGAAATGATAAAAACAACACAAAAATGAGAACGTCACATTCCAACACTGAAATCACAGAGCTTCTACTTCCCTTGACTGGGATCTGAAATGCCTGCAGTTTTTCAAGTGTGAAATGAATGAAAGAAAATGCAAGCATCTCTCCTTTCAAGACGTGCATGATTTCATGGCAAGTGCTTCATGCTTATTTTTGACTTGCCTTTGAGCCTTCCCCAATCACAACGTTTACTACATTTCAAACTATTTCTCTGTGGAATCAAATCCGGTTAAGTCTAAAGTCTCAGGGTAACCGCTCTAACTCTGACTTTATAAAATGGTTTGTAAATGTGATTAAAGCCAGCCTAGCTTTTCATGGTAAATAATAAAAATTATGCATCTGACAGAGATATTTCACTGAACGTTGCCAGTGATTGCATTGCTGTGTTCAGCACCCTCCTTTGTCTTGTCTCTCGTTAGAACAATAGGAGCACAGTCATACATTTTACAGTGTCCCACATAGAGTATATGTGGGACACAGCCCGATGTGTACCGCATTAGATTCCTGATTCCATAATGTCCTTAATAAAGCTGCCCTACTTTCTTTGTTGCTATGCTTTTCTAATATTAGAATTGCTGAGTGCTATAGCATAGCCTCATTAATATTAAAAAAAAAACGTTCGCCTATTACTGAGCGATCCTCATTCATTCACTTTTGGTCATTTGTCCTACATTGAAAGGTGTTGTGTCCTTAAACATCGGAAAGGCACGTATGCAGCTGGAACACTGTGCATTATAGGTGATGTGTGGCAACTGGAAGCTCCCTGCTGCAGCCCTCACTCTGATGAGAACTCATTAAGTCCTTTCATGAGGGTTTATTTAATAAACCGCAGTTGCTGCACCAGTTCCTAAAATACTAGGCGTCTGTGTTATTCCTAATGATTAATGCCTGAAGCCTGATGATGATATACATAGTTATCTGAGCTGTTAACATACTTTTGAAGAAACATTCTTCTCTTAAATAGAGTTCCTTTGAAAGAGCGTATTTTCATTTCAAGAGGAAGATTAAGCCTTGCTTAAATATTAACAGGAATTTCTGGTGTGGAAATTATCTGTTTATCTTTTGAGTTGGGAGTTGGCCTTTAGCTGTTACGATTTCAAAGAACATCTCAAAAATGTAACCTCATTAAAATTGGTGCCCGGTTGCCTGCCTCAGTTTGCAGATTTCATGAGAGCGCCGCTCTCTCCTGTTGGTTTTGACAGTGATGATTCAGGCCTGGACACCAGAAATTGTTGACTTTCACCGCGTTCCTTTGGGCGCACCAGGGGAGGACCTGTTCTGAATGATGGCAGGCACAGGGCAAGGCAGAAGAGGAAGGGGAAGCAATTAAGCCTGATTTCAAGAAGGAAGTCTCCAGCTTTGAAAAATCCAAGAAATACCTTTGGCTCTTAGGAGGGAGAGAATTAAAAAAACATCTGACTGTTTCTTTGTTATAAGGAAACCAATGCTGCAAGTTTCTGATCCCCTGAAGCACTTGACAGCATACTCTCCTTGCCCCGTGTGGATGGGGACCCGAGGGACCCCAGGGGACGGACTGGCCTTCCTGCTCCGACCAGGGGATGTTACTGCCTTCCTGAGGATGACAATGCTCACCTTCTTCACTACGGACATTATATACGTTCAATACTTGCCTGGATTGAAGAAAGAACCTCCAGAAAGAACCAAAAATAATGGTTTTACTATTGCAGATAAAGGAGAACCTGCAAAGAGCCCACCGCCTAGAAACTGGACTGGACTGAATTTACCCTTTGTGCAAATAAAGACCACATGGTTGACCATTATTGATTTAATGAAGCAAGGTCACAGAGCAGGTAATGCAGGCCAGGCTTCAACACGATCGCATCAGTACAGCTGGCAAATTTAAAGCCTGAGATTTAACAGCATTACAGTCCTAAAGAACATGATTTTAAGGGAGCAATAGCTGTGCAGAGGCACACCGATGTCTGAAAGCAAACTGCACTAACCTTGCTTGTGCTACTGGTGTAGACTTAACTAATGTTTTTTCTCATTGTGTTTTTTTTTTTTTCTCAATGCATAAAAAAGGAAGACTTGTTGACTTGCATTTATTTGTTCAGATTAAAAACAATCACGGTACCAATCCAGAGCTCCAAATGCATGTGCCATAAATTCCAAATTGAAGGGGGAGCAAATGAGGAAGCCTGCCTAGGATCATAGGATCATACTTCAGGCTGGCAGGGACCGCAGGAGGTAATGCAGTAAATACCACTGCCTCAGTACCTTTCCCTTGAATAGCCCAGCAGGGGAAAGAGAAGGGTGGGTATTTCAGCGTGTCCAGGAAGCTAACAAATCTGGTTTCGGACAGATCATAGGAAAAGTGCCAGTCTCTGTACTGAGTATCATAAAAAAAAAGTACGTGTAAAGAGCAGCAGCAGGACACAAGCCTGCATTAGAAGAGAGCACTCTCCAGAGGCAGTTAGCTGGGTTCATCTATTCCCAGGAAACAGATGCTCCTGGGATTCGGTATCTTCTTACTGCACACAGGACGTGAGCTTGTTGCAACAGGTAGACAGAAATTCCTGCCTACCCTGCCTGAACCACCGAGCCTTTGTCAAACAGCAGCAGGTTTTCCACTGTGAAATGTAACCGATTTGCAGTATCCTGGAAGGCTGTCCAGATCTGCAGCATTTAACATACCTGACATTTAAAAATTATACCTGCAATAATAGGTATATTTTCCTTTAAAACCTATTCCATAACTGTCTCCGTTAAGGCTTCTTACAAGTTACGTTGAAGTCCCAGCTGCTTTCAGAGAGAGGACACCTGAGGAGGGGGGTGACTGACTCCAGCACAGAGCAGTCTTGCGCTACGTTCCCATATAAAAGGGGGTTTCTACCAAACCGTACCCTTTCAATACCCATGCTGCATGGGCAGGCTTAGAAGTCTGGAAATCACGTGTGCTCGCTTTCACGCAGTCCTGCATAACTAATGAAGTGATGATTCTCTGCTGCTTTCATCCTAAAGTAACATCTCAGCTGCCCTGCAAGCAACGTGCAATGTTCTATGGCTAAAATAATAATCACTTCGGCAGCGGATTACACCTATTTGCACAGCACTTAACAAGTGTGATATGACACAAACTACTGCTTAGGCTCAAAACCATTTTTCAGAATTAAGAATTTCTATATGACTCATTCACCCTGTGTCCTGGTTTTGGCTGGGATAGAGTTAATTTTCTTCCTAGTAGCTGGTATAGTGCTGTGGTTTGGATTTAGGATGAGAATAATGTTGATAACACACTGATGTTTCAGTTGTTGCCAAGTAGTGCTTACACCAGTCAAGGACTTTTTCAGCTTCCCATGCTTGGCCCGGTGCACCAGAAGCTGGGAGGGGGCACAGCCAGGACGGCTGACCCGGACTGGCCAAAGGGCTGTGCCATACCCTATGGCGTCACGCTCAGTATATAAACTGGGGGCAGTTGCCTGGGGTGGGGGTCAGTGACCATGGCTCGGGGATGGGCTGGGCATCGGTTGGCAGGTGGTGAGCAATTGCATTGTGCATCGTTTATTTTATTATTATTTTTTTCCCCCTTCCTTTTCTGTCCTATTAAACTGTCTTTATTTCAACCCACAAATTTTTTTTTTTCCTTTTTTTTCCCTGATTCTCTCCCCCATCCCACTGGGGAGGGAGGGGAGTGAGCGAACAGCTTTGTGGTGTTTAGCTGCCTGCAGGATTAAGCCACAACACCCTGTTATTTTTTTTTCCCCAGCAAAGTACCAATATGAGAATCCCCTTCTTCATGGGTCCACTTACATATTTCAGCAACCATGGATTTGCTACGGTGGCTTAGTAAGCTTTAGCTACTTCTGCCCAGTCCATTGCATTTGTCCAGGGTCTCTGGATACTTGGCAGGAGCCCAGGCAAAGCTGCGAATGGCCAAGGCACAGGTACAGAAAGCTAAATTTATTGTGGGGAGGAATCCCTTCTCCTGTGCAGATCTAATACCCGGTGTTGTGCTCTAGGTATGTCTGATTTGCTGAAGGCATGCCAGGGATTTCAGCTGCAGGTGAGCAGCATGCAACACCTCTGATGATTCAGGGCCCGCATGCGTGCCGTCTGGTGCATACGCCTCTGTTTCTGTTGGGAGGGAATGACTGATGTGACCTTTAAGCACATATTACACCTTCACGGGGCATGGTTGTACCCATGCAGCTATGCGCTCATTCCTTCCTTTCATTAAGGGATCCCATGTCCATCTTTGCTAACAGGTTCTCTACCTGCTTTCTCACCTTATTGAACTGCAACTGGTAGGAGCTTAGGAAAGCCAGCTAGCCCAAAACTGCGTCTACCAGCTGAGTGCCCCACTTCAGGTGCCTAGTTGCTCTCCAGCACCCCAAAAACGCAAACCCAACAGAGAACATTGCACTTATTTTTTCTGCGCCTCATTTCTCCACCTGTGATGTGGGAATACAGACGCTCATCTTCCTTCGTAGGATGTCCATATTGTCAAAGAGTAGAAACTGTAGTTATCTAGGTCCTTCTCCATGCCGTAGTGAACAGAGCACCAATGCCTTCAGAAGTATCTTGTAAGTGATGTAGTTTCTTGAAGCCTCGCTGGCTTCCTTTCAGCCCATCGACATTCGGCATACACATCTTCTAAAGAAAGGCTCTGGAAACCAGGAAAGAATAAACTCGGAACAGGCTCAGAGAGACCAGGTATGGACACAATTCCCACTGACCAGAACGAAGAATGGCCGAATGTATCATGAACCCTTTGCTAGCACACGTGGTCTACTTTTCTCTAGTTCTCTCTGTTGCACTTTGGACCATTTAATACCACAAATGTTAAAGCAGTTCCTGCCTTCAGATCCCAGAGCGAGAACTTCTGTGGGTTGTCTCAGTGGAAATGCATTCAAAGAGACACTAAAATGAAGCGTATGGGTCTTTGCAAGAACAAATGCCTGTCGGCCTGGGAAACTGCCAATTGTGTGGCATTAGATGTAGAAAAGGACTTGAGCAACTCAGCTCACACATCCTTTCTCGTGCTGCATACTAAAGCTGTGGATGAGTCAGTATGGCTGAGTGGGAGAACCAGACAGGTCTGAATCACCGCTTTTGCCTCATCTCTGAAGCACTGTTATTTCCCTGCAAATAATTTCAAGTCTCAAAGCCATAGAAGAAGCCCAGGAGTGGTGATCGCAAACCTCATACCCCAGAAGGAGCCAACTGGTTAATGAAAATTCACAGCTGCTTCATGTTTGAAGACACTGATTTATGTAAAAGGAAATTAGCTAATTAATCTTAAAATCCTGGAACTTGAGAAGTATTTGGAAAGACACTAAGCTCCATTTCAGGATTTCACTGAAGCTATGTATTATTCAGCTCTTTCCATTGCTGTTCAGACTGATGTATGAGAGGTTTGAGAAACGCAGCCGTGGAGTCTGACAGGATAAATGTTAAAAAAGTCTGAAAAGGACCAGGTTTTCTTTTAAGTACAGAGAAGTAAGAAAGAAACAGTGTGGGATCCTGGTACTCTGTCAGGCGGATCTTCATCTTTCTGTTGAGTTCAGCGGGCTCTAGATAGAAACCTCTGCAATATGTGGGAAGACACCTTCACGCACTGGGAAAGTAAATTGAGGACTTTTATCTGCTAAGTGTTATCTATATCTGGAAGACCACCAACTTTCTGCGTTTTACTTACACCAACAGATAACAAGTATTTGCACGTCATGAACGCTTGATTGATCCTTTTATACCTGCTATATATCCTTTAATATCTAGTGCTTTCAACTAACTAGCTACTTTAATAATAATAAAACTAAAGACAATGCTAAATAAAAGTTAAATGAAAATAATTACATAAAAAGTAAAAAAATCAAGGATTTCTGACTTTTATAATCTCAACAATTATTTAAGAAGAAACCAATACAGTTCTACAGAAAGAACTTCATACAACGTATGAAATCCAACTGAGAAGACAGTTTCAAATCTCTGCAAACAGCCGTATCAGACTTCTGCAGAAGAGCTATTAAGTTAGGATTTCTCACATAAAGTTGGCGTATGTACATTGTACAGTGTAATGACCCGGAGCTGCAAAACTCAACTGAAATATGTAAAAGGAACAGAATTGTGACTGCAACACTTTTATTAGTTTCCTGCTGGTTGCTTTCATTTGCAGAATTTAGAAACAGAAAAAGAATGAGACTTTTATGTTTTTTTTCCTATGTGCAACTCTATGCTAATAACTTATTTCAGGCTAAGAAAAACATCAAGAAAGAATAAAATTATTGTCTTTGTGAGAGAAATCTCTGTGTCTGTGTGCGTCTTCCTTGAAGGAAGCTTTGGCAACCTTAAGAAAAAAAATGCAAGCTCTCTTGACAAGGCTGGCAGGCTTAGAAGTGGAAAGATCTAATATACAGAACACCGGAGGCTTCGTAGTTCAATACGCACAGCCCGGGGAACCTCGGTCCTGGCTAGACACATCTTTAAAGCAATGCACTTTGCTGCCGCATTAACGTTTTTTGCCTCGCACAAAATATCTGTCTTGCCCAGATTTGATATTACTTCAAGTCAGGTGTAACAGGCAGCACTAGTGATGTGGATTTGAGCACAGATTCTGCTTTCGCTCATGTTTGCAGTTGCCTGCATCGCAGTGAGGACACGGTCTGCGTTACTGAAGGGCTGTTTGTCCTTCATCAGCCTCCCTCAGTCCTTCTGGATGCTCACGAGGACAGGCAAGCGTAGCGTGGTGGTCCTATTTCACACAACTAATTGAGAAAGAATTGCACCCTACTCCAGTACAAACGGTATGGAGTATGTCCCCAAAAGTCCCTGCAACGAATGAGGGGGAACGCAGCGCCACTGCTGATGCGGTGACTCAGATTTGGTGGTGTAATGTCTTCAGAGGTTGACTTGGCTACCAGATTGCTGAGAGCTGGGTGCCATTCGCTCAGCTTAACTTGGCAAAACTATGTTAACCTAACTGGAGACAAAAATACATTTTAAAAAGTAAAGGAAGGAAAAATTGTCTCTAGGAAAACAGTGGACTTAGCAGAGTGTAATAATGTCATTCCCCAGTTCTTAATTCCCATTTTGTATGCCTTACTGAAAATTTCTCAAAACAATGACCTTACATAGGTCTTCATAAAGTGGCTTGTGCCTGCTAAAATAATAAGAACTATGTAATTACTAAATAGGCATACAGCATCTATTTCTCTTTGACCTTCACATATTTACCCTGTTCCTGTAACCTGGCTACTTTCTTGGGGTTTCTTATTATGCGGAGACGCGGACGAGCAAATAAGACAAGAAAGATATTCCAAATTGATCATCCTGGGAACACCCCGTATAAACAGGTTTGAATGTCTGCTGGAGAGCCCCAACCCAATCTTTGTATTTTAAGGAAAAGTAATACCCCTGTGGTTATTTGACAAATGGATCTGGATTGTGTTTCAATTGTCAGAAGCCAAAGAGTATCCATCTCCTTTGCTTCAGCGCTAATAGCGCATGGAAAGCAAAACATGTTTAACTTGCGGCGATCCTTTCAGCGTCTGTGCTTTTCGTAATAAAGAAGTGTTTGCTGTGAGATGGTGGCAGGAAAAAAAAACAAACCACCACTTTACAGAGTATGGGAAAGGAGTGCTGGCTTCCAAGCCTGATTTTTCGAACACCAGTGGATTACATTTGCAACATTGTCCCTGGCACATTTCCAGGAGTCTAATATAGGAAAGGTTTTTGGTTTCTTTTGTCTTTTCTTTCCCTTTCCTTTTCCCTTTCCTCTCTTCTCATTCCTTCCTTCCTTTCTTTCCTTACTCTTCTCTTCCTTTCTCCTAGGAACTGGTAAAAAAGACAATATGTGGAAAACCAACATCTTTATTCTTATCCTTCAGTTGGAATCAGGAAGTTTCGTAATTTATTTTTTTTAAGAGTGAGACAGAGAGCGGTGCAACTGTGCGGCAGTCACCGGAGCGACCTACCCTGCTTTCGGACCAGCTGATCTGCGCAGAACCAGGGCAGAGATTCACCTCCGCGAGAGCGAGCCCCGCGCGGACCCGCCTGGGGCCAAAGGGCGCTGCCGGCCTTGGCTGCTCCTGGGCCCACCGGCTCCTGGTGGGCAGGAGCGCGGATCTGGAGGCCCATCGTTCAGCCCGGCCAGGGGCAAAGGCGGGAAGAGCGGGAGCTGGCGCCGGGCACTGCAGCGGCGCTGGGGGGTTTCTGCTTCTGCAGTGCCGGGTTTCACCGGTCAGGCCCTCCGCCGTGAACCGATGTCACCAGCAAAGCCCAAGAGACATGGCGTTTGTAAGGGGCGCGAAGGAGCGACTGCCCGGCGCCGGATGGGTGGTGGGACCTTGGCCGGGCGCGGCGGGGCGCTCCCCGGGGGGCACCAGCCGGGGCCCCTCGCGCTTTAGGACATCAAATTTATGGAGAACTGTCACAGGCGGAGAGGGGCGGAAGGCCAACGGACGCGACCAGCTCTCCCAGCTCTCCTGAGCCTTTACCGGGCGTGACCCCCGCGATGCCCCATCGCCACGGCCCCTCCGCGACCCCTCCGTGGGGGAAGAGGCGGGTGGGCTCCCTTGCGGCGGCGCGGGGGGAGATGCCCCGTACCGCAGCCGCCAGGCGGACGGGAAACCCCCGCGGGCTCCCGGAGGGCCGCTGCCGGGCCGGCACAGGCCGCGCTGCCGGCGGCGGGGCGGCCCAGCTGGCGCCCGCCGCTTCCCAGGGGGCGCCCCGCAGCACCGCCCGACGGGGCCGGCGCGGGGCGGGGCCGGGGCGGGCGGCGGCCAATGGCGCGGCGGGGGCGGGGCGGGCGGCGCAGGAGCACCGGGCGGTGACAGCCAGGCCCCGCCCCCCGGCGGCGAGCGGGCGCCCGCGGCGAAGAGGGCAGAGGAGCGGCGCTGAGCTCCACGCCGCCGCCTCACCCCCCCCCCCCCCGCCCGCCCCGCACTTGTTGGCCGCCTCCGCCGGGGGAGGGCGGTTACCCCCGCCCGCCTCCGTCCGTTAAGGGAGGGCAGCGCCGGCGCCCCCGCGGAGGCGTGTGTGATGGTGCGGGCATGGCAGGGCAGCCGGCGGCCGCGGCGCTGCTGAGGCGGGGGGCGGCTGGTCCCGGCCCCGGCGGCGGCGGCAGCAGCAGCGGCGGCGGCCAGCGGGGGCTGCCTCCCTCTCTCGCCCGCCCGGCGGCCGCCTCCTCCCGCCCCGGCCGGCGCTGAGGAAAGGAGGGAGCGCCTCGCCGTGCCGCGCCGCGCCGCGCCGTGCCGCCCGCCTCGCCTCGCCCCCCGCCGCCGCCGCCATGCTGCCCGGGGTGGGGGTGTTCGGCACCGGCCTGACGGCGCGGGTGATCGTGCCGCTGCTGAAGGCGGAGGGCTTCGCCGTGAAGGCGCTGTGGGGCCGCACGCCCGAGGAGGCGGAGGAGCTGGCCAAGGAGATGAGCGTCCCCTTCTACACCAGCCGCATCGACGAGGTGCTGCTGCACCAGGACGTCGACTTGGTCTGCGTCAACTTGCCGCCGCCGCTCACCCGGCAGGTCGCCGTCAAGACCCTGGGTGAGTGGGGGCGGGCGGCGGGGGCCGAGCCGCGGGTGCCCGGCGCTTCCCGCCCCCCCCCCCCCCGCCGCCGTAGCAAGCCGAGGGGCGGCGGGGGATGGCGCTGCGGCAGCCCGGTGTGACACCCCGCATCCCCGGTCCCCGCCGGTGCGCTCCCCGGCAGCCGGCGTCCGGCCCTCCGGGATGCTCGGGCGAGCCGGGGCAGGGCCGGGCCTGACACCCGGCCCACGCAGCGGGGGGGGGGGAGCGGGAGGAGGGAGCAGGTGTCATCCTCGTGGCGGTAAGAAAAGGAGAAAAGTCGGGGTGAAAAGGAGAAAATAATCATCCTGCCTGCGTTTGGTTTGCGTACGCGCCTGGCAGGGGAGCGGGGAGCTGAGCGTCGCTCCCGCCTCGGGGGCACCGGGGCTGCTGGGGGGCGGGGGGCGCCGGCTCGGCCCCGGGCGCCGGGTCACCCCCCAGCGGCGAACCGGCGAAGGGGGGCAGGAAGCGGCGACGGCGGAGGAAGCGTTTTTTACACCCGCGGCTTAATGAAGATCACGTACAAAGGGAAGGAGGGACTGAGAAAGTAGGCACGCACTGCTGTAAGCCTCTCTGGTTTCAGGCTTGCGAAAACGGGCCGCATCTCGCGTTCCCTTCGGCGGGCGTAAGTCTGGGCTCCGCTCTTTCACCTTCGTGATCTCTGGCCCTTACACGCTTGTTTTCTGATGGGTTTTAGCGGCAGTACCCTCTGGAGTAAGGAAGTCTTAATTTGTCCCTGCAAATATAGGTGGGAAGGGGTAAAAGTGAGGGGAAAACGCCGTGAGTCATCTTTGTTGCAGAGCGGGTTGAGGTTAGCAAGTCAGGGCGGCTGGTTCGGCTCTGGGGCGGCAGCTATGTAGGCTGATGGCTATCGCTTTCAGCCTCATAAATGTGTGTGGCAATGTCGTAGTGTTACATTGCTGCTAGCGTACTCATTAGAATTAGTTACCATTCAAACTGCTGCTAGTATCGCAGCCAGTTAGTGTTTTCAGCCTTTAAAATTAAGCAATGAAGGGAATTAAGGCGGTACCTATAAAACCTTAAGTATAGTGTAGGCATTTGTCTGGAAACCTTGCTCGCTGTTACTTTCTGTACTTGGAAATGCTTGTCTCTGAGTCAGAGAATTTGTTTGTCCTTTATGGCATACTTTTGACTTCTTCCTCAAGATACAAGACTTGCACCAGAGGTCCGACTCGCTTGCCAAAACGATATGCGAATGGATTCGTAATGTAGAAGTACATACCCCACAAAGCGTGAATAAAAGACAGCACCAAGGTAACAAGGTTTCATGTTTGACACACATGAATTTGGTGACAATTGTGTCAGTTTTCCTGTGGCACACTTTCCTGCAGGTGTTGCTTTTGGAAGTGCCCCAGCTTGCCTGTGCTCCTGGAGGTGGAGTCCCGCGAGGTTTCAGGCGGACAGCAGGCATCTGGTGCAAGAACAAAATTTCTGAAATAACAAAGAAACACAATTGGTATGATTTTTCTGGAGGGCTTAAAGTAATATGTTTTGGCGCTCTCTGAATATTTGCAGCTAAAGAAGAAAAAAATCTGTTCCCGAACATGTGCTGAATTTATGAATGATGCTGACAATTGGTGTAGCTGAGATGTTACTGATAACTTGCTGATGCAATCTGCTAGCAACAGACTGGGGGGGGGGGGGGAAGGAAGGTGTTTTCTCCCTATTCATTGGTATTGTACCATTCTTAGTTCCCTTTCACCTCTAGTTAATTTGGTTTCCTCCCATTCCCCAATGTTAGTTACTTGCATGTTGCAGTGATAGTAAAATGTGTGTGAAAATGCATGGTTTGGTTACTAAGTAGGGATTAAACGCGTTACAAGGTGATAATGTGCAATGTGTTTTTTTTTTTTAGTGTATTACTTAAGGGATTATTATTTACAGAAATATCTCTTGACTATAACTAACTCTTTCCTCAGTTACTTCAGAGTTAAACTTTTACTGTTTGGTTGTTGCTTATTTTTTTTTGTGGTGTATGTTTTTTTGTTGTTTTTTTTTTTTTTAAATTCAGGCATTGGATCCTTAACAATGCAAGTTCTTGCATGTTCATACAGGTGCAAACATGGGGCTAGAGCAGCGGTTCCTGAACTGCTGAGGGGAACACCTCCCTGCTGGCAGCTCCTTCTCCTGGTCCTGCTTGTGCTTTGTGGCTTGGGAACTGTTGTGCCTGGGAGTGATTATATTGCTTTAATCACTGAATTTTCTGTTTTGAGGGGAGGAGTGCAGTTGCATTCATCAAGTGGGGCTTTCAAAAACCTCTGGTAAGCACAGTCAATGTTGTATAGATTGAGGAAAGCAGAAGCTGGAAAAACTTTCCTTACTATGATAAGGAAAGGATGGGGGTCTTTTCTCTTTTTTTCAACTTGATTTTTTTCTTTTTTTCCTCTTGAGATTTCACAGAAGAAACATTATGCAGCAGCTAGTGACAGGACATGGACAGGGATACCAGAGGTTTTACTCATAGATGGAGGCTTCAGGAGGACTAAACACAATACCCTGCATTGCAGCAGAAAAGGTTGAGAAAAACATGGGTTATTTGTTACTACACCCAGGTCTGGCTTCCATATGAGGGGAGGCATATCTGGCCTCAGAAGAGACGGTAACCAACTTTTCTTTTGTACCTGTGTTTTATTTTAAATTGGCTTGGTGCCCAAGCTGTGTTTTCATTTGGGGAGGCTTTATTATTAAAAAGTAAAAGCCTGGGGAAGCAGTTGGTGGTGTTTCCCTCGCCTGTCTAGAACTGTGTTTACACTGTGAATTTGCGGTGCATTCAGATCCATTCTGGCCTATTTCCGATGTGGACTCCGGAGGTGAAGGTGGGGTGAAACAGGTGTCCCCTGCAGCTGTGTTTATCTCAGACCACGCAATGGGAAAAATTCGGTTGCTTTGTTTTCACTAGTACGTCTGACATGTAGATGTATTGCTGCTTTAAATGTATTTTTGGCACGGTGGCCTGCCACCAGCTATTATAACACAAATGTGTGAACACACACCCCAGCTGAGGAAGTCCCCAACCTGTGGCTTCCTGGAAGCTGGGGGCGGGAGAAAATGGGAGAAATATGGCTTTAAACTTGCCCTGTTAACTTTTCCTCTAAGCCTCTGCTGCTCATCTCTGTTAGGAACATGATCCTGAGCTGGATCTGACTCTGTATGGCAGTTTTCTTAGGAGGTTGGGCAAGTCTCTGGAACTGACCAAGTTCGAGAGAACTGGAAACTAGGCTGGTTTGGATGATGACCAAAAGCATGAATGAAACCCGTGGCGTTTCATGTGAAATACGCTGATGGCCTCTGTCACCTCTGTGTGAAAGGAATAAAATTCCCTGCTTGCTTCTGCAAAACAGGGCTGATCGACCCTTTCTCTTTCCTGACTCTGGTCTATCCCGCTTGCTTAGGAGCGTTTTTGTTTATTGCTGTTTCTACTCATTGCCTGTAGTTGTGGCTGCTGGGCGCCTGCATAATGCAAAACTAAGGTGCCGACTGACTTGCTGCTTGCTGGTCAAGAAAGATCAATGGTTGAATACTTGTGTCAGCATAGCAAACAGTCCTTGTGTTGAATAAGGGCATTTTCCATTCTCACTGAGCTGAAAAGTTTGTCATGTTTGCTAGAAGTGGTCTGCTTTTCCCCTGCACGCATGCATCGGCAATACAGTCTACACACGGAGATGTGTTTGCATACAGGGACAAAATATGTCACCAGAGTCCCTGTTTGTGCTCAGCATCAGAAAAGTTGCTGGTACAGACGATGTGACTTTCCACCTAGTTGAAGATTGTCAATGCATGACTTTTCACGGTATAACCCCTCCTGCTTGGTCAATATGATATGGCATTCTTCAGATCCTGACTAAAATGCTTCCCCAGCGTGACTACATAGCTGCCACATCAGGTGAAGTGATTTGCGCTGAGAGGGCCTTGATGACATTTCATCTCTAAGCTGAAAGGGATGTCACAGCTGTTTCTGAATTTCTGGTCCTGTTGGTGCTTGACTCAAGTCAACTTGGCTAAAGAGAACTTATTCCTGAGGTTCACATAAATGTTTCTGGGGAGCAAATGTTTTGCTTTTGGGAAGAGTCAAGTGCCGGATGCTTTTTAAAGCATGTCTCTGGAGATGTTGCCCTTAATTCTATTTACAGTGGTTTTGCTTACTCTTTAATCTTAAGTTAAGGACAGGAACACTGAGCTGTGTGCTGAATATTCACTGCACGTGTTCACAACCATGTCTACATAGTATTATTTTTTTAAATGTTTATGTTGTAGTAGTGCATGGTAGGAGTCCGTTCTGCCCGGGGACTATACAGAGCATGACTTTCCCAGCCCTCCGGAGGTTGTTCCTCTTAAGGAGCACTTAAATTTGTTTGCTGACCGGTGCTGCTTCTGTACTTGCTTGTGGTCATGAGGGAGCATCTTTATTTAGAGAGAAATGTAAATAGTACTGCTCAGATCCTCACCTTCCTACCCCTTCCCAGGAATCATGAGCATCGCACAGGCTTGCAGTACAGGCCTACTGTCCTGAAGATGTTTGTGAGAACCCCTTGTTAACGCACTGACAACGTGTCGCTGGATCGACCCCTGAAGTGGGAGGAACACCAGCTATGGTGAAGTAATTCACAGATGTGATGCAATCTCTAACTAATTTCTACATTCCTCTGCACCTGTGCAAATCAGGCAGAGGTTACAGGGTTGTTACAGGGTTGTACCAGTGGATAGAACTTGGTCCAGAGTTTGTAAAGTGGTTAGGATCCTTTGGGATGAGATGCTCTATTAAGGGAAAATATTATCAAGATTATTTATTATTAATAGCAATGTAATATCTGTCCTGCAATATTGAGTTTAAATTTGACCTAACAGTAGTGACTTTCAGCAGAACACACTTGGAAGGCAGATGAGTTTGCAGCATATTAAATGTGAATTACGGTCATCTTGTTGCAAAAGAAAAAGTCAGATGAAGTGCTGTCTATTTTTAATCAGCAGAGCTAGCAAAGGCTATGATGCCTTTTTTTGCACGTATTAGAAAGTCAGCCCAAAGAGCCTGCTGGCAATCGGCTGCACGTCATCTTCTTACTTGAGTGATGATGGTACACCACAGAAAATGGTACCTAGCTCTTCCATTGACCTTTTTCTCTCAGTGCTCCAGACCTTTAATTCCAGTGTTATTCCCATAAAACTTCTACAGACATGCTGTGGGATTGGGCCTCCGAGACAGTTAAGGTGAAGAGCGCTGTTCAGGTACTGTTTAAAAACCAAACAAATAATAAAAAATGACAAAAAAACCCCAAAACCCTTGTTGCCTTTCTGGCCTTCAAGTCAAAGGTGTGTTTTCATTTTTTCCCAATTGTCCTCTTCTGTCTGAAAGTAACCACTAGTTCCGTTGTTGCAGTGGTGGTGTAGGTTGGGAGCCCAGTATGGACCAGACTTGGGATACTGGGGCACTGAACTCATACCCTGATGACACACCGAAATTTGCCTAGACTAAGGAATAGCCAGTTGTGATTGAAGCGGTTGTATTAAACCGTGTTAGGCATGAAGACCATCATTGCGATTCTGTATCCAGTTGGGTCAGTTTGTGTTGCTGCAGTTTCCTCTCTACTGTTTTAACGCAGAGTGTCCGGCCTTGGGGATCCCAAAAAGGCTGCAAAGATGAGTTGCTGTGTTGCTGTCTCCGGACCAGTGTGGGCAGCTGAAGCAGGACGGGCTGAACCTCCGGAGGACTGCTGCAGGTCTAGTCTGTGCCCGCTCAACCAGAAGCCATAGCGCCATGGAAAGTAGCAGTGCTCTTGGTTTAGGCAGTTGCCATCCTCTGTCAGAGGTTACCGTCCCCTGTAGGTGAGCTGGCTGAAACGAATGCGTGCCCAAGCCCTCAGCCGCCCTGCTTCTCTCTGTGATTTAAATGGCAAAACGTGATGCCAGAGCACAGGTGCCCTCCTTCCATCGGCTCGGCTGCCGGGGGCTTGGACCTTTGGCGCAGGAGCAGTGAAGAAAGTGAGAGCGGTGCTGGCCTCTGCTACTGCTGGTGTTTGATCTGTCACACTTTGTTAGGCAGAGCCCATAGTCAGGGCGGTGATATTTTGATCAGAAATCTGACTGTCTTTTAAATACACGAGTCGGAGGTGCTTTTGTCTTTTTTTTTTTTTTTTTAAATCTTTAGGTAGACAAGTTCTTACGGCCTTTATCTGTTTCACTGTGCTTTGAACACTATTCTTCTTGCACTATTCTAGTCTTACATTGGTGTTAGCAGTGGTGGCAAATACAGCTGTTTTTCCTACTGTCTGTGGTACTGGAAAAATCTCAAAGACTGTTGCACACTGTTGCTGTTCAAAGACTAGTACATGCTAGTGCTGTTTCCAGCACAGGTCCTTCCAGGGCATCCTTATCAGTGTTAACAGCGGTGCACTGGCATTAGCAATGCCGTAATGTCGTGATTTGAGGTTGAAAGTGGCTGAAAGAGCTAGGTAGCTCTCTTAGGTGTGGCTGATGAAGATTTGACTAATGTGGTGTTAACTAGGAAAGGGCTGGAAAGAGTAAAATCATCTCCCGTGAACAAAGCAGGCATTACTGCTAAGGGTGTAAGCATGCGTGTCTAGCCTCGTGGCTGTGCTAGCGAGGATGACCTCTTGTATTTCTCTTGCTGGCACAGTTGGTAGAGCGGATATCACGTAGACAGCATCTTGTGCAACTATTTTTTGGGGTAAGCCATTTTTTATTTAGTTGGCTTACCTGCTGTTGTAAATTAAAGGCCGCTAACAATTGAAAACAAATGCATTGTGAAGACACTTTTTTAATTCAAGAGGTACCTCAACGTTTTGCACAGTTAATCAATTCAAATTACAGAAAGATGGTGTTCTTATTTCAGCTATGTTAAAAGAGGATTGTAAAACCATGTCTACACACAAAATGCTCCAATATTTTTAAAATGGGACAGGTGTGCCATGGATGCTGTTACACAAACGGAAAATGTGTAGCATAGCTTTCTTCTATGAGAAGATGAGAGAAGGTCCTGATAAAAGACGTGTTTATACTGTTAGAGCTGTGCCCAGGCTAAGTACTGTAATTATTTGACTTCTGGAGTAGATGATTGCATCCCTAACTGGTAGGGCCATATAACATGGAAAGCAGCAGAAAACAGATTTTATTATCATTCTTTCCTGCGTACCTTTGTGCCTTTATTCTGACAAGTTGTGGCCACTGTGTCACCTGCTGCGGTACTGAGCTGTCTGGTCCCTCTTCAACAGACCTTTCCTCCGTGACTCTCTGTCTTGTTGCTGGATATTAGGACCAAGTGCTCAGTGGTGTAGGTAAAGGGCAGCGGACTTTGAGTGGGAGCTCTGCAGATGAAGGACTTGCGTCCTGCTTCTTTTGTCCAGATTTTGGAAGAATATTAAATAATAAGGGAATTAAGGAAGAATGTGTAGATAAATGCAGAGAAAGGAAAATATGTTAGACTAAATTTTCAAGCCTTCCACTGTTACCTCTTTTCTCTCTTTTTTTTTTTTTTTTTTTCCTTAAAGTCCTCTCATGCCCGAGACTGACACTACATGACAGAGATTTGCTGTATGACTCCAGACATGGATAGTCGAGCACAGCCCTTGATGGAGGCAGGGTAAAAACTCTGCAGGATGCTAAATACGTTGTTCTGTCTGCTTTTGTTTGAGAACTAAGTAAGTTGTGTTGAAGCATATTACAACTTACTGTCCTTTTCTTTGCGCAGTAGATTTTGCCCATTTAGCAATAGTGGTGGCAAAGCACCGAGGATGAAAATGGAGTTAAATTTCTAAGAGGGCCAAGGCTGGTGTTTTTCACAGGCCACTACAATGCAACAACACCCTTCACTGTTAATATCAGTTTGCCGCAGCGTTATCCGGAGTTGCTACAAATTGTTCTGGTTTCCTCAAACCACCAAAGCAGAAGTGTTTACCCTACTGCTTTTTGTTTATTATTCATATAATAAACTCTTAGCTCGTAAGAGTGAGCTGTCAAAGTTAGGGACTTAATTTACAAGGTCAGTGTGCATGCAGGTAACAAAAAAATGATTTCAGGTCTTAAGTCTTGATTTAAACAAATTGATTTAAATGGCTATGTAATTAAACACGAACAATCCCTTGTGTAGGTTCCCTAAATTGATTTAAGGCCTGGTCCGCACATAGATTTTTGTACCAGCGTAATTATGACGGCAAGGGGTATGATTTCTCTAATGTAATAATTGCTGCATGGCCATTAGAAGTCCAGCTGGTGTGACTCCTGGCATGAGTGCTGTTCTGCTGGCATAATGGCATCTGTATTTGGTACAGGTTATTCCCACTCCTGTGCAGGCATAAATTGTTGGTCGCATATACGAGCATTCAGCTGGTATGTGTTCACGTTATTGGTGTAGTCCAGCTCTAGTTGTATTGGTATAGCTGTACTCTGTGTAAAGGTGGCTGATGTATTAATTTAGGTGGTTTATTGTTGTGGACACTGGGAGGAATCTGGTTTGGCTTTTGGGTCACTGAGTTTGGAGGCCTTTGAGCAGAAGTCCACAAAAGGTCGAAAGAGTTTTTCTGTGCTTGTTCAGGAGCTGGCTATGCTAAAAATGTGGTGGTGAAGAGCAGAGGAGGCTGGGCCTCGCTGCACTGCACAGCCGGCACTGAACACCGATGTCGGACAAGACTCACGCACCTGGCAAGCGGAAGCGTCATTATCCTTGAGCACCGCGGGTGCCCCTTATAGCTGCGCTTCCAGATGGTGGAACTGGCACCCAGGACAGCATGAACACCAGATCTTTATTAAAACACAGGTCTGAAATCTGACCCACAGGGTAACAGGAATTTTAGGGAATTGTGGAGGACGAGAGTTTATCCCCCCCTTCTTCTTTGGAAAGAGATAATATCATCCTTTGTTTTAGCACAGCCAGGACTAATGATGAAAATTGTTATTTATCAGGCCTAACTCCTAAGTATGAGCATGGTGAAGAGCACAGAAAATGAGAACACAGTGTGAGGAACTTGGTTGCTAGTAATATAAGAATAAACATAATGATTTAACACAGGGAGTAAAATTACTTTCATCATTTGCTACTGTGCCAGAGTTTAACCTGAGGGTGAAAACCTGTGCCTTCAGTTCCATCACAGCAGCAGTCACAGCTTTAGTGAAGCAGATGGGGGGGTTGAAAAAAAGGTAGCAACTTTGTTTTGCATTCTGATGTTTCCACGGCTTTTATCAGCAATAAAGACCCTTGTTTTGGCACTTCCTCGCAGTGGATGTTTGGCAGTCTTTAGCTCTTCCATCTGGCCATTTTTTGCCAGGAAATGCCCAGAAGGGAGGTCATGGTTGAATTAAATACTATCTCTCGGGTACTGGGCTTCACGTGGCTAATGAGAAGCCTTAACATAGAGAGCTTTTCAAAATCCAAATAGAGTCAAGCAAGGAGAAAGAACTATAAAATAGTAGCTATCCTTTCTGGGCTGGAGTGACATTGCTTAAAAATGTGAAACCAAAGGCTAGACTGAGCACTCGGAATTCTTTCTCTCGGTGTTCATACATATACATTATACATAGTTCCATATATGTATAAAAATTAAAAAAAAAATTAAGGTGAAAATGTATAAATTAAAAATTCCTGGAAGTCCCTCCCCTTCCTGTACTTCCTCAGCCTGTAAAAGACAATGCAACTGTTACTGTTTCATGTGGGGATAGGAAAGGGGAGAGCGAATAGCTCGGAGAACATCTGGAGCAGTTGCAGCCAAGCTTGTGCACATCAAAATAAATTCCAGAAATGTGCCTGAAAGATGCGTGTAAAAGCTCGGATTCTGATCTCACTTGCTGCGTTGTAAATGCAAGTAAAGCTCCACTGGATCAAAGGAAATAGTTGAAATTTATGGTGACATTTCTGAGAACATGTGGCACAAAAGAAAAACTAACCACGCCGCAGGGACAGGAGCCTGGCCTTGCAGATCTGTGTCCTCTCGGAAAAGGCATCTCTGTCAATTGAGGAAATGATTGGTGGGAGTCTTGGGACACGGCTCTGCAAATCTTTGCTTATTTCAGTAGTCTCCTTGAAGGCAAAATCCTCGATTCCTTACGTGGAATATTTGTCAGGTGTAATAATTCATGTAAGTAGGAATTTGCTTGCAAACTGCTTTTGTACCAGTTCATTAAAAAAATCCAAAGATATAGCTACATCTGTGCAATTCCACAGCTCGATACGGTTGTGATTGTATAACATGTTACGGCAGCCTGTCTGCAGGAATAAAAAATAAGATGGAAAATATTTGGAGCGGAGGTACTTAGAAATGTTAGCCATAGACTATGAAAGCCTATCGCTAAATGAGCATGATGGAGCTTGCAGAACTCTTTTATGACTTGCTGCTTGCTTTGAAGGAACTTAACAATTTAGTGTTTTGAAAGATGCTTCATGGTTAAGCAGTGTGAGATGCCCTGATAAGGACTCGTTTCTTGGGCAGAGTGCTAAGCAGCACTCCCTGAGACTAGTTTGTGGAAACAAGATACAGCATTATCCAAATACATGAGAAGGTGTCCTGAATTTTGTATCCTTGATTAACAGGTGGGACTCATTATTCGGGTTGTTGAAGGATTCTGCTTAAAAATCTGTGTCATGAGGTGCTCAGTTTGCAGGGGTGACATCTTTGCTAAACTAGCCAAAGTACATTTGGACGTGGTCTATGACCATTGGCATAGCTTGAGAGAACCATGGACCTGAAATGAAATTCTGGCTATAAGTTTTACTGGATGCCACCATCTAACCATTAGGAAAAAATACTTTGATGCATTGTATGCCTAAAATGAGGAAAGTCTGTTCACAAGCCATCTCACTTCTATCTCGTAAATGCTGATCTGTTTGCTTGTGAGATTCGATGCTAGCTAGCAGATTTATTTATGCCTTTGATTATAGTGCTGTCTCGCAGCTCTTCACATAAATTTAATTGTGTTGGTACTGTGGTTGTCATTGTTTGAAATCACAGATTTGTTCACATAGGCGAAGGTGATCCTTCACAGGGCCTGATGTGCACAGATGTTTCGGCAGCTGCTGAGACCAAACCTGCTGCCATCTGTGTGCAGAGAGACCCGACCCCTTACGTGGCAGGTGGGGACAAAATTGTTGCATTATACCCTTGGCGTGTGTTTGATGAGACTCCTATCTGCTCTAGGCAAGAGTGGCGTAATGCGAATAGGCTTGAGGATTTCTCTCCTGAGCTTTCATTCTTCATAACGCAGGTTGTGTGTTTTAATTGATTGCACTTACCTGCCTTCCTGAAACTGATTTCATCTTTCAGGGCTCCCAAAACTACGGATTGGGGATGGGAGAGCACAGAGGGATTAAGAGACTTGATGAAGCTTGTGTGGGAAGCTGATGACAGGGACAGAAGCTGGGTCCTCTGATGTCTGCTGTTTCACCACGGGACCTGCTGTGGCTGAATGCTGTTGAGTGGACGGTGATCGTGACAAATGTGTCTGAGCTGCTGGAAGAGGACCCATCTCTGTCGCTCTGGCCAGGGCCTTTCCCTGGATCGTTGTGCAGGTGGTCTAGAACCAGGGTGGGAAGAGAGGAGTGGGGACAGTGCAGGAAAACCTGATTCCCTGTTGAAAATAAGCTCTCTCTACACTCTTGTTGGTGTCCCTTTTTAATGTGTACAGGGCAGCTTGTGAAGGAGTTGCAAGGACTGTTGGAGGGGCTCCTTCCTCCGGGGAAGATTCGTGGCTGGGATTGAGTGATCGGTGGCTGTGTCGAGTTTGAGGATTGTATCTGGCACTGAATATTCTGTGGGTTATTAATGCAAGTAGTCATCTTTCCAGTGTTGGAGCTTTATTTAACAGATGCTGCAAAAATCTTACTAAGCCAGCTTCCTATGAGCAGTGATGGCTCAGCAGCTGGGAGGCTTGTGTATTTATTTGTAATGAAGTACGGAGTTTGTCTTTAGTGTATGTTATGGCCCTCTGCAGGCTGGGAAACCCTTTTCTTTAGCAAATGGGCAGGGCCTTTCCGTGCTGACTGGAGCAACTGCCTTTTTGGAAGACATGCAATAGCATATACGTAGGTGTTGTTGGTTGCAAATACAACCTTGAGCATGGGCTTAAGTTGATGGGAGCAAGTTGAGATTTGCAGCTGCTGCTAGGAGGTGCTCAAGTGTAAAAAGATACTTAATATCAGGTCTGGACATTATTTTTTCAGTCCTGTAGACTGCTCGCCTGGGGCCTCCTGCGTTGGGCAGAATCATCCTAGAGCACTGGGTGAAAGCGAGTAGGGTGCTGGTAGCTGCTGGAGTTGTCGTGTACCACCTCAGTGTAATTGTGCTTATAAGGAATTTGCACTAGATGGAATTGCACTGTACGGGGCCACGTGTGATGTCTTTCCCTTTCTAGCTACATCTGCATTTTAGTATGTTTCACCGAATCGGTAAATAGGTGGGGTATTTGAAAACATTTCCTTCACTTGGTGCTCAAAAGAAATTTGTGGGGTGGTGCTCTAACTACTGAATTGGATTTTGGCAAATCATTAAAAGTTCCCTTGAAGAATGTTAAACTTAATGCAACAAGTGCGATATTAACTGGCCTTGTGAGCTCTTCAGCATAATGAACAAGGAGTGGATTTTGAGGCTTTTGCTTACTTTGGGGAGGAATTACTCTTACATTCAATATCTTCATAAGCGATCTGGATAACGGGATCAAGTGTAGCCTGATGAAGTTTGCAGATGACACCAAATTGAGTGGGGAAGTAGACGCTCTGGAAGGGAGAGCCAGCCTGCAGGAAGATCTGGATAGGCTGGAAGAGTGGGCTAACAAGAACCTTATGAAGTTTAACAGAGACAAGTGTAAGGTCTTGCACCTGGGAAAACATAATCCAGGAGTGCAGCTCAGACTGGGATCCACCTGGCTGGAGAGCAGCTCCGTGGAAAGGGACCCGGGGGTCCTGGTGGACAGGAAGCTCAACATGAGGGAGCAGCGTGCTGCTGCGGCCAGGAAGGCCAACAGGATGCGGGGTTGCATCAACAAGGGCATCACCAGCAGAGACAAAGAAGTCATTATCCCTCTCTGCTCAGCGCTTGTCAGGCCACACCTGGAATACTGTGTACAGTTCTGGTCCCCGTTATACAAAAAAGATGTGGACAGGCTGGAGGGGGTCCAGAGAAGGGCCACCAAGGTGATCAAGGGTCTGGGAAGCCTGCCGTATGGGGATAGGCTGAGAGAGCTGGGCTTGTTCAGCCTTGAGAAAAGGAGGCTTAGAGGTGATCTCATGACCATGTCCCAGTACTTAAAGGGGAGCTACAAAGAAGATGGAGACTCCCTTTTTACAAGGAGTCACATGGTGAGGACAAGGGGTAACGGGTACAAGTTACTCCCAGGGAGGTTCCGATTGGACACGAGAGGTAAATTTTTCACAATGAGAACAGTCAACCTTTGGAATAATCTCCCCAGGGAAGTGGTTGACTCCGCTACGTTGAACACATTTAAGACTCAGCTGGGCATGGTGCTGGGCCATCTCGTCTAGATTGTGCTAGAAAGGTTGGACCAGATGATCCTTGAGGTCCCTTCCAACCTGGTATTCTATGATCTCCTTTCACTGAAAAGGATGCATCAAATAGTTAACAGTACAGAACGTGCCTGCACTGTAAGGTTAACTTGATAGCATAGAAGTATAAAACTGTTTTTTGTCTGTTCCTCCCCCCCCCCCCCCCCCCCCCCCCAAGAATATATTTTACTAAGGCATCGAGGACGTGGCTTTGGCCCTCTATTTGAAAGGACTGCATGTTTTCAGAGTCCTCCTAGCAGATAGTATCCATGCTGATAGTTTCCTGGTCAGAAGTGTTTGACGGATATTTCTAGGTTTTTATAACTGTCTGTCTGATCTAAGTATACTAGCCTAAATTCTGTGTGGATTGTGTGGTGCTTACAGCTGAGAACTCTGAGTGTAGGAACCAAGCAGATCATATGGTTTATACTCTCATGATTGTAATGTGTGTAAATGTATGTATGTATACTTCATCTGTGTATCAAACATCTCTAGAACAAGCTTCGGGTGGGGTTGTGCTATGGCAAGAGGCTTGTGAAGTTGCTACAACTGTTAGCGCAGGAAAAACTGAGAATATCATATTCTTCAAGCCCTGCCAGCAAATAAAAATATATGAATTGGCAGTTGAGTATTGTTCATGGAATACATACCTCTAGTAATAAGATTACCTTTTCAGTCTCTCCTTTCTGTCTTTTTCTCTATATCTATTCTTTTATTCCTGGGCTTGCCTGGCACAGTAAAGCCTGCTAGGGCCTGAAACTAGTATTAGGGAAATTAAAGGTGTGGGTAATTGTGCTACTTCAATTTGCTTGCAGCAAATAGTGGGTGTAGTTTCTTGAAGAAGAAAAAAAAAAAGCTACAGAGAAAGAGACTTCAGAAAATTAGCTTCAGACTAAGATAGACTCTGTAGCTCTGATTGGAGAACTGTGTACCATGAGACTCTGTTCTGATTTAATGCAGCTGTGCTGTCCCAGTCTCTAAACCTGTAATTACAAGACTATGAGAGATGGATTGATGTGGACAGTAGTTAAGATATTAATTAAAATGCCATCGATGATGCAGGGAACAATATGCCTTATGTGCTTTGTTTAAAGGAACTGGAGAATAATTCGTTCAAAATGCCATGATTTATCAGTCTTGGGTCTTGTTTCTTCTTCTTTTGAATGTTAAAGCAAATATAAATTGCTTCACAGGGTGCAAGATAGTGGAAATTTGGGGCCTTAAGTCAAAACAAGGTATTTATAGTCAAATGTTCATTTTGGTAGGATTAAGCTGCTTTCAACTGCTTTTCAGACTTGCAAGCCAGAAAAAAGACCTGTGTGGAGTAATCTGAGATTTACCTCTAGATTTCCTAGAAGAACTTAATCTTTTGTGTTCATGCTGGTATCTCCCTGTGTGCTCATGCAACTCAAACTCTTTCCCACAAAAATATGGATGCAGTCGGTCTTCTTCATTCCTCCTTGGGATCAAATTACACAGAGGTGGAGCAGGTGAAAAACACTTTGGGCAGCTGGGGACAGGAGTCCCTGTGTCTTTGGTTCCCAGTTTCACAGCTCCTATAGGCCTTAACACAGCTGTGAAAATCCTTTTCTCCTGTGTTTTTTCACATCTTCCACAAGAAGTTTTACAGTGACAGGAAAACTCTGAATGCTGTTGACAGCTGCAGGTGTCGGTGCCCATTGATTTGAAGCACATCAACAGTGGTGAGTGATCGGAGGCGGCGTTAGGTTGCAGTGCTCTTCCAGAGACCGAGACATCGTTTTGATTAGGGGAGGAGGAGGGAGATGGATGTCGTGAAAGTCTT
This sequence comes from Nipponia nippon, assembly GCF_047370975.1. NCBI lineage: Eukaryota > Metazoa > Chordata > Aves > Pelecaniformes > Threskiornithidae > Nipponia > Nipponia nippon. The sequence continues at coordinate 97,377,831 of NW_028262290.1, read as the reverse complement.
GCCAGTCTTCACCTCAGGCGTGTTGCACCACTGTTGTCCTTGTAGGCTGCCTCAGTACAGCAGCGGGTGTTTTGGGTTAAGTGTAGGAAGGAGGTTATCTGCCTGGGCAGGGTAGGACCCCAGGCAGCTCATCCCTCTCTCTGTTGGTGAACAGCAATGGAATAGATGCAGTTGTCCTGTAGGCAGTCAGTTTGTTAGCCATCAATGCAGAGATGACTTTTACTTGGTGGGAGGCACCCGGGATGACTCAAGTAGATTTGCTTTCAAGGTCAAGTGCTAAAAGATCCGCAGCCCCAAAGAACTCACTGTCTCTGAAATTTTTGGTCATTCAAAATCTTCCAAATTTGGCCAAGAGTTTGGTCAGTATTAGGAGTGTGTCAGGGCTCCCAGGCATGACCCTAAATGAACGTCCATGTGCCTAATACCTAAAGACTTGAAAGCCTTCTGATGTGCTACTGGCAGAAAGTCATCTGTTGGAAGCTGCTTTCTGTCCAGCAGTTATTGTTTTGTCCAAAACTCCCAAAGAAACTGGTCTTCTACTGAATGCGGCATTACAAGAAATGGAGAGCCAAACCCGTTCGCTCGCATTGTCTCAGTACTTCCGCGAGATTAAAAAAAAGTGGCCAGACCAAGGGTTTTTTTTTTAAACAAATACTTTTTTTTTTTTTTTTATTTGTAGTGTAGTGTTTGCTTTATGGCTGGTGCCTTGTTGCCAGGTTTCATCTCGGAGCATTTAGGAGAGTGGGATAAAGAGGGTGGAATTTGTGATGGAAACGTGCAGCGTGCCGTAGCTGTGCCATGCTGCTGCTGCAGTCTGCACAGCAGCAGCTTTAGGCAAATCGGAGAATATCGTATTGCTTTCTGCGTGGCTGATTTTCTTATATTGGGTGGCTTGTGTTTGGCTTGTTACCTTCATTTGGAAGCAGCGCCAACAAAGAGACTTACGAGGGGAGGAGTAGTGTGGGCTGTTGAGTGGTTGAAGTCCTGGATTAGGGGTATAAACCACTTAAGTCTTCCCTCTGCCCCCCTTTGCGGGAGCCAGGCGCTTGCTGTGGGTTCCTTGAATGTAACTGCAATGTGGCAAGACGAGCCCAGCTTTGTGGAAAGCCTCCTGTTGAAAAGGCAAGGCGTTCTTTGGCATTTCTTGTCTTTGAAAACACAGGCTCGAAAACACCAGATAACATTTGGCTGGAAGAGGAGGATGTGTTTCAGTGAAATGATAAGAGGGGAGGGGCTGCTCTCGGGAGCCGGATCATGCGACGCCTCCCTCGTTAGAAACGGGGAAAATAGATGAATACAGAAAGTGGAAAAGCACCCGTGACGCTGACAGATTTGGCCCGAGGAAACCAGCTGAATAAAGGGCGGCAGGGGAGGGGATGGGAGAGAGCCAGAGCACGAGGGAGTGAGTGTTTAACCCAGCAGGCTGTGCTGCCATGACCCGGCTTGCAAAGAACGGAAGGGAAAAGAGAGTGTAGCTGGGTGGTTGTGGCTGCGACTCTCAAACTCCCTGCCTGCTGTGGGCTGCCTTCCCCACCTCCCTCCCACTGCTGGGCTGTGGGATGCTTCCCCAGAAGGGACCGGGCAGCGGTTGCCCCGGACGTGCTGCGGGGGCTGCCGCGGTAGTGGGGGGTCCCTGGCAGCAAGATGCAGCTGGGAGGAGAGGGCTGAGGCAGGACCTGGAGTGGTTTGCATTGCACTGGGAAAGGATGAACTGGGAGGGATGCTGGGCCAGGGGGGAAGGAAGACATCGCTGACTTCAGTTGGAGCTGTAACATCTCCAACATGAAGATGCAGTGAATTAATGAACCCTCCTTGGAAGTGAAAGTGCTAGCCATACGCTTTGGTGAAAAAGGTTAAACAAAGAAGCGTATTCCCTTTACTGTCTTTTCTTCAAGCTAGCTTGAACTTCCCAGAGAAAGACACCGTCAAGACGCTCTCCCTGTGGAGGTGAACTTCATAGATCGAGGCTCCGAGCGGAGACATAAAGCAGCCTGTCTGACACCGCTGACTCCACACTGAGTTACCGAGCCATATTCTGGTCAGGCAGCTTACTGAGAACGTTGCAATAGGGGTGAAGGTGGAAAGTTAGCCTTCCTTTAGAAGAACAGGAAAGCAAAGAGAAGTTAAGCACAGTTACAGGTTTTTGTTCATTAAACAGAGGTGGTGAATGTCTTTTTCAGCATCAATAAGCCATGAGACATTTGATAAGAGCATTGTTGAGTAACTTCAGAAGTTTTTGCCAAACACGGTACGGTCTGTTGGAAGTGACCTGTGATGTGTCTGTGTGTGACAGAGCCTCACATACTTTCAAGTACGTGAGCTGTCTTCTTCCCAAGTTGGTTGCTGAAATGCACTGTGGGCAGGCAGCCAGCGTCACCTAGCCTGAATTCAACCTGTGTGTAGAAAATGGGAAAAAGTCTGTTTAAAAGCTGGACTTTGAGGTTTTTGGGGAGGGCCTCCAGGACAAAGCTTTCCTCCCATGCTCTGGGAAGGGAACAGTGCTGGTCAGAGCTCCATCAAAGCTTGCTCTTGGTTGCTGCTGTGTTGCACCCCTGCCATCTGCTTTGTTTTGCTGATGCCACCCAGCTCCTGTTAGCAAGGGCCTGTAAAGATAGATATGTATTAGCCTGACCTGCACTACGATGCTGTCTGGTTTGGCAGTGGTTCCCCTGCAGCATATTTCAGTTGTGCGGCAAGCGTTATGGTTAGGTGGGCACAAACTTGTTTGCTGTCATGTTTGAGTAGAGTTAAATGCCTCAATGGTACAGAGATGCTGTTAACAGCATCCCTGCAGCCTTCTTTGTTGAGACACAGGCTGAACTTTCCTAGTGCATGCAATACCTGAGCATACTCCTGGCAGCCCCAGGAGTCCCCAGCCAGTGGCTTGTAGGAAACAAATTGCATGTGGGTGTCTTCAGAGTGATCTGTGGCTCTGCCGTGCCCAGGTGGAGAAGGATGGCAAACTAAGTGGTGCTTTTATTTGCTCAATGTTGTTTCTTCTGAGTCAGGCAAGGCTTAAGATTATTCCTTGGCTACATGTGCAGGGCTTCGTGTCTGGAGGGGAAGGAGAGGGGAGGAAGGAGGATGTTTAGGTCCTAATGAATCCTTCTTGAAGCTCTTGTTTATTATCAGTCTCCAGAGTGGGAATGCATGACAGAAATTCTCTGCTTTGTCTTTTCTGGGGCAGTATTTCTGCTTTGTGTATTAAAGGGTATGGCTTCAACCAAAAAATAGCAACAGAAACACAACTGTGAGGATGTGAATGATGCTTCTTAAGAAGGGTTAAAGGTACAGTACAGCAGTGTTACTCAACCTGAGGTCTGTGAGATAAAGAGTCTGCAGATACATACCTTCCTCTAAGTGCAGGCAATCAATCTGCAAGGGGGAAAAATGCAATAAATTAGTATTTCAGGCTTAACAGTGTTTATATGGTTGCAAATGACACAAATGCAGGACCAAGATACAAGACAGCTCTTTTTTTTTTTTTTCTTCCCCTTCCAGAAAAGCTTGGTGGTCCTTGGATTAAAAATTGTTGAGAACCTTTTGCTTGCAATTTATACCTAATTGTTGTCTGTCTCTCACCCGCTTCACAGCCCACACTGGCACATTTCTGAACACAGGGCTTGAAAAGGAGAGCTAAGGGAGCTGTCACTGTGACTTGCTTGACTTGGCCAAATGAACAGCTTAGCCTTTTCCTAACATGGCTATTTCTAGAGTTTGCATGACTTTGTATAGTTGAGCTATGTTTTTCTTCTCCTGGCTTCTTTTTATGCAAGTTTTTCTCATGTGAAATATTTTGGATTAGATGAGATTTACAAGGAGGAGTTGAAATTACATTTCAAGGTTTGCTTCTGCTAGCACTGGCTTACTGATGTCATATGCCCTGGGGTCAAACCTCGGGGCTGAGAGCCAGTATTTAAAAAGACTTTTTTTTTTTTTTTCAGGGTGGAGGAGTATTTTGTAACTTCACCCCCTATGAGTTCACCCTCTCCCTCTTGTGCTGCTTGTTCATTATTTCAGATTCCATCACTACAACATGGAAGAAAAGGCTGGTTTAGCCCTTATTGTGATACTTCGTGCTTAACCATCTGCTTAGAAGGCATTGATGATACTACATGCAGTTTGATCTCCTCCTGACTCATTTCTGAATTGCTGGTACATCCCTGTATGCTGTTAAGCCATCTTTGAACCTCACTGTGTCACAGCGGTATACATGAGGAGTAAATTTACTAAGTCAGTCAAGTAGTACCAGCGTGAAACTGGAGTGACCAGAAAATCATGTCTCCTTTCTTCTGGATTATGTATAGCAGAGAGGAGTGAAAGCCTCAAGTGAGCAGAGAGAATTTCAAAAGCAGCTTTTTCATTTGCCTACCAAAGAGACTGGCCAAGTATACTGAAAATAATTTCAGAGACCACAAGCTGATTTGAAGTGGGTCCCTGGAGCTGCATAAACAGACGGTGCATTATTCATGAGCTAGCTGGGCATTTGCCCTCCTCCAGAGGACTGGGACATGCAGAAATGTGCTTACCTGCTTCACCTGGTTGACTGGCCCTCTGGGAAGGGTCTACTCTTTGCAGAGTTGAGCAGAGAGTAGAGAAGGCTGCTAATGTAATTAGGCTGATTTGCACTGTGACTTAGGAGGAGTTAAGAGAAGCCCATATGAATTCACTTATGCCTTGTTAATGCTATGTTTGCCAGACAGTAGTCAGTGGGGATCGAAAGTTTGAGGCACACAAAAGCAGTGCAAAAGGGAAAGACTGCCTAGGCACAAGTGTACCTGCGTGCTAACCCCCGGGCTCAAACACATCTCATCTTTGTACCTCCCATGTCTCACTGGCAGAAAACAAAAATAACAGTAATTTTCATTAGAAGCTGTTGATCAAGGCCTCCTTCAGTGTATTTCTGAATCATAACCTTGTAGAAAGCATACCTCACCCATCAGGAATTCAGCAAATCCAATAACAGGCTTATGACGCTGGATCTGGTGTGAGGTGTTTCAGCTCGGCTGACCGTAACCTGGCCTGAGAGCAGAGGGCTGTCCTTGTTTGTACCCATAGCTATGATGTTCACGTGGAATGTGTTTGTGGGAGAACTGGGTGTTGCACATGGTTTCTTCTTGAAGCATGTTGTCACACAGGAGTTAAGTAGACACAAAAACATGGACTTGGAGCGGTTGAGGTGGCCACAAAAAAAGATACTGGTGGATGGCCATTGCCATTTCCCTCATGCTGTGTTTGTCGTTCCTGCAAGTTCCACTTCTGACTGCTTCCTTGGTAGCTGCCCTCCTCTCTGATTTTAATCCAGCAGCAATGCTGAAATGACATTTTCTTCCTTTCCAGTCCTCCAGTGCTTACTTTACCATCTAAGCACTGAGGCTACAACAGTTGTAATGCTAATGTGCCATGAGCGAAACCTACTAAAAATACTATGGTCAGACAGAAAGCAGATTAATGTTGTCACTTGAATGTATTCTACCAAGTTTTATTTAGTGTTGCCTGTGTAGCGGTGGATATTTTAGTTGGCACAGATGTGCAATAATGTTCTTAGTCCCAGGACTGCCCTTTCTTTTAATAGTCACAGTTCATTACAAAGAAATAAGAGTGTTCAGAAAGAGAGCTGGCATAATCGTGGCATACTGGAAGAACTGGTCATATTACATCTTTAGAATAAGCTGCTGTGGATTCATCATGAAAACTATTCGGGTTTGGGTTCGTCTCTGACAGACAAACTCTCTTATTGTGTCATATGTTCATAGCTGTTTGAGACAGACAAAGCCATTGAGGTCACCTAAGCAATCTCCTGCGCAGAGCAGTTTTCCTTACAGTGTATTTTTATGATATACCTAAAATTAAATATTATCCCTGGTGGGGATTCTACCACCTTCCTCAGAAGGCTGTAGTTCACATTGATCTCTCTGCTGGAAGAGGTACTTTTGTAGTCAGGCTATATTGTCCTTTCTTAATTCAATCACGTTATTTCCATGTAACTCCAGCTTCTAATACCTTAATGAGTTCCTTTCAATCCTTTATGTCCCATTCTTCAGATTTGCGTCTACTTCTAACAGAGATTTCTGCACTGGTGTGTCATACCTGTCTTTCAGTGTGATTGATGAAATTATCTCGGTTTACTAATGACTCGCGTAATCTTTTGAACTGCATTCAGATGTCATTAAAATGGGTCGGAGGGTTAGACCATCGGGATCAAAAAGCTTGGAGTTGAATAATCCCCCCAATTGGTTTCCAATTTCAGTTATAGCTGAATGGTGTAGTAAAAAGCAGAAAAGCTGCTTTTGTGATGCTGTGGTCGCAGTCCATCTTCTGGTGTGTGGTCAGATGACCCACCAGAGGATATAAACTGTTTAAAGCCTGCAAAGACAATGCTGAATGTGTCAGCGGTCACTACTGTGGCGCTGCATGGATCAGAGAAAAGCATGCACAAAAAAATTGTAATGCGTTTTCTCAGACCTTTTGGAACGACTGTGTTACCAAGGGGTTGTGTTTTCAGTCCGTACTGCCACAAGTGGTCTGCAGGATGTGATCTGCTTTCACACTGCACTGTATGAAGGCAGTCTGCACGATGATCACAGCTGTGTCAGGTAGGTAGACGGTAGCTGTGATTTTTCTTTTTCAGCTCTTCAGTAAGCAGCTTAGTCTATTCATTGCAAGCCTGCCAGCAGCTCCTGCCATTCAAGTGGGTGATGTTCTAACAGTATTTGAGAGCTGGTGGAAAAGGGTGATGATCAGATGCAGCCAGTTAAAAACTAGCATACACTTTACAGGAACATTTCTTCTGTATCCTGAGCTGAAGCTGAAATTTCACTGCATCAAGGCAGAACAGTATCACGGGAGGAGTGGCCTTTTTTTGGAAAGCTTACTTAAATAATTAGGTGCATTAAGAGGGCATGTAAGCTCTGCATTAAGAAACTCAAGGATTTTGCTACGTCAGGAAACCCAGGGGTGGACACAACCTTCTGAATGTAGAGGTCTTGTTAGTGAATGTGGTGAGGGTGTTACAGAAATATAGCTAGAGTGGATGGGATTATGTTAAACATTAGTATGGTAGTATTAGACCCTGGGGATGTATAGGTGTACTCCTCAGGTTGTATCAACACATTATAAAATATATGTAAGGCTGTAGCTGAGGCACTACCCCATGGGGGGAGAGGTTCCCTCAGAAGAGCCCCCCTTGGATGCTCTGCTGAGCTTTGTGGGATACTCTCTTCTGTCTCTCTACGGTGCTGTGGGAGACCAATCTCATAACTTAACAAAGTTAGGTTACCTATCCTGTGTCAGTGGCCTCAGCTGGCAACTGTCTTCCTCTCAGAAGGCTGGCTGTGGGCTGTACAAGTATGGAAATTGAAACCTCCGTACATTTGGGTATTTGGCCCCTTCTGGATCGGATGCACTGATGTGAGTGCTGTGGAAGAAATTGTAGCTGCTATTCTGTTCAGGAGCAGGATACGAGTCTCTGGGGACGTCAGTCTCATGCTTCCACCGGCTTTAAATTCACAGAATAGTAAAATGCAGTTGTTGTATTATGAGACCCAAATGTAATACATGAAGAATGTGTGGCGCATTAAACCTGTCTGGTTCATACAGAAACTCATGTATAATTCACAGTCTTTGTAAATATGTCAGCTTAATGCCTCTCTGGCACCTATGAGCAAGGCTCTGCCTCCCTTGGGTTAGTCAGACCTGACAGCTTCTGAAACTGGACCCTGAATTGTGTGACAAATGGTGCTGAACTCTGAACATCACTGAATAACAACCAGTTTTGAATTCAGAAAAAAAAAAAATCTTACAATTAAAGCCATTTTTTTTAAGTTCTTCATTGTCTCCTTAGTACAATTTTAAATCTTCGTCCTTGTTATGATGGAGAAACGCTTTACTTTTTTAGTAGAGCGGGATTACATGTAGGCATGTACACCAGCACCAAGCTTTGGTTGCCCTTCCCATTATGTAACATTTCTTGATGCTGGTGGATTGAAGTTGTTAGCCATCTGATAGTTCTTTCAGACATTTATTTGTGGTCTAATTAATATGTATGATACTTTCCTTCAGACTGTAGCTTACATGCAGGCTACTGAATAGGAGTCACTTGCTAATACGTGACTGTACACAAGGCACAGAAATGTGGCATGCCACAAGGCTCTTGGTGACTGGTATGATGCATGTCTACTTTTCATTAACTGACTTGCCTGTATTCTGTGGACAAGTTGAGCTGCAATTACGTAAAGCCTGTTAAGAGTGCATGATCTGGTGTGTTTGGTGCTTGCAAGCACTCCTTTCATTGAGAGCATTGGTCTTCTAAGTAATCCATGGAAAGCAGTGGCTTGGTTCAGTCACTGCTACTTGGAGGAAAAAAAAATTAATTCCCAAGTGTACCATAGGCACTATGAAGATAATATTAAATAACAACGCATTTTACTCTGGCTCAGTCAGAGACGCTGAAAACTTTTGAGAGCTGTTGGGCAGTAAATTGCTAAAACACACTGATGCTAATGTAGCCTGGGCTGGAGCCAAAGTCCGTAGAAGTCTAAAGAAGTTGTCCAGTGAATTTAGCCTGCTTTGGACTGGGTCCTTGGATGCGATTTTCAGCAGCAGTCAGCAGTGCTCAGCTCCATTGACCCTAACTCCACTGGGAGCAGAGAACCCAGTGCTGAGCTTTCCTGGTCTGCTGGATTGAACACTGTCTTTGAGTGATGTAAAAGCACTGAGGGGAGTAAAAATGATCTGCATTTTCAAGTCAGATACAGTATATATTCTCTCAAGAGCTGGTTTTACAAGGGACTTAAATTCAGCTATAAAGATCTCTTTACCACGTGGCCGATGTGAATTATCCATGCAGGTGTGCCAAACCAGGGGCAGTGAAAGGTGAGTCTGCATTGCTGAGCACAGCTTTTTGGCTGGAACTGGCAGCCCTCTTGGGGAAATTTAATGGTTGTCTGAGAAGGGAGCTAGAGCAAGAGATTTTAACATCTGGAAGCCCTCTGAGGGCACATCTCCTTAAACTGTACTCCTTTTCCTGAGCTCTGGTTTCTTCTGCTGTCTTCAGGCTGGCATTTATCACATTTCAACAGCCCGTGGAAGTTGTGTGGCAGCCTTCATACCCCGTTGTAGGGTTTCATGGTAGTTCTTTATTCTCTCTTGAATTCCTATAATTCCTCTCATTGGGAAACAAAACAAAACCTATCTGTAACAAAAACAAGAGCAAGTCTTCCTGCAAATACAACAGCACAAAAGCTGGCTGCTCTTTCCCACTGAGGCTATCTGAACCAAGCAGCCTTTCCCCTATCACCTTCAAAGCCCTTGATTTAAGGAAGGAGAGTGATTACTCAATCATTAAGGATAATGGCTATTTACTTTTGGAAACAATGGACTTGATGAACCACAAAAAATGACCTAATTTTCAGAACTGCATTTGCCTTGGAGCAAACTAGCTGGGTTTGGGATGGAAGTGCGTACATTATCTTCATGAAGTGGTAAAAAGTGACCTTTTGTTCTGAGATAAATTACTGACCTTTTTTTTTTTTTTTTACTTGAGGACTGACCTGGCCCCAAGCATGGACATGTCAGGCTAGAAAACAATACTAGCATTTAAAGTAGCGAGCACAGAATTAAAAAAAAAATATTTAAAACCTTATAATGATTATAAGTTCTCAGCCTTACCTGAGAGAGCTTGCTAGGTTTTCCTGTGATGACTTTGCATGTGCTAAGTGTATGTCTTTGTCTGCAGTAGGATTTTGCCATGTATTCGTCAGTATGTGGACAACAACTCCTCCTGTTTCATAGAATCACAGAATGGTTTGGGTTGGAAGGGACCTTTAAAGATCACCTAGTCCAACCCTCCTGCCATGAGCAGGGACATCTTTCAATAGATCAGGTTGCTCAAAGCCCCATCCAGCCTGACCTTGAACACTCCCAATGATGGGGCATTCACATTTAGATGTTTAGACATACCCATTTAAGTTACAGAGTACTTAAAATGTGCTGGGACCTGTGTAGGCAGGGATAATAGAGTGTAACTGTGCTGATTAGTGTATTCTTAAAATAGGGAATACTGCTGGGCTTGCTGCGTAAGCTGAGTTGAGTTTTATAAACTGGAGGTGATGGGATAGCAGAATTATTCCCATTCCTGTCTCAATTCTCCTGGTAGTCCTTCCAACCTCTGTGCCTGTGGAGCTTGAAAGACATGTATAGTATCTACAGCCTGGGCTGAAATGGTGACTACTGCTCCGTTTTGAGCAGTTTTGGAGTTTATATGGATTTATTTCTCAGGTTGTAGTCTGAAATTCACTCCTGGTTTCAAGACTGGGAGTAAATGCCACCAAAAACTCAGATGAAGCAAGTGTTTGGCCTGTCAGAAGAGGTCCTGACAGTGCTTATTAGAGGTGCAGATGTGCATGGCAGAGACTGTGGATGACAGGATCCTGTTGCTGTTCATGATGGCTGCTGTGCAATAATCACCAACAGCTGCGTGTGAACCTAACGAAGAAATACTGATCTCAAACTACGCAATGGCAGGCAGAAAAATCACACAGGAAAATTAGAACTGGAGAAAAAAAACCAAACAAACAAACCCAGAGTTTTGAGCCTGGGTAGATGACTCTAGGCAAGTGACTTGTCAAAAGCCTTATGTGAAAACACCACAAAAATGGATGTCATCAGAACAATCCAGGTTTTATGTACATTTGATAAAAAGGGCTGGCTATACCTTTGGCTTTAGCAATTTAGGTTTGCAAGTTTAGACCTACTGCATTTTATGAAACCCCAAACTTGCCTTTCGATGCCCACGTATCTTCCTCTTGCCCATGCCTGCTTTTTCCCTGTGGAGATCTCCAGATGTGTTTCTTGTCAGAGACAGACAGACATGCTATCGTTGCCTTCTGTTGGGCCTCCACTAGAGTACACAAACCCTAGCAATGATACAATGTGAGATTTGTGATCGCTGTTTGAAGCTGAAGTCTCTGTCAGTGCCAATACTGAGCTCTGCAGGGGAGGTTGTGATGGGCTATTTTGGTCTTGGACTTTTTGCTTGTTAACAGTTTTTCCATAAAATACCCAATGATTTTTACTGATGGTTACCTGCCTGAAACTGGGGTAGAATACGTGTCAGGCTCGTAATACCTAATATCTCTGAAGGGAGTTTGTTCTATTGGCATCCAAAAATATGTTCCAGTTTACAGGGAACCTGTTATTGAGCTAGCTTAACTCCATTAGCTGTATAAACTTTGGGTATAGGGACAGGGTCATCATTCAGTGCTTGTAGCCTGAATGAGTAAAGCCTCCCCACTTCTGCTGCTGTCTTTGCCCTCCAAGAAACACATAAGAGACTTTGGCAGAACCCAGATTTTTTTTTTTTTAGTTCAATTTTAGATCATTTCAGCGTTTGTTGCCCTCTTGCTATTGCTCAGTTCGAGTGGAATATGCGGTCCAGCTCGTTTTCCTGCAGTGTACGGACTTCTGCCACGCGTGTGGTCTCTCCAACGTGCTAATGAACTTCAGCAAATAAATGCTTGTTCTTTCCTGGTTAAACACAAGAATTAGATGATTAATGAAAGTATGTATATTGGCAGTTTCATTTCACCCATAGGCTCCTAAGGGCCTCATGCTGAATGAAAAGAGTGATTCTAAACTACAACGCGGCTAATTTGGTTGACAAAAAAGCATTTTATAAAAGCTATAACTTTGTGATCTCTCTCTAGAAAATACAAATATGCATGTGTATATGTATACAGAAAGGGAGAGCATCGCCCTTTAAGAATTGCGTGCACTTTTTGAGTACGTTTTAAACTGTTTTAGTGTAAATGCTTTGTTTTATTGGCAGTGTGCAGTTATGATGGTCGAAGGTGATCTAAGGTCTATAGACAGACACAATATCTTCTATTTGACCAACTGATGGAGTTGGGACAAAAGCTAAGCTTTCAAGCACGCACACACTTTTTTTTTTTTAAGTGTTACAGGAGCCTTAATGGGTGAGACAGACATGCTGAAACTTCAGCAGACTTTTTTGTTCTTTAGTTTTATTTTGCATTCTGGGCAGCGAACCATGCTAAAGCTCTTTCCACTTCACTGGTGCATGCCGGAAAAGTGTAACTGAGAGCTTATGTATTTTTGAGCAGACACTGCAGTAAAATTCCCGTCTGACCCTTTTTGCCATTCAGGCTTTTGCCAATGCTGCTAAGTCACCTAAAAGGCTGGATTAAAAATATCTTGCACAGTCAGAGCTGATTAATCTGTGCTTGGTTTATATGCCTGGACAAGCAAAAAGTTCTCATTGATGATTGGTTATGCTTTTGACATGTGTGCCATTGCCTTGTCTTAGGACCTTCTTGTATTGTAGATTTGACCACATTTGAATGTGGTTCCATCCTTTTGACACGTGCAGAAGACAAGGAAGATTTTCTCTATACTTCAGGCAGGAGAAATGGCTCTCACATCTCAAGCATTCTGGACCATAGCAGAAGAGAGCCCAGGCTCCCAAGTACAGAAGGCGGGAGCTTAACAAGAACAGAAACAAAACCAGGATGAGAGTCTCAGTTTTCTGCCCTGGCAGCTCAAAACTGTCCCCAAATACAAAGATGTCTAGTTGGTGCCCTGCATGCCCTAACCTAGCCAGGTGGGCGATCAGCAACAGTGAAGCTGGAGTAGCACAGACATCAGCACGCCCTGTGCAAAGTCACCAGGCGTCCTTTGGTCTGTGGCAGTCCATGCTGCTGTGATTTCATTGCTAATGCTGCCAGAGTAAAACTCACTGGAGTGTGTCAGCCTGCGCAGCAGTCGTGCTCTGCTTGTAGCGTAGGCATGGCCTCGGAGAACAGTGGTAAGGTGCTGTCTCCACAGGTGTGAGGGGAAACACCAAGCATGACTCCAGACTGTGTTACAGCTGCTCACTTTTAAAATGGGGACGGAAGTTATAATAAGGTAGATTAAAGGTGGAAGCCCCATGCAGGCTTTCCCAGTTATTCTCATTCAGGGTGATGATTCCATACGATGATATTATATATGAGTTTATGACTCAATGGGCAAAACTCAAGCTTGACTTTTACTTGTTAAGCTATTATGAAACCTGAAATAGTTATACTAACAGAAACAATACTGGTGCAGCTGTATGGTTACAAAGATGTTTTACACCAGTGTAACTTCTTCCTGTAAGCAGCATGGAATAAGCTATGATACAGATATAACTGTTTTCACAACAGATGGACTGGGGAATCTGTGAGTGCTTGGGAAAGGTTTTAAGAATGACTCCAGAGTTTAGACTATAATTGTTTCCCATTTCTGTGGGTGGCTACTAATAAACTAAATTAGGATACTTGTATTCTAACATATTTGTCTTACTTTAAAAATTCAGATTAACATTCAAATAGCAAAAATAGCACAAGTAGTGGTGTATTTTGTTCTCTTGCTTCTATCTCTTGGCTCTTTCGGTACACAGACTACTTGTATCCAGAACAAGCAAAGATGCACGTGGCCATATATTAGATCTGTACCGTGTTACCATACATTACGTGGTACATACATACAACACATGTTATGTTACACGTGACCACACCACAGGCCATATCTGGCACATGAGCAGGACTGCACTGTATCAGCACAGAGCAGAAAGCTGTTTCTGTCTGATGAGCTTTTCTTCTTGATAGAAATCAGTATTCAACAGATGGATATAGATGGTACATGGGGGAGTGCAGAGAAGACAAGGGTATAATATTTGTCACAAGCCAGACGTCAGTTCTGATATAGGTGGCACTGAAAAGTTGACGCTGAAAAAACTGGAGGAGGTGAGCAGTAGCGGTAGGAAAGGCGGGATGAAGGAAAGCACGAAAACGCTTGTTGGAAAATCTGATAGTTGGGTGATAGTGGAAGGCTTCATGGGACGATCAGACAGAAGCAGGAATTGATGCCTCAGTAGCGAGTGAGGAATGATAGATAGGGTGAGGGTAAGTGATAGAAAGCCTTGAAACCAAAGATAAGCTTGTGTTGAAAGCCTTGAAACCAAAGATAAGTTTGATGCAAGAACACGTGGAGAGAGCTGGTAGAGATGGCGGTGAGTGAGGCGATAGTGACAGGCTTGCACCGTGATCTTTGCTGAAGCCTTCTGGCTGGGCGAGAACAAGCTTCTCTTTGTCGGGACTGGAGGAAGCGATGTGGGAGTCGGAGATGTTCGGTGCTGGATGCCTGAGAAAGGAAGAACTGCACAGACACTGTGTAAAAAGTACACGCAGGATGTCCTGTCTACCCTTCTGTGTTAACACAGGCTAAAGTTGTGGATTTAAAGTGCATTTTCTGTTACTAACTACTCCACTTGCGGGTAGCTCTGTTGGGCAACAACAGACCCGTTTTTCTATTTAGCTTAACCCTTCTCAAGTGAAACTGCAAAGAGGCATGTTTCTGGTCTGGAAGAAAAGTGTCCTCCTGCAGAGTTGAGGAAATCAGGAGAAGCTATTAGGATAAGCTCTGTCTCGGCAAGACCTTCAGCATAATCCAGATTTGTAGACCTAAAATAAGTGCATATCCAAGATGACAGCTAGTCATACGGGGCTGAGCTGTGTTGTCCCTAGGATGAAAAGCAAGAGGAGGTGAAACTCGATGGGAAGTGAAACACTCCCTTTTACTGTGTTGTGCTGGAGCTGAGGGTTAGATGTGGTGGATGTGCCGTCCAAGCGACAGGCCAAGAATTTACTGAGGGCTGAAAGTGAGAAGCCTGGAAATAGTCGTACATCTGTGTGTCATCACTTCACATACAGTTGAAACTGCTGATAAAATCAGCCAGAGATAAGATGCAGAGGGGGAAGAAAAGCCGATCAGAGTACTGTATGTAACAGGACCACAAAACATGGGAGAGCATCTTAAGGAGGCCATGAGTAAAGCAGCAGAAATCAGGTTTGCCCAGAGTCATAAAAATTATGGCTTTTACATGTCCTGAGAGAGAACCTGAACAATTGTATTAATACTGTTATAGTATTGTAAGGTCACATTAGTGATGCTGGATGCTCTATGATTAATACTGTTACAATGCTTGTGTAATAAGGAATATAAGCAATCAATGGTTATATTAGCCTGCTCCTGTAGTCAGTGGGAGTTTCTACCCTTAAGAAGAGAGCAACTGTTTTGTTACCCTGTGATTTCATTAAATATTAAACTTCCCAAGAAGTGAATAATCTGTTAGTCAAATATAAACTGTAAACATGGCTTGATTCACTATTCTGCTTGTCTGTTTCATGCAAAGCAGGCATAAAGCTGCTGCCATTTTGGCAGGATAGCAGTTTGTGCTCTGCTTGATCCCTGCGCTGGTACACGGACCAGTACGGTATATAGTATAATCCATATATATATACATGTATAAGTTGTTAAAGACGGATATGGATGAGTTCCAGAAAGAAGACTGGAGCAGAAACAGAGGATCATATTTGGAGATCCACATAGCATATCAAAGTTATTAGATGATGATTTGCTCAAGGAACCTCTCATCTTAGATGATCCTGTATTTGCTGCTGGATTTTGCCTTGACTTTTTAAGAGTGATCAAGATCTGTTAGGTGTATTAATACCAAATTAGGAATGCTAATACCAGGTTACCTTACTGCTGTTTCTAATGGACTTGGGCGTAATTCAGTGCGATCACTGGCACTTGTAAGTATGAATTTTGATTCTTAGTTTCCTTCCTCTTTCTAATAACCTTTGCCATGTTCTCCCTCAGCCTGCTACATCAAACAGACTGGTCATAGTCATAGGGCTTCTGGCTATTTTCTCTCAGAGTACAGAGAGTTGTGTTCTAGTTTATTTTTATTTCTTAAAGGTAAAAGAAAGGGAAGTGGTTGAATGCCATTCTCTTTACTGGAGACGTGTTCTTGTCTGAGCAAAAAGGTTTGTGGTCCTTTCAGGAAACATTCGGACTGAGTTCACAAGATTTGCTCCTGGGAGCTTGTTTGGCAGCTGGATCTCCTCTGCCTTTGTAAGCCTTACAGAAGGTACTTCTAAACAACTGAATATCACAGAAATTCCTCACTGGTCAAGAAGCAGGAGCAATTGGCTTTGGGAAAGCAGTTATTGATCCATAAAAGCAGAATAATTGCAACAAGCAGTAATTAGTGAAATCAAATTTCACTTTGCTCTAACTGCCCTTGCATATTTATTACACTGCAGTTGTTGGCTATTTCCTATGTAATTCTGTCACTGGTCTACCATTAATAATGCAGTTTTAAATCCATGGGTAACAAACTGGTCAAGTCATTAAATTTCAGCATCCGTTGCTCAGCCTTGCTTTGCAGTGCCATGGTAACTTGCTGTTAGTCAAGCTTTTGCAAAACTTTGGCAGCGATTCCTGCAGACTACGGTGGTGGCACCACGTTACATCCTGAGATTCTCTGAGTCATGTTAAGATTCAGGAAAGAACCATATAAATAGAGCTCTCCAAATAGTACCTTTACATCATCATCATGTGTTTCCAGTCGGGGGATAAATACTTCCTCATTCCAGTGGTGATATCACTTTTCCAGACCCTCTCTAAAACTAAATATAGTCATAGAAAGTGTCTCTGCGCATATAAACTAAAGCAGTTGAGTCATTTAAGACCTTGGAGAATTGGAGAGGATATGCTGTATCATACATCACTGGCAGTAATACAGGATGGCTTCACTGTAATTAGTAAAAAAGGGAGGTATGAGCTTGAAGTTAAAGTGTAAGTTTGGAGGTCAGTGGTTCTGTTATGTATGGACTGGCCTTGCACAGATGGCTCTGTCTGTCCGTCTGTTGATCCTTAGACTTACAAAACGCTGCCCATCATGGGGACATCTGGGTGCCTTCCACCTGGAGGTGGAAGGTGCAGAGTCCTCAGGCAGCTTCGTGGTATTTCTGGTAACTTCCACTTTTACGAGCTAAGCTCCACTGGCAGTAGCGTTCCCCTTTGAAGGGAATAGTAAGGAAGAAGAGGGATCCTTTGTGCCTGATTTCGATGACTGCTGAACATGTGCACTCGTTTCATCGCTCAAAACTCCTGAAGCAACTGCACTGCAGGCTTCCATGGTAGGCTCTCAAATTCAGAATCATCCAGAATCAGTGGCCTCTCCTGAAAGTGTTGACTTCTAATGTTACAGTTTCCCATTCATTTAAAAAAAGACATTGGGTAGGAGTCAGTGGTATTATAGATAGAATAAAATACGAGATGATCAAGTGTTTGGGCCCTGTACAAAAGTCAGCATTCATTAGATCAGAAGAACTAATGAAGGGTCATGCCAATGAGCAATTCTCCTGATGCCTAACCCTTCCATGGTTATAACCGCTCATTCCCCTACCTTAATTCTTCTATCGTTACTGACCATGGTGGTGTCTTGCTAGCTGTTCTTATAGTGCAGTTCAATCTCAGAAGGCAAACGATAACCACTGTACATAGACATCACTTCAAACTGAAGGGATGGTTCCCTTCCGATCTTTAGATGTAGAGATACAGAAAGAAAATCACTGTTTAGGCCTGTAATTTGCCAGATGGCCAGGGGAGCTGATAATCTGGAGAGATCAGAGCTCTGCAATGCTGACAGCTCTACTGCCAAAACCTGGGGAGAATGCCTTGCTCCACATTGGACTTTTAGTCGAGGAAGGCTGTGGAGACAATTTTTGACTTGTAAAAGGAGGAGAAGGTAAAAAAGGACTTCCAATTCTGGCACAAAATCATCAGTCTAAACTAATTGGTATGCTCATTTGCCTGTTGATACCCAGAATACCTTTTCTACTCTGCTGCCTTTTCACAGAAATACCGGTGTTTGAGCCATTAGGGGAAAAAAAGGCATGCTAGGTGAGCAGGGACCATGTTTCCTTGTCATATGCTTTCCAGATAGGAATACCAAGATGTCTTTTTATATCTGGCTTCCACCGATTTCTAAATAGTACTTAACGATGAGATTTTGGGCTGGTATTTTGAGAGAACAAATCTCCCTTTAAAAAAGCCCCAAAGAAGTCTGAAGTTTCAAGAAGAAAACTTGGGGGAAAAAATATGTCTCTCGATCCACCTGTAAGCCTCAAAGGAAGCAACTTTTCCTTCCAGCATGCCTAGTGGTCCCCTCAGGCAGTGGATCCCAAGTGAAGGCCGAGGCCGCAGATGAGTTGTGCCTGGGAGGAGTGGTGCTGGGAATCTAGCTGATCCACAATGTTTGGGATAGCGAGCTGGGCAGAGTGGGGTATACCACCAAAAGCAAGTCTTCTGATTAGAAGAACTGGGGAAAACCACTGCCCTAAGGTTTTTCTCTGTACCAGAAGGTTGTACTGTTCTAATTATATGGTCAGATATTCTGGATATACAGAAATGGAAGGCTGCTTCTGAAATTTTGCACCTTAGCTTGCAGATGTAAGGACAAATATTTGTGGGAAAAACAACGGGTAGGTGATGCTTAAGACCTTCCAGCAAGAACCGAATGCATTCTGCTGTTACAGTTCACACTTTGGTGAATTGCATTCAGTATGAATCCTTCTCGTAGTTCATTTGGATCTGCAAATATGTATTTTGTAAAGCATATTTTGATTTATGAGGGCATTTCTGATCTCTGATTACTTTTTTTTCACAGACAGCAGGAGCTCATTCACCAATTTCTGAAATGCTGGCTTTTCAGCACTGAAAGGTGCCACTTGTCAAGCAGCACAAAGAAGTGCTGCCCATGCTAGCTGAGCCAAGGAAGGGAGTTACACGCTTGCTGTCATTATGGGGAAGTTTGTGGGTAGGTAAATGGTAATTTTCCAAACCAGAATTTGGCACGGTAAAACTAATTTATTCTTCCCCTTGAATGAGAAGACTGTAGAGTTGTTATCGGGCATAGTGATTTGTTCTCTCTGAGATCCAGCAGGAAACAAATTGGGGAAAAAGCAAACACAGCACTGTCTTTGCCTGCAGTTCCCACTTCTCACTTGCGGAAGCCTTACCAGTGTTTGTGTGTTATCTAGGTGTTGAAGTGAAAACCTCCTCCTCCTCAGCCTTCAGGTTACCCTGTGCCTAGCAGTAACCGGTCTTTGCACTGCCTGAAAAGATCTACCATGTGTGAGGCATCAGATTAGCACTTCAGATGCAGAGAGACTGGAAAACAAACAACAAAAGCTTGTGAATTGCCAGGAAATATTCTGCTATAGTAACTGAACAGGGAAATTAACATCAGTGTGAATTCAGCGTTGATGTGTTCAGCTCTGTCTTTCTTCAGGGAAGAAATTTTTATTGCGTCCTTGCCGGTGCCGGTGCCCTGCCCTCTGACCCAGGTAACGCCGTAACCGACTGGCTGCTTTATGCTGATGCCTGATCTGTGTGCAGAAGGGTTTTGGGGAGGCTGGTGTTAATTCCTTCTATCTTAAGCTAAATCAGGCTGTGCTTACAGCTCTTGCGTTGTAGGGTGTGGCATTCCCCCTGGTACGTACCTTCTCTGTTTCCAAGACATCACTCATAAAAGGAGACAGCACCTGGTGTGAGCTCAGAGAACACGAATATTTAGGACTCTCATAGTTAGCCCTGTTTCTTTTGGTGTTTGTTCTTTGGAAGCTTTTGTAGGATGCAGGGACTGGCAGGATGCAGAAGCATATGATGTGGTCAATCCTGGATTGTGGTATCTTTTGTAAAGCGTTTAAGCATTGAGTAGCATTCATTCTCTTGCCTCCCCTGGCTGTAAGGAGCAGGGAGATTTGCCACAGACCAGATTCAGAAGGTCAGTGATCTAAAGAAGTTTGTTATTAATTTTCCATAGCATCCATAGGCTCCTTGCAAGGCCAAAACAACTGTATTTGAAGTGTGTGAATATATATATATATATATATTCCTTTCTCAGAGAGCTTATGACCTTATTGGGCACAAAGAGAAGCCAGGAGGAAATTGTAAGTTAAACAAAATCAGTTAAATTTTAGTACAGAAACACATATCCTGGTGCTGGAAGAAAGAAAGAGCAGGAAACTTTCCAGCCATTCTTGTGGCATAGTTTTATCATTAGAGCATTTTTGGGACAGTGCATTCGGAAGAGTCTGCGAAGCAAAGCAGAACCAAATTGCTTATCACCTCGTATCCATGCAGACAATATGTGCTAAATCATCAGGAGATATCTTCTGTCTGTATTTCGAACAAGAGCAGCCTCAGCATGAGCCCTGCACGCTTCCAGCAAGAGACTTCTGCGAGCAAACCGCTGAACAAAACAACCAAAGAGCCCCTTTCTCCGTGCAGCTTTTGGGGAAAATCTTTTGTTTAAACAAAAGGAACTGAGCCAGTAGTGCCTGGAAGGACGCGGGCTCCCTGCTGAGATGTAAATCACTTTTGATTCTGTCTGGAAGATATATCCAGGGAACAGAAATGAGTGTCTTGGAGCTGTGAGATGGCAAGAGCGGTTGGTGACAACCTTTACATGGTGTGAGAAGGTGGTGGCTCTCTTTACACCCTGACAGTGCTCCAAAGGGAAGGAGAAGGGTCTCATCCTGTTACCGAAGGGGCACGATCTCCTTGCAAGTGAGACAAGTTAGAAAAAACAAGTTAAAAGATTTGCCCTTGGCTGGTGTTTTTGGGTTACCAACTTGAACTTGGTTGTACCCTGTAAACATGGAGCAAGAAAGCAGCTTCTTCCTCAGATGGCTCACAATCTTTTGTCACATTTCTGTGTTGTTTTTAAGATGGCTTTCTTGTCGATGTTGCTATGTGAAAACCCTGCACAAGCTTTTGGGAGGCAGGCTGATGATACACGCAGTGGCCTCAAATGCAGAAACAGCAAATGGGAGGAACAAAAAGAGAAGGGAGGAAAAAATAGTTTGATTTTTTTTTTTTTTTCTTCTTTCCTCCCCAAGTATAGCACAGAAGGTTTCAGCTATTGACGAGCAGTGTGTCACCACTTCTTCAGGCAGAAGTTTCCATATGACAGAATTTCTTTTGCCTGGCCTTTTGCAGCAGTCCTGCCTGGGGAGAACAGCCCTCTGGCGTGGGAAGCTGCCAGTCAGGGCAGGATTTTGCAGGCAAGCCTGGGCACATGCGGTGCTGGCTCCCTGAACGGGGTGTGCTGATGCTGCGTGACCGGTGGGTGCATCTGCGCTAGCCCTAATGTAGTCAGGGCAGGCAGTAACATCAATAAAGACATAGTGGCCTGGGCTTCATTCAGCCCAGGGTAGCAGGTAGTGGATATACGCCTCGGCACCTAGTAGGCTTGTACCCTTGCTGCTACCTGTGATGAAGTCTGCTATGACTTCTTTAGCTGGCGAGTTCAAGGCCTGCGTGGAGGTGGCTGCATGAAGTCCAGTATACGCTTCTGTGTGCTGTGTAGGCACAGCAGGAGGATGGTGCCTGCACAGAAGGGTGCAGGTGTGGTGGCAGTAGAGAGAGGCTATAGCAGTAGTAATTGGAGAGGCAGTGGAAAGTCTCTTTGTTGTTCTGCCTCGCTTACTAGGTAGGATAAAACTAACTTAAGAACAGCTATGTTGGTTGCAAAGAGACCTCCCGTGGATATATTTTGGAAACCCTGATGTTTCTCTGCCTAGAGCAAAGTAAAAAAGCTATTAAATGTAAACATACGCCCTTCTTTTCACTTTATTCTCTTGTAATAGTTGGCTAATTTTCTTACTGACAATACAAGCTATAGTAGGCCTTGACTCTTCAGTGTAAATCAGGAGTAATTCCAAGGAAGTCATTGGTATTTCCCTGGTATCCAAGGAGCTTAGGGAGCCTAAGGGTCTAATTACAAAAGGTGTTACGTATTTTAACTTGCACTTGAAGGGAGTGGCCTCATTCTCGTCATCTTTGCCAGTGTGACACCAGGGAAGGTGCAGTGGTGTGACCAAGGAGACAAAAAATGAAAGGGACTTGACCTTGGTTTGGGTACTGCAAGCGCCAAACTTCTTGAAACATCAGTTGCTTTATAAAAAAATCTTACTGGTTTTGCAAGTGGATTTGAGCTGGCTGAGGGCTGTTTTAGCTATGTAGCAAGTTACAAACTTTCCTAACTTCAGGGTAGGACTCTGTCCTGGTTTCGGGAATGTTGCCACGCAACAGCGCGAGGCTGCTGGTTCCATTGTAAATAACCTCCTCTATTCCCCAGAACAACGAGGTGTTTCTTTATTCATTCTTACCGTAACACGTGAAAACAAGTACAAGCCAGTAATCCATGGAGGTTTAAGATGCCCCAAACTTAGGATGCAAGTTTTCAAGCTTTGTAGGTTGTACTTTTCTCACTAGTGACTCAGAAGTTGGTCTCATCCTTTGCTGAGGCTTGGGATCTTACTGGATTTGACAGTAAAGTTTGTCAGCATGAACAAATCAAGCTTCACATAAGTGTTCATCTGACCAAATGACACATGGAGCTGAAGTTTTAAGATCTATTTAGTACATAGACAGAAAACAAGAAGGAAGACTCAAAGATGATTTTTTTTTTTTCCTAATATTTAAGCTAAAGTTCACTTGACTCTGTCTTTTGCAGTCAATTAGACTCCCACTGACCTATTTCTGTGCCCCTAACAGTGTACCCAAAGACTAGATGCAGGTGAAAGACAGCTAAAACAAGAGTGAGAAGAGCCAAACTAAATTCTTCCTGTCACCGCTGTCAGTCATCACTAGATGGCCACTGAACATAAAGTAGCTCCTTTATAGGATGGAAAATGTTAGGTTCATACAGTGCATGTACAAAGGCTTTACATGCCAGATAACTATTACAGTAGAAAAACAACAGCGATGGAGTTGGCAAGGGAACTACTCTTCCGCATCCTCTGACATCTGTTGAAGTCCCTTCTCAATGTCCTTCTGCTCTTATTGTTCAGAGCATGCGAGCTCTAGGCCTGGCAGGCATGTTTGTAATTAACGTTTCCAACGTCATCCTGATGCTGGTTGCTGCGCCACGGAGAACATGTGTTCCCGTGAAGCCGGGCTGTCGTGAGGACTGCTCAAGGGTAGCGCTGAACTTTCATCAGGCTACTGCATTATAAGCCGGTCTCTGTGCAGAATAATAAAAGCCAGCCTTGGTGGAGAAGCGGGTGAGCTGGGATTCTTAGGGTAAAAGCAGGCTTGAAGAGGGAAGGGCATCGGTCTGTCAAGGGGACCCACAAAGGGAGTTTACCAGGATTCTTAATGCTGTGAAAGTGAAATAACTACAAATATATGGTTGTATAAAAGAGTGCTCGTCTGTTGGGGAGTTCATATCCCTGGGACATATCCCTGGTAAAGGGAGAAAATGTTTATAGCCTTCCTTTTCAGTAGGCTTCATGAATATTGGCTGCTGCCGTTTTTTTGGATGCCCATTACCAGAGACTTTTAGAGCACCCACAGCTGCAAGTGAGGTAACGGACACTGGAAATCAATCCCAAATTAAGTGCCCCAAACTAGCAGTCACCTAGTGCTCAGGCATAAAGAGATAAATGCCCAAATGGGTCACACCAGCGTTCATATCTGGCCCTGGATTCTTCTCCAACCGTGCCCAAAGGATGGGCTGATCAGGGAAGGCGCAGGAGTGTCGGCACTCTGCTCCCTTGCACTCTCCTGCATCCCCCACTCTCGTACTGGGGATCTAAGGAGGAGCATCCTTGCCTGTTCCTTGTACTGTTTGTTTATGAACCCGTTGTCCTTGGATTTGACAAATCCCTTTTTGAACCTGCTGATACTGTCTGCCTGTGGCAGACGTTACAGGTCATCACTGTGGCAACAAATTCCAGAAATTCACTACAGTCTCAGTAGAAATGTACCTTCTTTTATAAATTTTAAATGATTTCCTGCTAGTTTCAGTGAATGCCTCCCACATCTAATAATACTGAAGTTAGTGAAAAACAGCTCTATGAGTACCTTATCCGCTGTCTTCATAATTTTGTAAATCTTGATCATACCCCCTGTCAGACTTTTCCTTTTTAAGCTGAAGACCCCCCAGCCTTTTCAGTCTGCCTTGGTAAAGCAGCTCCTCTGTCCCCTTAATCATTGCCGTTGACTGTCTGTGTACCTTTTCTGTTTCCACTTTGTTCTTCTTTAAATGCAGAAACCAAAAATGCCCCCAGCACTTGGGAGGCCTGTAGGCTTCATGGAGATTGAAATTGAAGATGGAAGCAAAGCCCTGCAGAATTTACCACGCAGAAGAATCATCACAGCTGCCAGTCTGAATGTTCACTGAGCACAGAGATGGAAATACATTTATAAAGCACTGAAGTAATAACAGCAGTTTGTAATATATTTAATATTTCATACTGTAAATATGAATGGCACATTACAGAAAAACAGAGATAGGGCGGGTCGAAATAACATAGCACTACCTCACGCTTTGTGAACAAAATCGTTTAACACATGGTTCCAAGCCTGCAAGCATTTCCAGCTGTAGCGTTGCCAAGAACAATCCCATGAATTTGCAGGGACTGTTCATGGTAGTAAGCAGGATTGTTACTTCTGAACCCACGATGCTTGGGTGTGTACATACGTGTGTGCCTATATAGGCAAGGGCTTTTTTTAAGTCTTGTTGTGTTTTGCCAATGTAAATGTCAGTGCCTTAAAGAGGCAGAGTGAAGGTTGACTTAATTGTGTGGAAAGACTGCAGGCATTTCCCCTTGGTGTACAAAATTGACAGCTAGATGCAGGTGCCTTTTATGCAGCTGAAGATTAGGAATGGATCTGAAGGTCCCTGAACTTCACCATATGGGTAAGGATTTTTAAATCTTGTGATCCATTTTGTAGTGAGAATTATTTTTGCCAAGCTTTATGCCATTGTTCCCTGCAGACGGAGGGTTAACCCTGAAGGGGTGACTTCACGTAGTAAGGAGTATCGCTTTTTTGGCATTGCCCGCAGGAACAGTGAAGGAATATCCCATGTTCTTGCTGTGTGATCAGCTTCGTGTGAATTTTAACCCCTACATCCTCTGAATGTTGTTTGCATGCTTTGAACCTGGTTAGTTGTGTCCTGGTTTTGGTAGATGGTTTCTTGAAAGCCTTACAGACCATCACTCTTGCCAGAGATCAGCTGTGAAGTTTTACCCTATTGACCTACGCTCCAAGGATATTCATGTTTTTTATTGGAAGTTATAAATAATTGAGTGTATCAAGTTTGATTTACTAATTGGCAAGGAGAAAACTGAAGGAAGCATTACGTGTGAAAGGCATCACGTTACTTGTTGGCATTCTCAATCCTTTGTGTGTAGGGAGAAGTGACGGTATACATCAATATTTAGTTTGAATTTCAAAAGTTTCTATCGGGGTAACAGGAGAAGTAATTTACAGTCAACATTTTGTCCAGTAAACTTTGTCTTATGAATCTGATTTCCAGTGTTTTAAAAAGAGCAGCACATTTTCTAGGATAAATATGGTCTACTTTGGCACCTCTTTCATTCATTTTTCTGCCTTTTCCCACTTCATTATGAATGATAATCCATCCAAAAAGCTGCAATGGCTTTACTGTGCAGCTGCACTCCATGTATAAGCAGTTTGGCTGCCTTCCCAAAATGGCACATTTCAACCATGACTGTCATAAAAGCTGCTACCAAGAATTCTAACTGTACTGGTAGACTTGTGTTTGGACCAGCTTCATTATATTTCTAAGTCAGGTCATATTCAAGAATATTCCTGGCCCCTGGCTACACGGTACAGTAACACTCTGAAATTTCATCTCGTGGGACATCAGCTGTCATTTTTGAGTCACTGAGAAATGAGTTTGATGACATCTACCCAGTCCTTGGTGAAACATTTGCTCATAGGACCATCTGCCCCTTTAATAGAGTTGTCATTTCAGCATTGCTTCAATTTCTGCAGCAGCTGCCCGTTGATAATCAGTCAGATGCGGGGATGTCGCAAAGGAGAACAGCAGAGCCTGACTGCAGTGCTGTCGTTGCCTTCAGCTCGCTCGGCCCGTACATCATCTCCCCAATTAATGAAATCCCTGTTGCTCTCTCTGGCTGATCCACCCTTCAGATTTCTTCTTGAGCCGTCTCCAGCCAGAGAGGCAAGTCATGCGGTAGCTCAGACCAGATGCCTTTTTCATGGCCTCCACTTACAGTGAGCGTCTTTCCGTGCCTGCTAAGATGTGTTTTTAGCTGGGCTTGGCTAACTCAGATTAAAACATTGGCAAAGATACAGGAATTTATTGTTTCACATGGATTAGCATTTCTAAGTTTTCTTTTTAGGCTTGAGCTTGAACTGATAATCTCTGTTTATTATTAGACTTGCCAGATATCTGCCTTTCAGCTGTCCAAGTGAGCATCCTACAGAACCACTGCAAATCCGAGCTGCCTGGTTCATAGCACCCCAACAGTACTGAGCCCCACAGTGACGCCCATAGGGCATGAGGGTCTGGCGCTAATGCTGTGTGCTTTGGGACGTAGGCATCTTGTAGGCTGTTTAGCTCGAGTGAAAAACCTGCGTTTTTATAAACAGCCCCAGTGTGAGTGACTTTCAACAGTGCTTCTCTTACAGGTGTCCTCTGTTACCAGGATCAAGTATGCCAAACAGGCGTTATGAAATAATGCAAGTGTAGGAAGGGTCATTCCAATAAAAAAGCCAGAGATTAAATAATAATAAAAGCCTGAGATTTGGGAGGTGCAAATTAACTTTTCTGTCCTGCAACTGATTTTCTGCCTGCTTTATAGTGGAGGCTTGTCTCTTTAGGTGGTCTCTTTAGGCAGTCTCTGTTTAGGCATCTGGTCTAGAAGTCATGTATTTAGTCTTGACTGGTTACCAAGGCTCTTTGTAGGTGGTGGAAAGATGGCACCATCCTAAAATGTGTGCCTAAATTAGATAAGGTAAATAGCCTTTTGGCAGTGTATATTTCTGTCTGCTGAGTCCAGAGAAATCCCAGATTATTAGTTTAGACTTTGTGATGGCAGAAAGGAGCAGAAATGAATCCAGAGCTTGTAGTCTCTCTATGCCTCTTTTCACGGGCTGTACAAATCGTTAATGGTTATCTGCTGTTTTACAGGATGTTGTGGTTGGTAATGATGAAAGTGCCCAGAGATTTTATAGGTAACTAAGTTATGCAGAAGGGAAACCTGACGCTGTGTAAGCGGAGGTGACCCAAATGAAGCGACAGTGGCTTCTTTTGAGTGGGAAATAAAAAGAGAACCTTTATCCTCTTCCCAAACAGCTACCTTCATAGAATTTTTAAAATCATAAGCACATTTTGTGGCAACCTTGACTCCATTTTCTGCTCCCCTACAAGTAGAAGTCTTTTGTAGATTTCTGTATGTGTACCATCTGATCACAAATACTGTGCTTCCACCCAAGTTTGGGGAGTAAATGAATTCCCTTTTTTTTTTCCTTCTATAGTTCTTTCCCTTTTCTGATGTGAGTGTTGTCTTTGAGGACCAAGAGGATAAATTACAACAGGGATGGTCTCTTGATCCTCTGATGCGTGATTTAGGTGCAGATGGACTCTAGCTACCATTTCCTTTGATTTCTCATCTTTTTTTTTTTTTTTTCCCTCTGTTCTGTGCTGTGGTCACATGGAAGCCTCTGAGGAGCTCTGTGCACATTGTTGGGTTGCTTTGCCCAGGACTTCTGGCTGTGGCTGCTTTTTTGGTCTTTGGGTCATCTTCCAGGCAGAAAGAGGGTAGCAACTGCTTTTATGGTTGGAGCACTCGCTGTCCGCTGATAGAATAGATTGTTAGGCAAAAGTGCCGCCTGTTTTCTACCCTTTTGTGATCATAATAATCCTTCTTGTGAGAGGATCTCACACCCCGGTCTTCTAGGCTTTGTGAAAATGATACTGGCATCCTTCTGTCTTTGGGAAGTGTGGTCAAGTTCATTAGGCCAGGTATCTCCCTGGCCGGCGCTGACCACGTGAGCAGAGGGCGAGTCGCCACGTGGGACCCTGAGCGCTTGGTGTGTCCTGCACACTGGTGCGAGTCGTGAGGCTCTCGGGCTTTGTGTTTGGTCTCATTCAGCCCAGCGGGGTAGTGATGAAGACGTACCACCAGGTGTATGGTGTATGAAGGTATTGCAGCATTGGTGGATGGGTTTTGGCTATGTGGTTCATGCTACCTGACAGCCTGGAAAGGCTTCAAAAAAGTTGCAATGCATGATAAGACCTGCTTAGTTACAACTAGTTGGTTTTTACTTCTAGATCAGATTCGTGTTGGTTTAGCAGAAACTGACCCACCAGAGTGAGTTGCTACATTCATTCACACCTCTGAGGCACTGTTTGAAAACAATTTCACTGGTCTGGAGAAAAACAGTCTGTTTCTTTCGGTGTGAGACCCAGTGTGGAGCGATGAATGGATATTTGCTTGCCCTATCCTGCTCTCCTTTCATAACAAAAGTTTCGTTACAAATTTCCTGGTTGGTTGTAAAAGCCAGGCTTTTAAAAACTCAGGCTCGTGTATTTTCACAGCTCTGACCTCAAGCAGGGTAAGAGTCACGGGTAATAGGAACTACTGGAAACGTTTTCCCACTCCTTTGTGTCTGCGCTTATTGAGGAAACTGGGGAATGAAGTTAAGGCTTCAGGTGCTTTTCCATAGAAACCTGCTATGCTGGCTTTCAGTTGTGATACAAATATGTCACTTCCCACGGGGCAGTTTGCACGTTGTGCTGTCCTTGATCCCCTTAGCGCTACTGTCCACCTCACTATGAATGGGAGAGGTGACAGTTCTCATTTACTCTGAAGTTTGTTCCTGGTGGCACATCTCCACCACGTGATGAGAAGGGAAGAGCGTTTTCCCTCGTAGGTGCACATTATGCTCGGGCTGCGAAAGCTGCCTTTAAACAGGCTGACAGATGTTATGACACTGGCACAGCTGGGGTTGCTTTGAGGCTGCCTGTAGTGCATGTGACACCTTCTCCAGGTGTCTTACCATTCGAAGTTTTGCGCTTCATCTTCCTCTAGAGAACTCTTCCTTGCAAAACAAAACCCCATGGCACGCAGGCTAAGTAGGCAATCTGGTGTGTGTTGAAGAAAGCCCCATGTTTTTTAACTCATTCCCCTTTGCATCTCACTCATAAACACACGCTGATGTACATTATTAAGGGACACCTTAAAGTCCTTTATTCATTTAAGTTGTAGATTGTGACCTGGTCTGACCTCAGACAGCATGCCTGTACCACAAGTACGTTCATCTGTTCTGCTCTTAATGTGTATTTTGTTATAACAGCTCTGGGTCTTTATCTGGGGTGGGGAGCTGGTGAATGTGAACTCTGAGCCCTGAGATTTCCTCCTGTTCCTTTGACTGAATGCTTACAGGATCTTGCATTTTGGCATTTGGCCACAGATTGAAACCCTCTGTGGCCCGCCGTGACCCTGTAACTGCATAAATCAGCCCTAGAATTTGGCTTCTGATTGTCATTTTTTTCTTTTATTGTTTATTGTATTCCTAATGCAGTGATGTATAAGAAGACAAGCATTTCTGAAAGAGGATTTAGGTCAAGCTGAAAGAAATTGCTGTTAAATGTCATTGATTTTGCTTTATATAACTAGGACTCTCTTTTGAAGTCCTTCTTTAAATATTTAGTGACACTTTTTCCTCTTTAACTCAAGGGTCAGTGTCTCGTATTGGCCGATTGTGTGGGTTCCCTTGCCAGCATACAGAGGTTGCCAATTGTTTCTTTTCATCTTACCAGGCTTGGCTTTCCACCATGTCTGTAAGCGGTGTTTGAGTATCACATCCAGATGATGGTCCAGCTCCCCGCAGCTAGACACTGCTCACTGACTTCCCCTAACAAGCTTTTCTTTGCTGGCTGGGATACTGTTAAGCCCTTCTTGCGTTACTCAAGATGGGTCAGGGAAAGGCCATGTGTTAGCCTGGGTTTTGGTTTCCTGCTTACATAGCTTATCTCTTCTCTGCTCGGCACCTCGTCTGTTGACCGGCACCTCTGCAACCTGAATCAAAATCCCTTCCTGGTCAGAACAACTGCATTTTCTAGAAGGGAGTGGAACATCAGTTGTGTCCCCCCATCCTCTGTGTCATCGTTCCTCCCCCCCGCTTTACTTTTGTGTGTGTCCTGAAACGTCCACTTTATCATCACGACGCATGGTGTTTGTAATACATTGAACCTGCAAAGGTAAAGACGTGCATTGCTGAACAGCCATAGCTTTTTTAGTCATGGGCAGTTTTGATATATCCTTGAGCTGGGTTCAAACAGTTGTGTGAAAAGCAGAACTAATGAAACCTGATTTTCACTTTTTTTCCCCTATCTGGAATTATTGAACATGTAAAAAAGCCATCAGAAGTCAGCTGATCAGGCATATTGGCCTACAAACAAATGTACATAAAGTGTGATCCCATGAGCTTAGTTTCCTTACGAAATTACCCTAAAAATGATTCAGTGGCCAGTCCCATCTCACTCTGTCTTAGAAAAAATGCGGAGAATTGAACCTCTGAAGTTTTCTCATGATTAAGCTAGTTTGCAAGTTGTTTGCAAGCTGTTAAGAAATGGGAGCTTCATCCCCTCTCCTATGCTATTCTGTTAGTTTCTTTAGTCTCTGATTCATATCTTCACTGGCTAAACCTTAAGGATTTGAATGAATAAAACTTTATTTAAAAATCTGGCATATAACTGAATAACAGGTACAGAAATATTTTATCCCAAATGTTCCTGATAGGATTGGTAAGTTAAAAAACAAACAAAAAAAACCCCAAAAAACAAACAAACAAACCCCACAAAAGACCGACACCTCTCTCGCCCCAACAAAACAAACACCCACCTCTGTTACACCAGACACTGTACAGTTCAATTCCCTGTAACTTGAAACCATTTCTAGGATGAAGTATTGCCGTTGTAGACGTGTGCAGGTACAGGTTCAAGACGCTACGTCCTGTCTCCAGTTGCAACTACAGAGGTGGAACTCGGCTTCGGCAGTGGAGCTGGCCGACCTCGCTGATCCTAATGCTCCAATATGCAAAATGGCCCAGTGTAATGATTTATTATGAGATCTGGGTTTCATGTAGTTCAAATGTGCCTAGAAGCCCAGCATTGTATCAGTGATATTTAATTGTATGCCAAGGAGCTTGTATGCTTGATCTGGCTTCCAAGACAAACCAGTGTTTGAAGCACCTTCTCGTGGTGGGCAAGGCGCCTCTAGGTGTTCCTCAGGTGTCCCTGCCCACGCACTTCTCCTCTGGGCCTCTGAGAGGCATTCAGGTGGCCGAGACACAGCTGCAGTCTTTCTGTGCTCTGCTTGCCAATGCGGGGGAACAGCTCTGTCCCCTTTCTACACCCACGTACATTTGTACGCACTGAAGCGGTGAGCAAAGAAGGCTTTAGCCTGTCTTGACTGGCTGCACAGAAGCTGTGCACAACCAGAATTCATGTTTGCATGCGTCGGATTTTCTCCTTGTTGTCACTACTTTTTGATCCCACTGTGAAATGACAGTGGAGAGGGGCAAACGGGGACGAGGAGTTCTTGCGGAGGGAAGTGAAGAGAAGAAGCTGTGGGTGATTTTGTGTGGAAAATTAAATTAAGCCCTAGTGAGGCAACTGGAGCAGGGTCTTGCCCAAGGAGGAGGAAGCCAGCCCCTCCTGCTCCCCTGCCCCTGTGATGCTGGGACTCATTTTCTCCTCAAGGACATTTTGAGTGTGTTATGCAGAGGTGCTCTTCCTTGTGAGCTTCAGTGGAAATGTCAGATAAGTTGCAGTGGGTGGTTGTGACAAATGAATAGCCACAGACGAGACAGGGGCTGCCCAGCCTCGCTTTGCTAAAACTGCCTGATCCTATTGAAATGTTTTATAGGGAGACAAAGCCCAGTGCTGAGACAGGACTTAATTGCATAATTCCTTTTGGGGGAAATAAAAAGTGCTTCCGATGCAGATCCAGTCCCCTAAAGGGACTGCGATTAATGGCTGAGAAGCCTTAGCTGAACTCAGTCCATGGGACATTGTCTCTGGTCATTCAGGGAGATGGTCAAAGTTGTTTCAGTTTTAATTGGATATGGCATTCCTCTTCCCTTCCTTTCCTAACCAGTATCGGGGGTACTTGCAGACTGGCTGTGATGTTGTGTTGGTGTTTTGTGGCTGACAGAGATTTCTGGCACTCAGACCTGAGCTTCAGCCTGTGTGGAAACATTCCTGCAGCAGAGCTGTGCTAGGCTGCCCGTGCCTGACTCACTAATGTGATCACCCTTTTTTAACGTGGGTGTACCCCACGCTTCTCGTGCTGCTATATGCTAAGGTCTTTTCCAGCCAGTTATGGGAACTGGGGGTAAGTTTGTGTCCTGTTGAAGTGCTTCAGGGAAGGGTGTTGGAGGATGGTCCGATGCCTTTGCTGTTCTGGCTCAGGGGACAGTGGAGCTGAGACTAACCAATGTCACCAGCTATATGGTGTCCCACCATGTGCTTCCACACCTGAGTGAAAAGGTTTTTCTTCGTGGAGAAAGAGAGGGCTGAGACTAAAACTCCTTAGAGTATGTAATGGAGGTACCTATAGCTGCCCCCTTGGACAATCAAAGGGATGCTCCACACTCTGAAGCTTCGACATCAGGAGTAGCGGATTGCACTCGGTCCCCGCCCATCAGGGACCGGATCAGAAGGCTTTTCGTGTCGTACCTCTGGGGAGCACAAATTGCAGTGCCTCCACCTGTGCGCCTGAGCACCTCTGTATAAAGTTGGCTGGGGGCAAGCAGAACACAGTCCTTGCAGAGATCTCTCCTGTAACCACAGTCAATAAAAATGATTTTTTCTAAGTGCATTTGGGATACGTTGAGGCAGGAGCCACCAACGTTGTCTGGTACTGTAGAGAAAGCAGTAACATTCTTCTTAGGTACTATTTGGGCTGGAGGGAATAAACTGGTTACATCTAGCAAGTAGAAAAGAAACCTGAAAGATACTGCGTTTTCATACAGTTAGATTGAGGAGAATGGGACAGCAGAGCTCTGTGCTCTTTGTTTCTGCAGCCACCCTCTGTCCTCTAAATGAGATCCCCTCCAAAAACCCAGTGCTTGGCAGAACAGCATAAACAAGTGAATAAAAATCAGGTAACTCTCAAATTTTGCTAAGCTAAGGTAGCAACAATGTGGCTGTTTACATATCTGTATGGGAGTAGTCATTAATCAGACTGTGCCTGAGGTTCGTTTGTTTCCTCCTAGGAAGGGCTGTTCTCACACCAATAATTGCTTCTGTATGAGAGCTGGAGGTGCGCTGCTCTGTCCTTGTCACTGGGAAAGGATGTGCTGGAAAGCTAAGCCTGTGGTAGATACTTGCTGTGAATGACGGGTCTTGCTTGCCTCCTTTTAGCTTTTTTTCAGTGATGAGTGAAATTAGTGAAATTTTTGGGAGAAAAAAATCCTGCTTAAGCCACAGGTTGTATTAAATTAAACTTTTCCTTTCCTCTAGTAGATCCTGTCTTCACTTTCTATATTCTGTGTAATATTGTCACCTTTTTCCTGGCTTTGTACAATAATGCCAGAAGTCAGAGAACCAGCTTCTTTCTTGCCTTCTTCCCTTCTCTGAAATGGATGTTTCGTTGCCTACCCTCAAATTTTCCTGTGCAACTGACTCAACTAGGGACCAGATGTGGATGAATGAAGACATGTTGCAGCCCAGTATTTCGTCTGGATGTGTTCATTGCTTGTTGTGCTTTGGAGGGTTATTTGCATGGCAACAAAAACCCTTCAGTAATGCAGTGAACACGCACACTGGGAACGTTTGCTTTCTGTAAATGAAGGGATGCATCAGAGCCTTTTCTGAAATAGAAGCAGAAGAGCAAGAGATGAGCTGGAATTGGCATCGCTTCCCCTCAGCAGAATATTGTGACCAGGTGACCAGATTTCTGTGTTTTGTCAATTCTCACTGTGGAAGGGACAATTTTAGATGAGCCAAACCAACGATGACAACAACAGAAGCTCCAAACCATACAGTTGGAGAACAAAATATTCTCTGTAGACTTAGGAGGGCCAGTTTTGTTGAGAACAAACAACACAAATTTTTTCCAAAGGATAGCCCAACTGGATGTGACTCAGAAGGGAACCATCCAAATTTCTGTGAAGCCCAGCTTCTTTTCAGTGTCACAGAGCCAACTGAAACCTGCTGTATTGTAAAAACGCTGGCATCAGCACAGGCATGTACTTTGTTCACCCTCGAGTATTGTAGCATTAAAAATAGTTTTATTAAAGGGAAGCCACACCTATAGCTTAACAGTAAAGTTAAGGCTTGTCCAAGCTGAAGAAATTCGCGTTGCTGTGATGACATCCTATAGAACTGGAAAGCTCCTCTGTTAAATGTTCTGCTGTAGTGCAAAACGGAGCTTGCAGCAGAGATGCTGTTCCAGCATGTTGCCACATTTTATGTCCTGTCAGACCTCAAGGACAAATACAAGCTGCACAGCTGAGAAAAAGCATTTTTGAAACTAAACACATTTGCAGTGAACAAAAACTCACTTAAGGAATCTAAATATCCAGGCAGCATACAAAATGCGTGCAGTATTTTTTGCAGCACGTGCAAGAAATCCCTAAAGGTCAAGCAGCCTGTTGTCTCCTGGTACTCTGAGCTTCTGGAGATGTAAGCAGCTTGCTACAGCCTCTGCTGTAGCATCCCCCAACCCTAGCAGCAGGACAGTTTCTGTGTTCAGATCCACCAAGTCATGTCTCTTCCAAGGTAGCAGTGCAGACGATGCAAGCAGCAC
This sequence comes from Nipponia nippon, assembly GCF_047370975.1. Classification (NCBI taxonomy): domain Eukaryota; kingdom Metazoa; phylum Chordata; class Aves; order Pelecaniformes; family Threskiornithidae; genus Nipponia; species Nipponia nippon. The sequence goes on along the minus strand of NW_028262290.1, from coordinate 97,343,332 downwards.
TCGGTACACAGATAGTGCTGTGCAAAGGTACACTGGCTGCATTTTCCTGTGGCAAAGGATCTTCTATGTACTGTATCTGACCTTGCCCATACATTCTTGGATCATCTTTAAGAAAATGGGAGACCTATGTGCAGATACTTGGTCAAAGAAGGGGAGGGAAGGAATATTTACATACTGTTTTGCATTGATGTGTCATTGGAAGGTAAGGATGCGTTCAGTAAAATAGCTCTGGCGTCCGTGTCCTGGAAAACTAACTTTGACTTGTTTGGATGCTTCCCTTGGCTTCTGCCTTGGGGGCAAAGCCAGCTATTGCAATGTCCCTGACAGAAACGTACAAGTTTGTGGGGCAATGCAGTGTTTGGTAGGACATGCTTACTGCTGCAATAGAAATGCCTCTTCAGTGCATGCTACTACTTGTACAAAGTTCGCTTGTAGGCTGATAAACCTGGGAAACCAAAATCCTCAGGGTCAGGACAGCTTATGTGGTGCAGGATACAGCAGCGTGAGCGCTCAGTGTGTACCTTGAGCCTGGGGCTGGCTGCTGGGTGCTGCTTTCACCCCGACCATCCTGCTGGGAGGGCCCTGAGGGGAGTCACTGGTCTTGTCAAGAGTGGTTTTCACGACAGCGATGCTTCACGACTGGCATCTGGAGGCAGGGAGAGCCTCTCTTTTCACCCAGCCACCATGCTTTTGGCAGGCGTAACATTGCGCAGTCGGCCATTACTGAGCCGAATTTGGGCTTGGAGGGGAAACGCGTTACTGCAGCGGCTCCCCTGAGCAGCCGAGTGCCCTGCAGCGCTGCCTTCGGACCAGGTTTACCTCTCGAGAAACCACAAATAGTTGTTTTGGCATCTCCCTCTTGGTGCACTGAGTCACAGGGGTGAGCTGCTGCTGGCAGTGAGTTGCCTGCAGAGAAATCAGCCTCTCCGGTGTTTGGCACTCTGTTAATTTCTAGTTAGGTGGGGTGAATATTAACCGTTAGCTGGAAACAGAAGAATAAAAGGTACATTGCAAATAATCTCTTGCACCCAGTGCCTAGCCCTCCAGAGGACTGCACAACCGACTGGCGTCGCTCCACATGGGCCTGTTGCTGCTGATGGGTATAACCATGGCTAGGTGGTGTTTCTGCCATGTTTTTAGGGACTTTTTGTCTCAGGACCCTCCCCACTTCTCTCTGCAGGCTGGTGTACAGTAAAATAGCCAGGGATGAATCTAGCCTAAAGCTGGTATTTCCCCCTGCCTGCATGGCATCCACAGTTAAGTGTGTGAAGGCAGGAGAACAAGAACCCGGTGGTTTTGCTACGTGCAAAATCTCTGGGAAATCTCTGCCCTTAAGCAGTTAGATAACACTCCTATCGATGCACAAGACCCGACTGGCACCCTTGTCAAGAGGGTCCTCTCTGATGGCCCGCAACCTTGTGCTCCTCAGCTGGAGTGCAGAGCAAAGCTCTTGTCTAAATCCACCCACACGCAATCACATTTGGGTTTCTAAACAGAAACTTCATCCAGACTGAAGCACATCCCCAGCAATACAGACCTCCCAAGGAACTGTCTGTCAAACCTGCATGGAAATTAGTCCTGGTGTAAGATGTGGGACATGATGTTTTACATACAGTGTTGCAGTGGTATGGCTTCTAATGTGGCTGGTTATGCTGGAATGAAGATGACCTATAGAAATAAGCCAAGCCACTATGAAGTACTTTTTATCAGTGAAACCATATGTGTGCTTGGGGGTGGGGATGATATGTTTTTTATTGCATCATTATGAAATAATAATGAACTGTGTGTAGACATGGCCTAAAAAAAAATGAAGAATCCCAGGTTAGCTTTCTGTCTGTACTTACTGAACTATCTTTTGGGTTATTAAAACCCTGGGCTATATTAAATGATTTTAAAGATACAAGCTTGTTGTTATGAAGCCACTTGAGATATTGTACAATGTGACTGCAGAGCTATGCAAATTGGAGTAATTTCCATTTGACATATGCACTGTAATTATTGAAAGCTTTTTTCCAAATTTATTTTTTATGTCTGCTGTAGTTAATTCACAATCTCCTTTTAACATTGGCAATTATAATTATTTGCCAAGAGCAAATCCTTGCTAACAAAAATCCAGTTTTCTTTAGCCTGCAGCTTTTCTTTTGATTTCATGATGAGGTGCTGTTAATCAGAGGAACCAGTGCTGGCCTCTGAGTATCCAGCAGGGCAGAAAAACACTGCAGTCAGAAAAAGAAATGCAGTTAATTAGCCTAAGCTTCTTTCTAGCATCCCAACCCTGGGCCTCCTGAGTTGCCATGTTTGAGTGGAGAGGTGCTCTGTGCGAAGATCGATCAGAGTTAGCATCTCAATAAGACTTACAGTGAAAACTGTCTGTGCCCACCGTGAGGTTTCTCCTTGCTCATTCTTCTTCTGTAGGGGCTACAGGTAGGAAATAGCATGTACTTGGGGAAAACAGTGTTATTAGGTTGAAAAAATATTTCTAGAGCTGTTTTGCATAGGAATCCAAGCCAAATCTGTGACTGAAAAATGCAGTAGTTGGGGGGCTTTAGGCTTCTAGCTGCGTATTGTCATTCAGAAATAAAGTGATTCTTATTCACTTGAAAATACCTCGTCCTTTCTGCCCTCCTTTTCCTTGGAGATCAGTGTGTTATGCAGCTTCTGAAAGGAAACATAAGTGCAAGTGCTTTCTAAGAATTACTGACCTACTTTACAGGTATTTTATTCTTCATTGAATCAGATACATACCTGCAAGAGTGTAGAGGGATAAAAATTTTATTTCTTCCGCTCACTGCAGCACAGGTCAAGTGCAGGAGAGCTCTCCCCTTTAAGTTTCTACCCCTGGAATATTACTTGAAGTTCTGGGGCTTCAGAGGGATGAGGTCAGAACATAACCTTGCAGCAAGCTCAGAGCAGTGTAAGCTATGGCAACCGGGGCTGCACTTCTCCCGTAGCAGAAGGTCTGTCTGAAGATGGCACAGCGAGAGGAACTACCCACGTTGACATGTCTTTCCAGCCCAGGTATCCAGCATGCACACGGTAAAACAAAGGCCGTTGCGAACAGGGGCTCGTTTTCCATTGTGTGCTTGTGGAGCATCTAGCACAAGAGGGTCCTGGGATTGCAATACAGATGCATCAAACCTGGGCATTGAGGTTGATGAAGAACATGTCAAGTTGGGCTACCATAATTGACTAGATCCAGCCTATTGAACATAATGAGGAAATGTTCCAGTGTTGACGTGTTTTCTGGCAGATTTTCAGTGATGGGGAAGAGTTCCCAGTCTCCATTAGAGCATGCTGTGGAAAAGCATAGTGAAATATGGCTTCAGCTGCTACTGTAGTGTAGCTGTGCCTTGTCCAGTGCACACTTACCCAGCGTGAGCATGAATGGCATTTTCCAAGAAACCCTTTCGGGAGGATTAGTCTGGGGATTGACTGCAGACAGGGCAATCTGGCATCCAGGCAGATTGCTCCCGATGAGTTATTGCTAGCTGAGTCAGCTGGTTGGGCTGCCGCTGAGTCCTTGGCTCTTGTGTAAGCTCTGCAGTCTGGGGAGTAATTAATCAAGCATCCATCTTTCTTATGGACCCAAGGTTGGAGCCAGGGAAGCACGATGTCAGTGTCTCATATAGTTAGAATTGCTGATTCACTTTGATCCATCCTTGCTGCTGCTTTTCTGAACGGGTTTATGGCTCCTCTTTAGCAGCACTTAGCTCTCTCTGACAAGAATAAAATATTAACCAGGAAAGTATACTAATTCAAAGGCTACTACCTTTTTTGAGGGGGCTTTACATCTATTTAGAAGTTTCTCAGAGAACCTGAGAATTAGGAAGTAGTGTTGGCTGAAAAGTGAACGAAAGTGCAGTTAGTTTAAACCACAGCTTGCTTGTCATCTATTCACTGTTGTTCCATTGACCGTATTGCTCAAAGAGCCAAACCAATGGCCAGTGTGACTACTTTCATTAATGGCATTAGAGCTGAGGTAAATTTGACCCGAAGCTTACTAAGGCATGATGCCAATTCCCCTGAAAACTCCATTATCAAAATTCTCATTGACTTCAAAATGGGAGTGGGCCTGGACTGAAGGAACCAGACCCAGTAATGGCTAGGGTAGAGCTGTGCTACTCAACACTGATGCGGAGAGGTGGGGTCTTCTATGAGCACGTATTTTGGCTTGATAGTGTCCCAACAAAGGGTTTTCATTATGATCAGCATTTTAATTAAACTGGCTTGATTTTTCTTATACCTTATTTTCTTCACCTGTGTGTTCTGTGGTCCTGATCCTTGCTGTTCTTGGCAAGATGTAAAAACCACCACTGATCTGAGCAGAGGACTTAGGCTGTGAAGTGGAAATGGGAAGCCATGAAGAATCAAGGCATGGTCTCATCCATAAATAGTCTTCGGCAAACTTTGATGACCTAGGAGAAATACCGTCTCTCAAACTGACTGTTGTGTATATGCTTTTGTAGTCTCCCAGATCCTAGTGAAAGAGCACACAGTGAAAGAAATGTCACTGATCACCTCCACCTGCCACATACATGTATTTAGGTATGTGAAAGGGACTCTCTCACATTCCTTTCTCTGCACATGTGTGCATCTGTATATGCTTATATACTGAAGTTAAAAGCATGTGTGTGGGGTGCAGTTTTCAAATGCATCCAGTTATGTTAGTGCATCCCAGTCCATAGCTGGGTGCTTTGGTGTCCGTAGTCAGTACAGTATTTGGGAAGGTGAGTAATGATTTTAACCACTCGAATCAGAAAATTAGGTCAAATGCATGCTCCATTCATCCAGCACTGCAGGGCTGACACATATTTTCTTCAGCACAGAGATCCTTCAAACTTCACTGGGCAGGAAAAGAAATAGAAATGCTCCAGCTGAAAATATTGCAGAGAAAAAAGGTTAGGAAAAATGTTTGGAGCAGAGTCTGGGTTAAGTAGGTAGCAAAGCTGATGCTTCATGTAATCATCACGTAGAAAGGATCATACTAGAAACTGCAGTGCATCTCACACAAACAGATAATATCGCTCAATGTTTACTGAAGAAAAACAATCCTGAAACATAAAGTGCAGGGAGAGTACAGGGTTTGCTGCTCTGCACAGTGATGCCATGTGAGATACAGACAGGGATCTGACACTGCAACTTGCAGGGTTGGGTTTTTTTAACACTTGGATTTCCTGTCACTTTCCCTGTCACTTGGCTAGCGAGATGTAATTTTTCGATGTTCATAAAGCTTCATGAATCCTGTACAAATCTGCCAACATAATGGCAGCATTAATTACTCACTGGCATTAGTCTGATGTTTATCTTTTGTCAGTTTTTTATTTAGTACCCGATTACAACTTGCATGTTTCAAGGGGAGCAGAAAGGGTAGGCAAGAGAAACATAAAGAAAATTAACTCTAATTATTAGCCATAAATTTATCTGACTCAGTAAGCGTAAACAATTCTGTGATGGAAAGGCAAGCCGAAAGAAAATTGAACTGCCTGATTTCCTAATCCTCCCAAAGCCTTTACAACAGCTGGGCATTTAGTTGTTGTCAGCTAACACAAAAAGAAACATATTTAAATACAGATAATAATGCCTCAGGAGAATAGAGATCGACCATAGGGTGTGATTGCCCTGTGATTTCATTACTGTGAAAAAGAAAGGTATTATAATATACTGGACTGATGGCGTGCATTTTGCTCTAGAAGTTGAATAGAGGGATCAAGAGTAATTGGAACAAATAAAGGCCCAAATACAGAGGTTTTCACCGAGTTTTTTATTTAGTCCTAAGACAATTAAAATCCCATTGAAATTAATGAGTGTTTGCTTGAATGAGGTCTAAGTAGAATGGTTTTCTTTTCTCAGTTTATCTGAGGACATAGTGGGAGTCCTTTGATTTTTTTCTTGCACGGGGAAGGACTCAGCAGGGATGTGGCCCTACAGTTTTGATGAGGATTTGAAGATATAAAAATTGAACAGAAATTTGGGAAAGCCAGCCTGGTTTGTCCCATACGCTTTTCCCCAAGCGCGTATGAGAGCATGGAAAGCATCCAAGTAGGGCTGAGGGAATGTAAGTCTGAGCATGTTTCAGATGCCTGAACAGATAATCTCAAACTGGGACCCCTGAAGCACTTCCTTGTGGTGTGCAAGTAGCTGGTTTGTCAGGGTGTATTTGTACCTTCTCTTGATTTCCCAGCAGTTAAAGTTTTTTATATAGTTAAAAATATACTAGAAGTGCTTCATTTATTTCAGTCTCCAGTGTTGTTATTTGCATAAGCGCCTGCAGAGGAGTGATCAGAATGACATGCCAGGTGGGCTGTAAACCAAGCATCAGACTCTAGGCCATGTTAGGAAAGGGCTAGAGCATTTTGCTTTGCCTTGCAAAGTGTGCTGGCATACGTAATAACACAAGACTTAGTTGCTTTCCTTGCTTTCAAGCACATTGCCTATGGATTCAGTGATGCAGATGCTTTATACTCCCAAATCAAAGGCCACAACTAGCCGAACTGACAGATAAGCAATCAAAAAGTCCTATGGACTTATTCGAAAAGTTACCTTCAAGTCAGCACATTGTCAAAATCATATGGATACATATAGTCTTTGCAGAAGAGGTTGTATATCATAGAATATCTTAAGTTGGAAAGGACCCATAAGGATCATCGAGTCCAACTCCCTGCTCCTCGCAGGACTACCTAAAACTTTATGAAGCAACCCTGAGTCCAACGTCAAGCACAAAAGGACTGCATCTGTTTCAAAGTGCCTTGAATGCTGCTACAGCAGCATTTATACCTACAGCTGCAGTAATGTATGCACAGACATGGCCCCAGTGCATAACCCTAATGACTACCTCCGTGCAAATAAAAGTTAGCGCCAATATTAATATGTAATGAAAATTGATATCATCATTACAATCTTCTCTCATCCTGATGAACTCTCCTGGTTCTGCTTAGATGGCACCTATTTACCTGCAGGCATCGTTATAATCTCTTGGAGTCAGTAGGGGTATTTTCCCAGCCTAAGCACTACACCTCAGCAACTATCTACAAAGAACGCAGCATCTCTTTTTTTATTTCAAGACAAACCAGTCTTTCAGTTTCCTAGAACGGTTTTGCAGACGGCTAACCCAGCTGAAATAATTTCTGTAAGCTCACAGCTCATATTAATCTGCTTCTCATTGAGGCTGCCTGCAGCTCTCACGCTGTTTGCGTGAGCTGCGCGTGTCTCGTTAGCTGGGTGACACCTAAGCTGTCGATGAAGATGCTGTTCCTATGTCACTGGCAGCAGGGTGTCTTTGCAGGGTTTCTTTTCATCGTGCAGGTAGTCACTTGAGTGAACTTTGGTTTAGCCTATGGTTACAGGGCAGCCAAGGCAGAGGCAGTCGCAAACAGCTTTTTTTCTGTGTATTTGAATGTTTAGGTATTTGTTTTCAAAGCAGTTGTGTGGAGAAGAGGTTACATCAGTGAGGATAAACCAGCCTAAAAACTGGAATCACAGTGTGGCACACCAGGGCCAGAAGTCGGTGCGTGAACTGAGACCCTCACTTTGGTGGTGGTGGTGTGTACAGTTTGGGTATGTCCATGTTTACTGTATAGAATTTTTCACCTAATATTTGTGAAGTGTGCCTCATCCCAGTTGACTATAAAACCTAACAGTGCATGTGTTCTTTTACTTCATAGTATTTTGATGCAGAGGAAGAGATGGAGGTTTGTAAGATCTGTATAAGCCAGTGATTTGCTGTGGCCAAATGAGCTGTTGCTCGTCAGCAGGGCGGTGTATTACTCCCTGCGTGCATTCGCCGTCTGTTTCAGTTGCGAAGGAAAATATGTTCCTTCAGTCACTGTTATTTTCCTTCACACTTACAGCAGCCTAGGAATACACACATGCCCTGTTAATATGAATCAGTTCGTGAGCTATGACTCATTATGCTATAGTAACTTGATTTTTCGCAACAGCTATACATATCTGTGATTAACAAGGATTGCCTTGGCCAATGTTAGAGCTGTGACTAATGCCAGTCTTGTTAGGTATTCATCATCCAGATTTATCTCCTTGTCAAAAGTTTTGTTAAATAAGGTTTCCTCAAAGAAACATTGTCTTGCCATCAGTTTTCCCCTGGCAGATGTATTGATTGAGCTAAATGCGTTTTTCATGCCACTCAAGGAACCGAGTGACAGATCGTGCACTGAATATGATAAATATAACCATTGTTCTTATTGCTACTATAATTATTACTGTATCGCAATATCAACGGCAGAATTATCTCACGATAGCAGACACCCCTCTATATACTAATAAAAAATGTTTCTCCTGTGTGAAAAGGTTTTCGAATCACCTGAGTGATTGTTTTTATGAGATGGCCTAGAAATTGCTTCTCATTTCCCAGAGCAGAGCAGCCTTCTGTCAGCTTTTCGACTTGTCCTGCTAGAAATGTACATATTCGTATTTATTTAGACCATTTTCTGAGGGATTCAAAAGCTTTTTCTCATCATTCAGTATGTGATTCATGCATCTCCACATTTAATACATCAGAAAAGAATATCAGCCCCATAGAATAACCTGTCCCAGTATTACATTTCTCTATCCTGATGTACATATTGGGCAATGGCTTAACTCACACATATATCACCATTTTAATGTAGATGCTTTTTCTTCATCATCCCTTCCTGTTGTCCAGTCTCTGGGTACAGAAGGGTGCTCATTTTCTCTGAAATCTGTTTCCTTCTCCTTCATTGTTATTTTTTTCTGCAGAAAAGATGCTAGCAGGGCTCACACGAATATTGGTCTGAAGGAGAGCCTTTTAGGATGGGCCTCCGAGGACTGGGGATGTCACTGGTACCATTAGGGCGTGCTGTGCAGCTGCTGGAGTGGCAGGAGCTCCTCTGGGCTGTTCGCACCAGCCCCTTCCAGCATCCTCCTTTCTGCCTTGTAGCGTTCTTCCTTCCTCTTCCCTCTCCTCTCCCCTTCTCCGTTCCCTCAGCCGCCTTCCCGCTTTCCTCTGCTGCACTTGCTCATCTGGAGTGACTCCAGAAACCCCCCGTGGCCGCCTTGTGTTCCCCTGGGAGCCCCCGGTGGGGAGCAGGACTATGGGCTTCGCCTGGGTCTTCCCGATGCCCGGGTTGCCAGTCCCTGCTCCTACACCCAGACGAGCTTCATGTTAATGAGCACAGTATACCTCCAGGCCTTACAGCAGCGTTGTGGCGAGACGGCCGAAGGAAAGAAGCACTTTCTGTTGAGATGCCTGTTTGGAAATGGTGCCTGGGGGCCGGGGCATTGCCTGCTGCTAAAAGCCATGGGCCAAAGTATCCTTACAGTCATCATCTGCAGCTGAGCGGGGAAGGAGCCGCTTGCGGAGCTGTAATGAAGAGGGGGTACTGCTCACCAAGTAATATTGCACTGATTGAAGAGCAGATCAGAAAATCATGATTTATGGTGCTGGAGATTTATGGCTTATCATGCTTGTAGCAGGCTAAACTGACTATGATTGCTGTATCTCTGGGAGACTGAAGAGCCACCCCAGCTATCAAAACTTCAAATAAATGAACAGTGGCTGCATGAGCTGCTTCTGCCTTTGAATTCTGTATTTGCATACAATTTCCGAGAGGCATTCTCAACGCTGTGTGTCTCTCCTTAGCGCGTATGTGCAAGAAATAGGGAATAGTACTGAACTGGTTTATTCTAGCTTCATGGAAAAGGGACCATGGCGTGAGGCTATCACGAAGCCAGTTCTGAAAGAGCAAAAATAGCATAATCTGCTTTTAGCTCTGTGGGTCTCCCCTGGAGCCACCAATTCAGCACAGTTACAGCTCAGCTCACTTACATTTTCTTCTGGGTTTCTTAGGGAGTGATGAATTTGGAAGGGAATGAGTTTTATCACCAACCCCTGTTTTTGTTTAGAGTCTTCAAGTATTGTCATGAGTCAGTGTAGGTAACAGAGATTTTTTGAGGTCCTGGCTAAATTACAGCCTCTAAATGTTGTATCTTTCACAAATTTGAAAGAAAGGGATAGAAGGAAATGGTTCAAATAGCTACGAGGATTTCTGAAGTCATTACTGAGGGAAAAAATGATTCTGTATATTTTTTGCACCTAGGTAAACACCGGAATTCACAGAAATGGGAAGACATTGTGTGAATATCCAGTGGGGCTGCAGTAGTACCATCCGCTAACACGATTAGCATCGCAAACGGATCTCTGCCTAGTATGGGAATGTTGCAAAAGACACAGTTCTACTGATACCCAGCTTCTATCAAACATCAGTTTAGCTGTAGGGAACCACGCGCTGGCTCCCAGGGCCTTTTGGAGTTTCTGAGACGGTTTCTGTGCAAAACCATGGGGTTGACAATGTGCATACATACGTGTAGAAAAGCAAGTTGCTGTAAATCAACTATTTAAATGAGAGGTAGTGACTTTTGATTTAAGCCATTTGTTTTGACTGTGGTTTTTTGATATATTCCTAAGGAAAGATCTTTCGTCAGTATGGTCAAAATGTCTGATTTGCAGTAAAGTATAGTCTTCTAACTAAACTTGCCACTTTTTGTTTGTTGACTTGGGCACGTTCATAAAAGTAGCTTTATATCATATTTATAAAAGTCGCTAAATATCTCAGCTTAATTTTTCAGTGTTACAAGGCTGGAAAAATGTGAATGAGATACTCCTCATTCATGTGTTAGATGATACTATTTTGTATTTGCAAACCATGTCAAACTGCATTAGGATGGAAACTGTGATCTGATTACAACTAATAATACATGTACTAATAATACAGCACATATCATTGCAACATGTCTTAGAAGCCGTGAACAGAACTGAGTGCCAAAGATGATTTGCCCCCTGATTCTGCATAGGATCTAGAGGCAACAACAACAACAGTTGCAATGGTCAAAATCTGAGAAGAAAAATTTGCCCATATTTATTTATGGTAACTGTATTAATCATAATGTGGATTGTCACCATTTGGAATGTAATTTTGCATTAGCTTCTTTTTTAAAAAATAAAAACGGGTTTGAAGAAGATACTATAATCTGATCTAAATGTTTAAAATGATCCATTTGAAATAACCTGGTAAGCATGCTCTTCCATCACTCCTGTATTTGCTGAAACTCTCAGACTGTTCCTTGAATGTTGAAAGTTCCTCTTTAGCTTTAGAAATGTGTTTTTCTGCTGAGTAATTTAGCTTAGTCCACTAAAACCTTATTTTCCCCTTTATCTCACCCCCTTCCTGACCAAGAGCAATAGGTAGCGACTGCTAACTAATGAATCTTTCTGGTGCCAGTGAAGGTTTTGATTATATGCCCAGACTCCAAATAGAGCCCTTTTTGATTTTCTTGTGAATAGGAGGAGGAGGAAATATTGTATTGGGGTCTCATGTCCTGAGCGGAATAGATGAGGACTAGTCTTGTTCCAGTTCAATGATGGACACTCTTTATATTTTTTTTCTTTTTTCTGTGAAAACGTTTCTGCCCTTATTTGAAACGATCAGAGCAGATGGGAAAAAAGCTGACATTGCAGGTTTTAGAATTGATGGTACAGCTACTGTACCCTCCCTGCGCTGTGGGCCCAGGGGTTCTGCTCATTTTTAGGCTGTGCAGCACAGGGATGCTACAGGGACAAAGTAACCTGGGCTACTGGTAGACAAGGAGCTAGAGCCTTCTGTAAAATGAAGAGCTGCTAACGCTAAGCATTTCAAAATCAGGAGTTAAATTCTTACTCTAGTGCCTTACTCTTCCCCTGCATTTGCACGGAAAAAAAAGTTAAATACTACAAACCTGGACTGTATCTACTTGCCACTCACTTCTGGGCTGTTTGGCTTTCAAAATTATCTCCACATCACAAGTGCTTCTTTTTTCTAAAATGAAGGCTGAGGTTTGCAAATAAATTACATGACTTCCTGACAAAAATAATTACTGTGAGGTGGGTGAGCCATTAGGTCATGGTTGCAATTTGACTTTCCAGTATAAGGTGCTAGAGAGATCTTCACTCAAATGAATGGTAGCACCAATGACAGTATGGAAAATTATTTTGTATTTCCTCAGCTGCTTCTAGAGAGTTGGTTAGACACATACTTCTTCAGAAATGCATGTTCTTAAATAACCTTAAAATAAATGCAGATTGGTATCTAAGGTGTTGAGGTTTGGCTTGGGGGATATATACACCCTGGGAGATAAAGAATAGTCAAGATGGACCATTCAGCCCTTAACCTTCCTGGTGAGACACTGAGAAGCAAGAAGACACTAGTGTTAGTAGTGGTTTTGTGACATGGACCTGCTTTGGAAACTGGTTTATTTTAAAGAGGAACCAAGCAGTTGTCAGATGTTGCAATCTTTCAGTCTTTAGCAATGAAACCTAGGAGTCAAATTCTCTTGGTTCAAGTGCTCAAACTCATGTCCTTTCAGATTTTTAAGGACTGCTAGAGCAAGTTGTACCTACGTCATTGGCCTAAGGATCGGATCTGTCTCATGGATGGACACCTTCCAGCTCCACCATTATTTGTTTTTTCCTGTTTTCCTGCTGGAGGGAGAAGATAGAGGGGTTCAGGGAAGCAGACCTGTTGGGGCTAATGTGGTTGCCACCTTGTGGCCCCATGCCTGTGGGCACAGGTGCCTCACTGGCACCACGGTACGGTGTCTTGTTAATGCAGGTTCTTTGCATTTCTGGCCGTCTGTGCCTGGAGCAGTGGGTCATGGAACGGGTCCCAGGCTGAAGCCCTGCATGGCAGCTGTGGGTGGACTTCAGAGAGTCAACCTGCACTCCCGGGAGCTTTCCCAGGAGATGCATTGCCCAACTTCAGCTTTGGACGTGGGCTGGCTGGGAGCGAGCCCTCCCCTGTTCCGTGCCACATCAGAGAAATCGCGCGTCATGTCACTTACCATCTGGCGGGCGCCGCTCTGTCTCTCATTTTGAAGCACAGCCAAGCAGAGACCGGGGTGAAGGTGCGCAGAGGCCTCAAAAAGAATGATGTGTACTTAAATTATTTTTCTTCTTCATTTTACCTAAGAACTCAAGAAATCAATATTCAGAAGTTGCCTGATTGAGGACTGTAGCATCGTAGACTAGATTTCTTGATGCATGTGGAAGGGTTGTGTGTGCTTTCATACAATGAGAGGTATTCAACTCTGTTGCTTATCACCACCGACAAATATATTGCACTTTCTTGCTGAAACAAGCTGACGGCACTTCCCTGCTTTTATGTAATTAATAAGTTCTTGCCGTTGGCTGTGGTGTGATTTTCAAAGATGTATGAAACAGCAAAACATGCTGGTAGAATGACACGCGGTAACAGTTGATCCTTTCTTAGAAGGCCTTGTCCAAATGTTGACAGGATTAGGCCCTAACCCCAGGCCAGGAGAAGGGGGTCAGTCCCCGGAGAATCCCCCTGCAGCCAGAGCATGCCTTTGCACGAGACTGTCAGTATTGGGAAGGGAGGTTTTTCCTTGCATGCTGCCCTCTGCTCTGCCTGTTGCTGCTTTAGAGAATGGCTGAAAGGGAAGGTGCCTTTTTCCCTTCTCCTTTTGAGTGGAAAGCAGAGGGAGGAGAGCAGAAAACGATGGTGTTTTGATCTGCTTGTTTCGTATTTGAGTTGCGTAAACACACCAGAGGATTCCTCTAAATTAAATTAAGCAAACCTTTCATGTTCTTTCCCTGCTTCAGGAAAGCTAATGTGGCTGCTTGCAGATTTGTGGCTACAGAGAAGACAAAGATCTGTAGTGTGCACAGGCTCAAGTGCTGAGCAGTGTCATGCTGAAAAGAACCCGCATGAGCTTTAATAGAATATAAAAGCTTTCTGGGCACCAAGCAAAAATCTGTTTAAATCCCTGACAGGGATGAGAGCACAGCATGTATTATCAGCGTATGCACAGAGACGGGAAGGCTCTCGAAACATTTGCATTTTAGATTTACTGTAATTAGAAGGTTTCAACCTTTCCAAAAAGGTTGAAATGGTGGAAGGAGTACATATAAGACTCCACCTTTTCTCCATCTCCATACAAATATTTAGGGCTCTTCCCTTTTCTCTGCATCTGTGCCTGACTTACACTGATCCTAATGGCGATTTTTCGTGAATGTAAGGGATGTAAAAACCCATAGGCTTCTCTTTCATATTTATAATCATCATTTGGTACGCAGATTGTGACAGTCCCAAGTGTTCCCTGCCCCACACAGTGAAGGACTGAGCCCCACTGTGCATGGCACTGAACACACAGCAAAAAGATTGTCCCCGGGCTGCAATTCCTCGTGAAAGCAGATCCCTTACCTCACGAGCACATGTGTAGAGCTGCGTTATCTTGAGAGATTAGTGCCTGCGCAGAACCCAGATAAAGTGGGGCAGGCGTCTGTCAGGCAGAACGATGCAAGCTGACCTGGAGCAGAAAGTGATGCTTGTGGATCGGCGGAGCACGGGTCAGCTGATGACGTAGTCCGTATGGGTTCTTTGGGGGGAAAATGACTAATTCAGGAAGGTTTGACTGTAGGCAAGTTTTGTCTGACTAAGATTTCCTTTATTTTGATAACTAATTTGCCAGACTAAAGCCTCTCTGCAAAGAGTCAGTGTAACTCAAGGACTGTTATATTAGTGATCTGTATCAAGTGGCATAGCTGGAGCTACCAGTTAGAAGAATATAGGGCAGGTGGATGAATGCTTTCTCCAATATCAAGCAGATGCAGAAAAAAATTATTCAGGACCAGGAAAAAAAATGCTATAAGGTTGAAAATGTCAACTCAGTCACCAGTAGCAGTCTGTAAAGATGAGAGAGGGAAGTGAGAAAGGAAGACCATGGCCATTGAATGGAGGATTCCTGCCTAATGTAAGAGGAAAACGAGTATGTCTCTACTTTTCTGATTATGTAGAAGGTAAATAGGAGCAAGTTGAAGGAAGATCTTTCCTTTCCTGGCTGTTACCAGATGTGACTGCCACTTCAGTGGTGACAGCTCTCCTTCCAGTTTCAGCTACTGATATAGCAGCAGACAAAGACTGGGAATAGGCAGTGTGGATAAGCTGGTTATTGAATGTTTGGACTGTGACCCCCTTCTTCTTCCAGTCAGGCTGTTAAATATTCATGTAAGTGGGCTCAGATAGATCCCTGCCATCTGTCTGTATTTATATGACTTCATCCAAACAGCTCCAAAACGTGTAAAATTTTATCCTCACAACAGCTCTTTAAAGAAAAAGGGATTTCTCACCTAGCTGAAGGGAAAAGGAAACAAAACACAAAGCGATTTAGTGAGTAATCAGATTTATTCATCTGGACTCCAGCAGACAGGATCCAAATTCAGCTCTTTTAAGTGCCAGGCCCAGCTATAGCCCCAGGCTCTCAAGGCAAAGATCATATTTAGTGCTATAAGGTGTTGTATAGCTCACCTAATATTGCTCATTAAGCATAAAAAAATATTTGTATCCAACTATAAAGGAAACCAGAGACTCTGTCACTATATGTGTGTATGGGTACAGAATGAGGAGAAATCAATAATAAAACCATTATTCAGGCATCTCAGCCTGCACTGCATTCAGTTGTACACCTTGATGGCCGGATAAAACAGGACCATCACGCAAGCTTCAGTAAACAGTGTGCCCATATGGGCAATTCTGCGAGGGAACAGATTGTCACAGCTACGTTTGACCTGTTTTAGAGCAATCGTGGCTCTCCCTTAGCACTGTGGATGCGCTGTTGACATTTCAGCAGAGCTGCTTCAAAAAAAGGAGTGCCGTTGTCAGAATAGCGTGGCATTTTATGAGTGAGAAGCAATTCCTACATTTTAAATCAAGCAACAAGCCCAGTAGTTCTCCCTGTCTTCAGCCAGAGCCTCTCAAACGGGAGAGTCTGAACGGGAAGGATGAAGGGACAAGAACATTCAGAAGACAAGCCCAGACTTTTCAGTGTACATCCATCAAGTTACTGTGGACGTGAGGTGGCGTTACTCGTATGCTTCAGGGATTTGAATCTGAAGCGCAGATTCAGCTCTCGGAAGCCCCCACGCAGGCAGGTTATCACAGAAGAGATGTCTGTGAGATAGCTCAGTTGGGGTGGTTAGCTTTGTACCTGCTCCCGGAAGGTGGCAAATGTGGGGTAGCGGTCCACCTTACCTTAGCTTACTTTCTTATCTCTCCAGGCTCTCACCTTTTTGCTATTTTTGGGCATGAGTGCATTTTGAAAATAAAAAGGGATGCATCTTCACTGTGGTGCTTGAGAAGCTGTTACATGCATTTTGGAAACATGCCAGAGGGGATCTTTCTGCCTTTAACACCGTATTGAAATGTTTTCTTCTTTCAAGGATCTTTCTCCTTGGCTTAGTCTTTAAGAATAGCCTTGAGGCTTTGAGCTTACTCAGTTGATATATTTTTGTTGATTTTTTTTTTTAAACTGTTTTTCAGGCATTGGAAAAAATGTCATCTGTGACCGAACGGCGACTCCCCTGGATGCCTTTAGGATGATGACCGCGGCCCATTATTACCCAAAGCTCATGAGCATCATGGGGAACGTTTTGCGCTTCCTGCCTGCTTTCGTGAAGATGAAGCAGCTGATCCAGGAGGGTTACGTAGGGGAGCTGCTGGTGTGCGAGGTGCAGGTTCACAGCGGGAGCCTGCTAGGCAAGAAGTACAACTGGAGCTGTGATGACCTGATGGGAGGCGGGGGCTTGCACTCGGTTGGCACCTACATCATTGACCTCCTGACCTTCCTCACCAGCCAGAAGGCCGTGAAAGTGCACGGGTTGCTCAAGACCTTCGTGAAGCAGACGGACCACATCAAGGGGATACGGCAGATCACCAGCGACGACTTCTGTACGTTCCAGATGGTCCTGGAAGGCGGCGTGTGCTGCACGGTGACGCTCAACTTCAACGTCCCAGGAGAGTTCAAACAAGACATTATTGTGGTGGGTTCAGCGGGACGGCTGATTGTAATAGGCACTGATCTCTACGGACAGAGCAACAGCTCTCCTCAGCGGGAGCTCCTGCTAAAGGACTCCACGCCGGTCAGCAACTCCTTGCTTCCAGAGAAGGCCTTCAGTGACATCCCATCCCCCTACCTCCGGGGCACCATTAAGATGGTTCAAGCTGTCCGGCAGGCATTTGAGGACCAGGACGACAGGAGGACCTGGGACGGGAGGCCCCTCACAATGGCTGCCACTTTTGACGACTGTCTGTATGCCCTGTGTGTGGTGGACACCATTAAAAAGTCAAACCAGTTGGGGGAGTGGCAGAACATTTCAATCATGACTGAGGAGCCAGAACTGAGCCCAGCATACTTAATCAGCGAAGCCATGCGGAAGAGCAGGATGTCTCTGTACTGCTAGCTCCTCTCAGCTCCTAGGAAGGAATAGGAACCAGACAGCTCTTGAAGGAAATGGTAATTCAGCCCCTGTGATGGGCTTGGGCATCTTAGAAACCGCTGAGGATATGGGAGAAGGAAATACGGTGTTTGGATCAACTAAACCTGTTGGTGGCTAAATGCCAAAGTGATAAGGTCCTTAGAAATGCCCAAAACAGATAGGAGACTTAAGAGCTGACGTAACTTAACTGTTTTGATAACAGTATTAGCTGGCTGATTGGAAAGATATATCATGGACTCATCACCTGCTTGCAGGTGCTTTAGATTATCCAATTGTGTTTACTGTGAAAGGTTGGGAAGATCCTTTTAGATTTTCCTTACCTACCAGAGGGCTGTGAAGGTACTGTCATGTCATTAAATTTTCTGTAGTGTCTGACATGAATGGTTCCTACCATGACAGCTGACACCGCCGTGCTGTAGTGCTACACCTCTAACCAACACACAGAATAATAGGACTTGGTGTGAAAGTGTCGCGCGATACGGAAAATCTTGGCAGCTCACTTTTCATACAGCTTGTTAGGAGCTTCTCTGCGTTGGTTTAGCTAGTTGTGTTTTGTTTTGTTTTGTTTTTATTTAAAGCACAATTAAGTAGGAAAATGTGTGGCTTTTAAAACAAAGCAGTCCTCAACCACAGTGAATATGCCCCGGTATTGGGGGAGCGAGGGAGGGAGGGTCTTCTGTGAGCTCCCAGTAAGCTTCAGTGTTAATTCCACAGATTTGCTGATTAAAATGGGTTGTGCAAAACCTTCGTGGATGGCAAGTGGCATGACACAGTAGTGACAGTGGGTTTTATTACACAGCTGAACTCAGGCTAGTCTTATGAAGGTTTACACGCAATTTCCTGTGTCTGGGACTGACTTTTGAGTGAATTCATCATGCATTTTGGCTTTTAGGTGGAAAACAGTAGAAATCCAACCTGAAACCATATGATGCTTAGACGGGCGGTGTTCTTTTAAACCTTTGTGAACTCATACTTGAGAGATGCTTACCAACAATTAATTTCAGATAGCTCAACCCAGAAGCTTTCACCCCCACTGAGTGGTGAGTGTGGGTGAAAAACAAAAGGAATGAGAAAATTTCCCGTCCGTTTCCAGGGGAGAAAATTACCTAAGACCCCCACCTCTTTACCTCCTTAAAGTGGCCAGCTACTGGTACTGTAGTAATCGTTCCCTGTCATCAGTGCAGGGATGGACAAACTCTTTTGATATGTTTGTCCTGTTCTTCTTTTTAATATTTTAGATTGCAGTCTTGAAATAATGTATTCTTTCAAGAATGTGTTCTTGAAAGAATATAGTGAAAGGCGCATGAATTATCCCAGGAAACAGGGATACTACTTTTGTGCATAAAGCTGCTCCAGTGCTCTTGTGTTTACAGCGCTAGGTCCTCAGATAGGAAAAAAGTAGAGCACAAGCATATAGCACTAAATTAGATTAAACTTGAGAAAAACCTTTTCAGGGTTTTTTGTTAATTTTGACTAGGGGAAAGAAAGAACATTTGGATGAGCAGCAAATTAAAAGAGAAAATATGACCCTCTTTCTCAAGGCCATCAGATTAGTGTTGCCATTTTAGGTTAGAAAGAGAACTGTCAGAATAATTTAGATTTTTTTTAAAAACACTTACAGTTTTGCTGTTTTTAGGAGCACTAAGGGCTTCTGTAGAGGCCTCTCCTACAAGTGACTCTCTCTGATTGCTGTATGCTCCTGCCTGGCCTATGCCCAGTTTTAGAGCTTCGTGGTTTTGGACAGGAGGGCATCAATAGTGTGGTTCATCTCCTCTGACTTTAGCCAGGTGGAAGTCGGGTACCTTGTCCTGATCAGCTGTGCAAGGACACGGTAGTCAATAAAGAGAGAGCTCTCCAAAGGCTGACTCCATTCGTCCTAAGATTAATATAGAAGGAGGTGCCCACTGGAAATTCCTGTCCTCCTCCTTTGCAGAGAATCTTGGCTTCTAAATTTTCAGGTGGCTACAGTTAGGAAACTTGACTGTCACCCCAAAAGTTATTAAAGTGTGCTTAATTTTTGAAAAGCATATATGTGACCTTTCATGAAATATTCCCCAAAGTGTAATAGTGGGACTGACGAAGGAATAGTGTAGTACTGCAAAACCACACCCAAACGGAGAATCGTTTCTATCCGTGTTACTCTGCCAGTTGTAGCAACTGTCTCTGGGGCTGACCACTTCTGCTAAGACCTCGGGCAAGCTTTCATTGTTCCTTCTTGGAAGCAGCCCTTGACAAGTTTGGATGTTTTTCCTAGAAATGGATTTCTCTGAGAATTCCTGAGGTAGTATCTGTGCCAACAGGAATTTCCCATTATAATTGTTGAGGTATACCATGCTATCCAGTTCCTGCCCTGAAAAATACACAGAGAGATACAGAAGAGAGAGTTTGATCAAGAAATCATCTCTCTCTCCTGAAAAATGGAATTAGCCCCAAGGGGATCAAGAGAGTTTTCATATAGTAAGGCAAAAGCCATTTACTGAAAATAGTGGCTAGTTCAAGTCATGAATGCAAGCCTGGTGGATAAGTAACCATGTCTAGTTAAACATCATCCAAAAGTGGAACTAAACGTAGACCAAAATGTTTGTGAGTCTTGCCTCTTAGTGGTTTGGCCATTGTGCTGGAATTTCTGTTCAGGTCTTTGCACCTTGTTTTGGTTCACAAATGTTGACAGTTTTTCCTATCTTTATTTTCTTTTTCTTCTGTGTCTTTCTGGGCTTTGTGATGCCAGCTGGAAGAAGATGAGCTGGAATCCTGCCCCTGCAGTCAACAGTCCCCAGGCGAGACACAGTGTATAGGGACAGTACTACTGAGCTCAACCTTTCTGTCCCGGATCCAAAGGTTTAGGTGACAGGCATCATCCATCCTCTGTGCAGACTTACTGATGCAGATAGTGGTGCATAGCAGAAAGAAAATCGAACGCTTTGGTTACATAGCCATCTGATGCTAGTATTAGTACTGGCTTGCAAATGGGTTGAATCCTGTACAGCTCGTTGTGTGACCACAGTGTCGGCCCAGAGCAGCCGGCAGAATGAGCAGGGGCAGGGTGGGACCTCCTCTTCTGACGGCAACACAGATCTTATGCTAGATGTAGGTGAAGTTGTTACCTAACTGGGATGGCAGCAGTAACTGCATACGCTCAGGATTGTATGACAGGTTTTCCATTCTCTAGGAGGTGAAGGTGCTGTAGTGTCAACTGTAAAGATACTGGCTTAGAGGAGGAAGGAATTGGTTTATTTAGAGAATGTGTATTACTATTCTGATAAACTGTTAATTCACAGTCTGGGATCTTTCTTGGCAGCATCAAGCCCTCTGCTCTTTTGGTACTGTTGAAAGTACACTGAATTGCCCTAAGTAGCCTCTGGAGCTCACGCTGGGTTTAAGAATTTGGGCAGCAGATAGCAGAGATGTACTTGACTGATCTCGAAAGCGGTACCACACCAGGAAACATATACTTGGAATTGCACTTTCAATGCTGTTCTTTAATGCTGTGCCACAAGGTTTGAGATGAATGCTGCTAGAATTGGTGCAGGCCTAATAGCCAAACTGTGGCTACTGCTGGAATTCACAGGAGCCCGCAAGTGAGCTTGTTCATACACTAGGTAAGAAATGTTCATTCCTCTTTCCCAGGGCTGCTGTTGGAGAGGCTCTTTCCTTTGCCATCAACCTGTGCACATAGGATACTGAACATTATGGTCTGTTGCCAAAGACAAAAAGAGCCAAAGGGGAGAGCCCAGGTGAAATGCTCTGCTGCTCTGCAGGCGTCTGTTCCAATGCTGGGGCGGTCAGCTGAGAGAGGATGTCTTATTTTCCATGGGAGTTGCATTAGGGTCCACACCGGGGGTAGGGCAACCCTACACTGTGTGACAGCAGGGCACAACTGAGGTCCTTCCACGTGCCCAAAGGGAGAGTGGTGACTGCAGCAGGGAGCGACGGGAAGGTGCGTCTGCAGCCTGGTACCCATCTGCCTGCGTCAACAGGGAGAATATGCTGGTTGCGCGGAGGGTGAGGGCTGCACCTCCTGAGGCTGACAGAAGCAGCCTTGCTCCACCTCTGTGTTTGGGAGCCCGAGAAGGGACCCTGCCCTCGGGGAAGCAGCATCTGTCCTGTACTCCTGCTAGATCCATGCCGTCCTCAGTGCTGAACTCGGTGAAGTCCTACGTGGAGGCATAATAACTTTACAAGAGCTTGAGGTTTCCTATATCTAATACCATGCATGTGTTAATTTAGTATTGCTTTAGCTGTGTAGTTAGAAAATAACAAGTAGAGATGATACGTCCTTACCCATGCAGCCAATATGGCAGAGAATCAGGGCATGCATAGATGAGTTTAGGCTCAGGATGGGCTGCTGCGGAGTTCATCCTTTGCTTTGGCTGAAAGCATGAGAAATTCCTGCCCAGCCAGCACAGGGCAATCAGAGGCACTCTCCACTTTGTACTTCGTGTTTCCTTTTGGATAGCTTTTGAATCAGTGGCTGTACAAGCGAACAGCTGTCCTGGAAGTTCCGCCATTCAAAAATGGAGGCTTTTCTGCTGCGTGTGGTCACAGCGCAAGGACAATTCAATTTCTCCGTTACCTTGTTTCTTTCTGTTTCCATACAAATGTGGAAAAGACCCAGACAATTTAAAGTGACTCATTTCTCTATCAAAAAAAAAGGCAGATTTTATTTAATGGCTAAAGACAAACATAGTGTCTTGATGGTGTCTTTGCAGAGATTCCGAAATTACCGATGACGGAACTTCTTGTTGCTGGGACTTTTTATATTTGACTTTTATCTATGGCCTTCAATATAAAATATTACAAATTATGAAGTCTATTCACTGTTAAGTTCTGTCTTTACAAAGGTTTAAAAGTACCCAGCAGACTTTTGGCTTTGTGCAGATACTCAGCGCTGGTGTGATGTTCCAGTGGGCCAGTGATGTACCCTTAAGTACGTATGAAACTCAGCACTGGACTGTTTGACCTCTGCGGTGCTCTCTGGGTATCTAGGACGAGTTGTGAAATGGCAGGATTATTCAGGACAGCAGTTTCTTCTTGTTGTTGTTGAAGTTGTTACTTGTGGGAAGCAAAGTTTGTAAATTTTAGAGATGAAGTATGACTGAATAATAACTGGCAGTCTTATCTGCTTTAAAATTTCCTCTCTTCTGAGCTGCTGGATGAAATCTGTCCAATAAAAATAATTTCCCCTTATCAATAACTGCCCGCTTCCATTTGCTCATGAAAAGAAGAAATTTTAAGTAAATGGGACTATACATAATGCTGCATTCATGAACCGATGTCATAACCTCATGACTTACTGAAGCCAGAGCCCAGGCAAGTAATGACTTTTTTGAAGCTGCCAAATCGAAGCCTTGGGGTTGGGGAATGAAGGGCATCAGCTTAGGTCAAACTGAAATAGCTTTTATTCAGCGTTTTCAGTGAAATGAATAAACAGAACGGCTATGGTCAATCCAAAACTGAACACAGAACATGTTTGTAGAAGGTCATTTACATTTTTTTCTTTTGGGATTAAGTTCCATTTTTAAAGAATGGTGTTTTGAAATGAAACCTTTAAAAAAATCCATCTTTGTTTTGGCATGTGTGAAGTTAACTGTTTGTTTGGGGTTGGGTGTGGGGTTTTTTGTTTGTTTGTTTGTTTGTTTGTTTGTTTGTTTGTTTTAAGTTCATACTTTAAAAAATCGCATCCATTAGGTTCAGTGAACGTCCACTAAGGACGTTCAGTGAATTCAGCTGCCCTTGGGCAGCTTTGGCTCTGAACCTGGAGCCTCGCAGTGTCACGCAGTGACCCCGTTTCTAGCATCTGGATTTGGCCATCTGGGTTTCATTTGTGTCTTCTTGTGGCAGTGGGAAAACTGGCTCGTTACATGGAGCTGGCTACGGATAATCAAGATACTTTTTGCAGCAGTGCCAGGCATCGCCTTTACAAGCACTTAACTCTATTAACTTGTTTACCATGGTTATTTATGAGCTTCCAGCCATGTGCTGTCCATTACTTCCTTTTCTTTTTACGCCAGCTGTCAGACTCGCTTCCCTCCCCGTTCTGTTTCTCATTCCCTTGCAAGCCACGAGGCGAGTCTCCCTTGTTTCCCACCGAGCACACGCTCAGTCTGCGTTACACGTGGCATACAGGGTGGCTAACCTACGACTTGAAGTAACTTTTAACGCAGATTCATTCAAGACCGTGTTGACGCCACAACTACTCAAGTCCGCGGCATCCCGAATGCCCCGCCAGGGCAGGAATCAGAGCTCCCTGCTACGCTGTGCTTCGCAGCTGACACTCGCTGTTTCTCTCTGTACTGGTTTTCTTTTATTTGATTTTGAAAATGAGAATATGTTCAGTTTGTTGCTGTGTCAATATTAAGTATATATTTATTGTTTTTCAGACATACATACATATCTATAAATGCTATATATATATATAATGTCAACGCATGGACATATGTACAGTAGATATTTTAAAGAGCTATTTATCAAGAAAAGTAAGTGTTATAAGTAAACAGAGTTTATATTTTATATATTATGTAGATAGCAAAAAAAAAAGTGGTTAAATTATAGTAGGACTTTTGGGGGTGGGGGGGTGGGGTTGGAGAAACGGGCAAGGGCCGGTTCTAGCATTTTAAATAGCCAAACTACTTTGTACGGAAGCTGCCTGCTGTGCCTCTCGGCTGCAATATCTGTTTGTTTCTTCTTCTGGAAGATGATGTGCATTGTTACTTTTACATTGCTTGGGGAATGTAGTTAGTTTATTCTCAGCCAACTGGTATGTGCTGCTTAAAACATGGTTTCCTGCTGTTCTGCATATTTGCATTGATGGAATAAAAGGATCTTAACTGGCAAATAAAGACGTAAAAGGATGTGATCTCAGCTGTCTGCTGTTTTTCCCCACACTTGTATTGGGGGGGGGGGGGGGTAATAACCGTCACCTTTGCCTGGTTTCTGGCCTGCCTGTTAAGTTCAACATGTTGGGGTAAAATCCGCGGGCTCTGTGCTTGGGGGTGGGGATTGTGATGGAGGGAGAGAGGGAAGGAGGCTTAAGGCTCAGCTATTTGAAGGTTTAATGTTAGGGCAAGGCCTGAACTAACTCCTGCTGGTGTGATGTGTCCTGAGGAGGCAGCTGGTTTTATTGCCAACGGATGCCAGCATGTCCCGTGGCAGAGCAGAACGGGGGCATTGGACATCCCCGCTGGGCACAGCCTGGAGAGCCTGTCAGGGCCTCCTCCCTGCCTCCCCACCGGTGTCCTGGGATGCCTTTGCCTTCCCCGTCCTCAGCTCCCTCCCGGGACATCCCCGTGCCTGCCCAACCCGTGCTCCCACCCACCAGGGAGCTGTCAGGTCTCTCCCGCTTACCCCGGTGCTCCTTTTCTCCCGTGCATGGGGGTGTCTCATCACCCTGGTAAGGAGCTCGTTACTCCAGCCCCTCTGATGCTGGAGGAAACCTCACTTGAGTACGAAGCAGAAGAGAATAGGAAGCAGTGGGAAATTCTCGGCTCTGAGGAAAGATTTATTGCCTCTGTGATTTATTTGTAAAAACGATAAAGCATGTCCTGTGTTGCTTTTTCTGTTTCACAGCAGAGCCCACAGAAAGATGGATTCTACTCGTGCCAGTGCTCGCTCATTTCCCAGGCACTATGGAAGTATGGCAAATCTGAGGCCCAAATCTGTGAAGGGATGGGAAATCGTCACTTACAACTCACGCTCCCCTCAGATCACGTGATCTTGTGATGGGAACTGTATATTTTTCATATATTTAAAAACTTGCAGAGTGGATATAGCATTTACTTCATCCCAGAAATGCAGCATGTTAGCACTTTCTACTACTACCATTGCAGCTTCTATACTTTAAAGATGCACCGATGTTTATATACACATAAAATACATTTTTATCAGTTTTAATACACATTATTTTCTTAGGCAGAAGAGGAGAAAAGCACAAGGCAAGGAAGAATCAGTGCCCAGGTCTTCAGGAGTTATATTTTAATGTTTTCCTTGCCCTCATGAGCAAATGTAGTATAACCTTGCTCAGGTTTCCAGATCACTGTCTCCCAACTAATCAATTAGGCGCTGAAATAAAATAAGGCCAAATTTTATGGTATATCCTTTTGCATCAACTTCATAGTAAAACAACTACTTCCATTTCAAAGGTTAAAACACAGAAATCTCTGGAAAACAGCACCTAGGGGAGCAATTACTGCGAAAGAGTGCCAGAGACACAGTGGGATTAGTACACAGTTACGACACACAACGTACAACTGTACAGGTAAGTGCAAATGCAAGAGCAAGGATAAACATTCCACACTAATGAGGCTACATAAATGCGAAGGTAAACATTTTCAAACGTGGGTCAGCATAGTGAGACACTTAAGTGTAGATTTATGAACCCAACTAATAGTTCTGCTTTTAAAACAAACGGCAAAAATGTGGGCGAGGGGGAAAGCCTCCTGCCATTTTCCATAATTTTTGAAGAAGCAAGGCTTGCAGAGCTCCCCTGGCTTCTTCTGCTGTTTTCTGGAGCCCCCACTGATTAGCAGCTATGTGGTAAAAACAATGGGTGGCTCGTAGCCATAAATATTAAGCAGAAGAATGTTAAATGCATTGCATTGTTCTCTTTGGGAATGAGGAGTTTGCCAGGGCAGGGGTTATTAAAAAGTGCTGCTGTGCCAAAGAGAAGACGCGCTTAATGCCTTTGTTACTGATTCCTGTCGGGCGGTGGAAAGCCACGGAGCTCTTTGTGTCACCGCGGTGCCAGCGGAAAACTCGCATTTCAGAGTGGACATAGGTGATGCGCAAAAGAACAGGGCTTTTTGCCCCCTGTAATAATAGTCCAGAGCAGCTCAGACGGGGGTGAGACAGCGCGGCTTTTCCTAGAGCAGCCTTTCCTGGGCCGGGAGGCCGGGGGAGCGGCCGCTGCAGCCCAGGAGCACCCAGGCGCCTCTCGCTTGCCCTGCTCAGGCCCTTGCGCCTGTGCTGGTCGCTGCTGCAGCCATCACGCTCAAGATGGAAGGAGGAAATTTCCATCAGGTGTCCCCAGCGGGCGGCCCTTGGAGTCGCTAGGCCTGTCACCTGTCCCACAGCACTAATCCAGTACCAGCCAATACTCGTCTCCTGCATACGTTGACTTTTGTAATATGTTTTCCACTTGGGAGTGCTCCAACTAGTGAATTTAGCACCACAAACCTTGGTGTGGCACCCCATCTTTGCTTTAAAACGAGTAACATCATTGTGGCAATTTACTCGGGGCTGCAGCTCCATGAGCAGCTGCGGAGGGAGGAGGCAGGGCTGCTGAGAAGCGCAGGGCACCAGCCCTTACTCTTGTCCCCAAATGCTTGTTCCTGCCGTCCCCAGGCACTGGCGCTGGGGAGCGCGTGTGCAGCCACCTGGTTAACGCGGCCATGGATTTAGCTGAAAACTACCAACGTGGCTTTTTTATTAGGTTAGTTTTCAGGCAGATCAGTTCCCTGATCTGAATCATTGTCGACACCAATTTATGCCAGATCACTTTAATAGCAGAATGTAAATAGAAACCAGGTCTGCTGACTGCCAGAAATGTGCTTTTTTTCATCAGATCGAAGAGTCGGTAGAGTAACTGCAGCATAATAAACAGGAGCAAAAGAAAAGGGGGTGGATAGAGGGAAACAATTTTAAGTAAGTTCTGTATTGCTATACAAAAGGATATACATGTAAGCAAATGTTTCTTAAGAAACTGGAGACCCCCTCCTCCAGACATGGAGATTCTTAGAGAAGCCTTTCAGAGTCTGCTCCAATCTGTTTTAATAACTCTGCCTTTCGCAGTTAATCACATCTTGCAGACTACAGACTTTTACAGAAATTATCGTATCACATCCAGGCAATGATGACAGCCTCTGAATGCAACTGACTTTTTGCCACTTGAGCAAGTAAGTTTTACGTAGCGTTTCAGCCGAGCCTGAAAAAGCTCAGACCTGCATTTCAGACTCTGAGAATGCAGAAAGAGTTGGAAATGGAGCTTCACTTGTAGCATAATGCATTTTCTTTGGTGGCTTTTTTCACCACTGCTGTCCCTAAATGGCTAGATTTTATTTTTATTAACATTTCTTTTCAGCATTGCTAGTTGTTGTATGTTCTGGAAGTATTTGTGATGAAAAGAGGCCTCCTCTCACTCCTAACGTGAGAAGCTCTCCAGCTGAAGGAAGGTAATCAGAAAGAGAATGAAAGTCAGGACCAGGATAAAAAGCAGATTCACAAGAAACAAGAATTCCCTGGGCGCTGACGATTTATTCTCTATCCTGTTAAGTTGACAGAAACATCCCAAACATGATTTTTGGCTCAGATCAACTCATAGTCTTCTATATGATTTCTGCGGCACAGTTAGGAAGTCAGCACGCAGCAGAGACTGCTCCCACTGAGCAAGCTGCTTGTAACCACCCTCTTTTGGAGATTATGAAATTAATAAAAGGGCCATGGCCATTCAGGGCCAACTGGCCTTGGTGCCAGCGGGTGGTCCTGGGCGCTTCACCCGCTGCTACGGAGGTAGCTGAGAGTTGAGAACTGATCGCTAGAATGGAAGGGTGTTGGTATTACAAAACCAGCATCTTTCTTACAAAGTCAGTCTCTCTCTACCCCAGTGAGAGGAAATGGAGGCATAAGGCGTGCCGAGCTGTTTCAGCACAACATTTTTGGTTAAAATGCACTATTTTCCCATTCAGTTTTCTACGCCTTTTGCTCGCAGTTCCATGACAGCAGAAACAACCTCCTGGGGGACGCTCTGCCCTTCCAGCCCCAGACCTTGCTAGCTGGGAGTAATGCCTGCTGTTTAGGCCTGCAGGAGGAACAGGGCCTCTGCGGAGAAGAAGGGACTGAGTCACCTGCCGGTAAGACAAAGCTCAGAGCCATCCACCCACACGTGGCAAACTCTGTCCGTACCGCTTCCCACGTATCAAGTGCCTTATAAAGATTAACAAATCCCCACAAAACGAGCTGTTGTGATTATTCCCGTTTTGCAGCTGGCAAGGTGGAGGCAGAGGTGAAGTTGGTGAGATCACTCTCTAAGGAATTTCTCTTTTATCTGAATTTCCTACTCGGATTATTAGGTTTGCCCTCTCCCGGTGGCTGAACCCATCACTCAAAATGCCAGAGGGCCCTCCAAATGTCTAAGATGATAGAAATGTCTCATTCCAGACCAGGTACAAGCTCAGGTCTTTATGGAATTTCAGCTTACTTGTAAATACTCTTACAAATAGTAATATTTTTTTAGAATTTTTGATTTACTTGTAGCTTCTAACCTTTTTTTTATTATTATTAAAGGCAGTGTTTGGTAGGCTTTTCCTCCTTTTATGGACTAAGTGGTCTGAACTATTTAGCCTTAAAAAGGATTTTAAAACTGTAGTGCTGGACCATTTGATATTACATGCTGTTATTTTAATATATATAGAGTGATATTTGTGTTTACAACAGGATCTCATTGGCTTTATAAAGGAGGTACATACCATTACTTTCACCTTATCTTTTGGAAAACTAGAGACAGAATGGCAAACCGTGCTGTCCAAGGCCACGCAGAGCAAGTCCATGACAGCCAGATACTAAATCCTGCTGTTTTAATTTCTAGTTCCCTTTAAATAGTTCTGAAGCCTAATATAATTCTCATTCATTATAATTAATATAATTAGTCATATATAATTAATGCCTAACATGCTGCTGTGGTTTGTGAATGCCAAAGAAGCTAGTGTTGTCTGCACAGTCTAAGTTCAAATTCATCAGTTTAGAAAAGTGCTAGCACCACCAAAGCCAATACCAACAGCTTTATCTAAGTGAATACATTTCGCGTAATTCCATCTATGGAGGGGAAGATGAGAGACGCTGCGCTCTCCGTGCATTGATTTTAAAACCAAGCTGATAAAATTAGCACCAGATCTATGTGCTGACCAGAAAATCACTAAAATAATCAATCAGCCTGAAAAAGCCCAAGTCAGCACAAAACCGCAGTTCTGTTGTGCGTTTCAAGTAAGGATGTCAGAGGAGTGTATTTGCCTGCACGCTATAGTTCACACTGCTCAGTTTGGCAAGGATTTCTGGTCCAAAACCCTTCAGAGAACACTCCTTTCAGTTCCCACGGGCAAGTTCTCAATGGTAATGGCTGCAAATCATTACCTGGAGAGGCAGATGATGACCATCCTAGTGTAATTCGGAAATTCATGAGGTCAACTCTTCTGTGATTTTTACAGTTTTCCATTATTCTGTACAACAACAACAACCAGAAAGCAGGACATTGGCAGCACCTTTAACAACTATAGAAATGCAGACCTAGAAAGCCAACACAGAAAATCATGATCAGGAGAGAGGTGAGACTGCTCTCTCCTATCACAAAATAAACATCAGTCCGCCATTCCAGTTTAACAGCTTGTCTTCATACATTAGAACAAGCCTCCAAACCATGACGGATGTAATTTAGAGCAATTAATTAGCTGCTGCTCAATCCTTTAAATGAATGCGCTAGCAAAGCCCTCTGAGCTCCACTGAGATCAAAAGCCTGCTTGTGTACAAGGCTCCCCTTCCCCCTTCTGAAAGAAGGCGATGAAGTGACAAATTATTCTTTGGCGGTACCAGCGCTGCATCTGCTGTGTTGCTTGGTTGGATCCGATCCTTCTACCCTTACATGAGTGGTCCCAGTGAAGCCACTGGGTTAGGCTCTTGCCTTTGAGCCTAGGGAGCAGGTTGGAGTTATGAACGTGTTTCCATGGCCAAACGTGCAAGCAGCTAGCCGGGTGCCGTTCCCAGCGCAGCTCCTGGCCGAGGTGGGTGGGAATGGTGAGCAATGCCCAGTCGGCTGCTGCACCTGGCTGTTGAAATGAGGCCATGAAACTCTGGCTCGGCTCGGCTCGGCTCGGCTCGGCTCGGCTCGCTTTAGAGAATGTCTGGTTCAAATATGCCCCGGGACTGAAACGAACCGTCCCCAGCCCTATCCTGGGGCACGGGACTCGAGAGGAGCAAAATCCTTTGCAACGCCTCCTTCGGTCCACTGCGCTGTGCCGTTCGCCCAGCCCCTGAAGTTCTGGGGATACTTGGTTGAGTGAGGAATACAGAATCCAACTACCATATCCAGCTTGTGACCTTGAATTAGCTTCTGGGCACATCTGTGGCTCTGATACAAGGAGAAATACTGCAAAGACTGAAACCCGTTCCCAATTCCTACTTGCTTTCTCATTTTGTGGCAGATACCTGCAAATTGCCACAATTTTTGCTCTGTCTCTAACCATATTTAGTGACCATAATAACTATACCTCGTCCATATACCAAATCTCTTGATTAGGATTCTCAAGGTGTATCATTTAATTTTCCCACCGTCCCCAAACTGACCAATCTTTGTCTCATCGTCACCTCATTGTCACTTCTCAACTGAAGAGTAACAAAACTGATATAAGGTTATTTGGTACTATTTATTAATTACTGTGTAGGGCCCCAAACGTGCCATGCTCACTGACAGCACAAAGCATGGGTTTGGTACTATTTAAAAACTCGCAACCCTTCTTCAGACAAAAACATCAATCTTATCCTTAACACAGCTACTAATCAGGTTGGTAGAAGAATAATTAGGGGAGGCACAGTTGATACCTGAGGTTAAGCAACAAATCAAAGTTATGACTAGAATCCAGAAGACATTATCCTAAAAAATCACGAACATAATCTTAAAAGAAATCCTATTTCCTTTATGTTTGGAGTAAGCAACTGCAATTTGTTATTTTCTTCATAATTGTCTTGCAGTTTCTGTAGATCTCTGCAGACAAAAGCATGTCACCTCTGAAGCGCTCTCATTCTCTAACAGGATGAGGAAACAGAGAAGCAGGACACGTCGGAACTCAGCTTTCCAAGTTCAGCCGCTCCTCATGCTGTTTGCAGCCCCATGAGCTTTTTCCTTGCTGTCATTTGGGGATGCGTGTTCAAGATTACAGAGACAGCGTTTGGTCTGCTTGGAGACAGACCTGCCTGTTGTGCTGCCTGCTAAAATGAAAGGCTGAATTCCCTTTTGCTGCCGAAGAGTTTTATGATATTTTTATTACCCTAGAGCGTTATTTTTTTTCCATCTCACTTCAACAAGGGATTAAGGTGTGAACATTTATAACTCCAACATTTGCATTCTTCTCTCAGGTAGAATGTAAACAGCAGGGTGATGCTGTTTTGGCCAGGAAATGAGGCCAAGCTTTTCTAGATCTGCCGATGTTCATAATGAAAAGGTTATGTGAATGTATAAGTAAATTGTCCTTTCCATTAACATAGCCCTACTCACCATCTGGAACTAGGCATGCTTCTGAAAAAACAGGAGACGATATCTTAGAAGAGCTGAAACGACCAAACTTGTAACTCCTTTCCTGAACATCAATAATTTCCTGCTGTGATAGGAGCACGGAATGGCGCATTAGCAGGCTGAAAGTATACGCTGGTTTTGATACACTGTGGAGATATTATCAGACAAGTGTCTTTTTAAAAAAAAAATTCTTCAGTCAGTTCAGAGCAAATGAAACCCACCTGAAAATGGCCCTTATTTTTTGTATGTTACAACACGTGTTATAATGCCATGCAAATATGGACCTCCATGCTGCGTAAAATTGACGTTCTGTTGCTTTGCATTTTCAACTTCTTTTGATAAATTCACATAACAAGGTGTGCTTCCGATAATCATCTGTAATTCCACTGATAGATCAGTCATACAGGAGAGACCGAAACCCTAAAGACCTTCCAAGAGCTGTAATATTCAGCAGCACATCGCTCCCATAACATTATTCCAGCTTTAATAGCAAAAGCATCGCTTTTCATGAAGAACCATGGACACAATGCAGTTCATATTTTGCAATAAAGAACAGCAATGCCCATTGGGCTTCCTTCTCGTGTGTCTTTTTATGTCAGTGAGTAATTCACTTCTGCAATATAAACATATCATTACAAAATACAAACACGGTAATACTCAAAGTCACAGATAAAAACGAGAGATGCAGTATGCTAGCAGGGTACTAATTAGTTTGGCTCTGCTATCTCAGATAATCCCAAGCCAATTCCAAACCTGTTTCCCCTTTATCTGTTGTGTGTGCTACATTTTCTGATGTTATTGCAGTTTAACAATTTCAATGTTTAGGTTACCGTGGTTTGGACAGATGCCTAGGAAGGTATTATTGATTAATGATGTATTAATCTATCAATTTTATTAGAAACCCAGTCCTCCACTTGGCTGACTGACACCTGCAGCTATTCATGATGAAATTCTGCTTTCATTTACAGTGGCAACAAAGAGATTCTGTCAATAGGAATGAAGATACTTTATGTCCCTAGACAAAGGAAAATAAGGTAATTATTTAGTTTATGAAAATGTAAAATTTCTTAAATGAAATATTTAAGTAATGAGTCACCTGTGTGCTTTACAACGCCAATTTACAGCATATAGAGTCATTTAGCTACTTTCAGTGCAGGTGGGTGTAGAAAAGCAGTTAAAAGAAATAAGGCTGTTAAAGTAAGAAAGTCCAACTCTTTGCATGTCTGTCTTTCTAAAAAATTACGTTAGCCACCTTTGTTGCACTGTGTATGTGTCACCACATAATAATCATTGTGGTCACTGGCAGTTCACGCGCAGCCTATGCTTTTAATTTCATTTGTGGTTTCAAAAGTCTCAAATTAAATTCTTTAATTCATTTCCCACTGACCTAAATATAATGCTGATAGTCATATTTACAACTGACTTTGGATGGGATCCCACTATAACCTATCACCTATACGTTAGAAACTGTTTACAGACACCATTAAGAAAATCTGTGTGTATAAGTAACATGATTAAGAAGCTTTCTCTATCATAGAATCGTTTAGGTTGGAAAAGACCCTTAAGATCATCGAGTCCAACCGTTAACCTAGCACTGCCAAGTCCACCACTAAACCATGTCCTCAAGCGCCACGTCTACTCGTCTTTTAAATACCTCCAGGGACGGAGACTCAACCACCTCCCTGGGCAGCCTGTTCCCGTGCCTGACTACCCTTTCGGTGAAGAAGTTTTTCCTAATATCGGATCTAAACCTCCCCTGGCGCAGCGTGAGGCCGTTTCCTCTCGTCCTATCGCTTGTTACTTGGGAGAAGAGGCCGACCCCCACCTCGCTACAACCTCCTTTCAGGTAGTTGTAGAGAGCGATAAGGTCTCCCCTCAGCCTCCTCTTCTCCAGGCTAAACCACCCCAGCTCCCTCAGCCGCTCCCCATAAGACTTGTGCTCTAGACCCTTCACCAGCTTCGTTGCCCTTCTCTGGACACGCTCCAGCACCTCCATGTCCTGCTTGTAGTGAGGGGCCCAAAACTGGGGTTTAGAGACTTTACTAGGGGAAGCATATTAATTTTATTGTTTTTCAGGGCAGGTATTATTTTTATGCTATATTTTTATGCAGCTAAATCTTTCAGACCCTAATTTTGATTAGGAACTTTTAGCAATGCCATAATTGTTAACATTGATATAATGCAAATCCATAGCACAGTGTCTGATACCTCAACTGCTTAAAATATTTCTGCATCTGCTGTACAATAAATTAGTGCTAAAATAAATTGGGCTAGCTTCAGCCTTTTTCAGAGCACCACATTAGCTATGTACTACATCTTGACAAGGCCAGCAATGAACAATTAAAAATGACAGAGATCTGATTGCATTTCAGTAGCTGTTTTCTGAACCTGGTTAGCTCCCAACAGCACCAAACAGATCTCGTCCAGAGACAAGTGCCATCTATCGAGAAAAGATGTGTTTGGGGTGAAGAAGCCACAAATGACAAAAAATGGCACCAGCCTGCCACCTGCTGCTGTAGAGAATTACTTCAAGAAACGTTATTTGCTAGGCCTTGCACTGACTCAACAAAAACACTCCTGTGTGAACTGGGGTCAACAAAAGCATGTCCATTCTGCAACAGCGTGCTCTCCCCTTGGCATTTCAAAAGCGTTGGACAAGATTAAAATAATGGGATGGTCTGTGACTTTGAAAACAGGCCACTTAACCTAGGAAGCTGGTTAGGCGGGTTCTAGCCTTTTGAAATCTTGGTGTTGCTAACTCAGGTGTTCGATGTTTGAGCTTCTGCTCCTGGAAAGGGACCAAGAGCTGAAAACTTAGCTCCTGTTAAAAGCAGCCGCCTAGTCCTTGCAGTTGTACAGTTAAAGGCTGACAAGGTCTCCAAGATCTGAATAAAAGCATCACCAGCAACTACAGAAAAAAAACCAAATAAAACCACACTATAGGTTTGATGTCCCATGGTTTTTGCCGCACGGGTTGATTTTTGAGTGTTGGCTTCCAACAGTGAGATCTAGGTCCTTTATCTGTTTTGAGGGGTGGCAGTTTTAGCATCAAGTACTTTGCTCACATCCGCCAGAGTAAATCTTGGTTTTGGAAAATGCACTTAGCTTCTTAGAGATTATTCTTAATAAAATGTCCCTAGATGTCACAGTGGATGGGCCAAAACGCTAAGCACACCAATTATAGCAAATAATACGGTGCAGGCAATATCATCCTTTGCTATTCTTCACGGGCTCTGCGTTAAGTGAGAGTTATTCCCTTATCGACAAGCATTATCGGTGGGTCTTGCGCAGCGCCGTACTTTCTGGATCACTGCTCTGTATGATTCCATACTGGGCACAGCCGATTCTGTCGAAGTGCTCAGACCTGCGGTGTCACCTTGAGACAGGCGTACGAGAGATGCTGTAGTTTTCCTCCGCCAGCCCTCACCCTACCCAAAGCTGCCCCTCGAAACGCGTGGAGCGGGAGCCAGCACCGAGGGATGAGGGGCAGCCGGCTCGACCTAAGGGGTGAAGCGGAAAACAACCGAGGTGTGTGAGAGACCGGGGAAGCCGGACAGGCGGCGGCAATGCCCGCCACAGCCCGCGTCCCCTGTCAGGGGCACAGGCGGCAGCCGGCAGCGCTCGCAGGCCCGGCCCGTTGCGCACGTGGCCCTACCGTTGGGCCAGGGCCGCCGCGCGCACCGCCCCCCTCGCCCCCGCCTCCCCCCCCGCTCCCGCGCAGCCGCCGGCGGGGCGGGACGAGGCCTGCGCATGCGCCCGAGCCGGCGCCGTGGGGCCGCGGCCTCCTGCCGTAGGTGCTGGGGGCGGCGGGGGGGTCCCGGGGCTGGCGGCGGGGGGTGGGGGTGGGTGTGTCTGTGTGTGTCTGTGTCTGTTTGTCTGTCATCGGCCCCGCTCTCATCCCCTTTCCCAGCCCCTCCCCAGGTCCTGGCGGTCGCCTTAGCTGCCGGGGGGCGGGTGAGACGGCCCCCCTGCCCCGCGCCTCTCCGCCCCCAGCCCATCCCGCCGCCCCCCCCGCGGGGGCTCCGGTGGGGACCCGCGGCCGCCCCCGCCCCGAGGGTGTGAGGGGTGCCCTGCCTCTGCCCCGCCTGGCCCGCGGGAGGGGGGTGGCCGTCAGCTTGCGGGGTGGTTGCCGGGCGGGGAACGATCCTGTGCCCAAACGTGTCCCTGTTTTCCTTTGGAGACGTAGCGGAGGGCGGGTGGTGCAGCCCCGAGGCCCGGAAGGGCGGCGGGGCCGTCGTAGGGGCCGGGCGGGGGTGAGGGAGGGCGGTCGGCGGCCGCGCCAGGCGTGGGGCTCGGCCTGGGCCCGGAGCTGGGGTCAGCCTGGGCAAGGGAGGGCCGCCGGGGCGGGGGCCGCGGCGTGCTGGCGTCGCGTCTGCCTCTTTACGAAGTGTTTGTATGTCACTGCTTCCGTTAAAATCACCTGGCGTGAAATTTAATAATACGATAAAAAGTGCTATTAAGGCCGAAAATGCATTAATCTTTGAAGACAGGATGAGTTAGTGGTACTCTTTTGTACAGAAGACTTCCAATAGCTGACTGGGGATTTATTTCCTCCCTGCCTTTTTCCAGTTTATTGACGATATGTGTAAAGATTGGAACGTCGGTTGTTTGCCTAACCTGAAATTATATATCCTAAATTTGGAGGGAGGGGGGAAACAGCGTTCCTCCTTTTTTCCACTGAGTAAATAAAATGTCCTGCTGGTATAGCGATAGTTTAAAATCGTTAAAATAACATTCCTTTCCTATAGATCATGCTGTTACTTTTCAAATTATATTTATTGTTTCTGTTCTGTGACTCTACTGTCAGCTTTCCGCAAGTGGTACGGGCTAAATGTTTTCTAAATAGCACATATTAAATTCAGATTTTAAAAATGTAAAGTATTTTAAATGTAGTTGAGTGTCTATAGCATCATAAGTCTGCTTTTAGACATGGCTGCAATGTAAGTAGTAAACACTAATCACTGGGCCCTTAAGTGCACACTACATGAACATCACAGTCATTTTCATAAGGATAGTGCACAACTGGAATGTTTTGCAAATAACAAATATTTTTTCTCTGGTTTGGAGATAGTATGTGACCTATCTCAGAAAGCATTAATTCAGTCCTTTGCTGGTTTAAGTTTTTCTGTCTGATCCTGGCCCTGATCCTACAAGGCACTAAAAATGGACTTAATTTGAAACGCAAAT
Organism: Nipponia nippon; assembly: GCF_047370975.1. NCBI lineage: Eukaryota > Metazoa > Chordata > Aves > Pelecaniformes > Threskiornithidae > Nipponia > Nipponia nippon. The sequence goes on along the minus strand of NW_028262290.1, from coordinate 97,306,571 downwards.
AGGCCTAGTGGGTATACAAATTTAAATATGTGCATTCTTTGCAAAATTGTGGCGTTTGTTTGTATCTGCAAATGCTTTGCTGCTGATGTGTACTTTGGTTCAGCAAGGAAAAGAAGAATTTAACTAGAAAAGCTTTTCAGTGCATCATTCGCCTGTCGCCCCTCACTCAAAACAAATTATTTTTCTCCAAGTTTTGCTGCTGTCGTTGGGCATAAAAGTTAAGATTGGTTTTAGTCCTTTGAGTTGCAAAACAGAACTTTCTCATATTTGCAAGCCTGCAGAGGAGAGAGGATTGATATTTAGAAGGTTGAACTGAGTTGATATGTCAGTTACACTTGTTATGAAACACAGAGTACTCACTGCAATTTACCGTTGTTTCCGGTATAGGGATGAGACATTTCATTCTTTTTAGTGCTGGAATAGCAAGCTCCAAGACTGTGGCTGTTACAGCACCTGATAACAATGTGAACATTTAATTCAAATCTGCAACTTAAGAACAAACCTAGCCTTATTCTTTCCTGTCACCCCTGTGCTACTGAGGCCAACGTTGGCTTGCCCTTGCTGCTGGTTACCTTCTCTGGTGAGTACGAAACCTGATGATTTTACTTATCTGGGTAACAGTTGTACTTGATTAGGGTTTCTGTAGCCAAAATTTTGTCAGACTCTTAACTGTATTTTTTTATATTGGTTTTGGAATACACGATATCACATAAAAGACTACGTGTCTCTCCAGCATTTTTTTTTTGAAACTTTTTGAAAAGTAGTATAATTTATTACGGGAGTAAAAAAAATCTTAAAAAATCCCTGTGTTTCATTTGGAAATTGGGTATCTTTAGACCTTGCTTAGATTCAATTGTTCCTATGATTGTCTATGTTAGCATATGATGAAAAAAATCTTGGAAGATTTTCATATTCTGTGGGGTTTATTAATACTGTAGAGACATAGGCAGTCAACTTTTATCAGTGTGCAAAAGTACTTGACCTTAACACAATAGGAGTGTATTCTTGTCAGTCTTAAGGGGAATTACTGTTTCTCCAAAAGGAATCAATCATGGCTGACGACTCTCAGAGAAACTTTCGCTCAGTGTATTATGAAAAAGTGGGGTTTCGTGGAGTTGAAGAAAAGAAGTCACTGGAAATTCTGTTAAAAGATGACCGGTTGGGCAAGTCGATTTCACTGTTTGCTCTCTTACTTTGGTGATTTGGGGCTGGGGAGGAAATAATAGAAAATGCTTAGCTGCTGTGCTTAGTACTCATTTAAGTTTAGCATCTTTTACCACTAGTCTCTCAGTTACTACTAGCAGTCCTTTGAGTTTCAAGAATCTGAAAATCTGATTTTTAAAACTATTAAAGATTTGTCTGCTTGCTTGTTTCTTTTTTTTTCTTCTCTTATTCTCTATGCCCAAGAAAAGAGAAGTTTTTTAATGAAAGCAATTTTAATCTGAAAATATATCGTCTCATGCTGTTAATTCCATCTAACCTCAAAACAGTGAAGATTTTGTTATTGCTGTTGGTCCCTGAGGGGTGCCACATCTCTAACAGAAAAGAAAGATAAATGTTGTCCCTTTAACAAAGCCCTTAAATGCTTTGACATAGCAACACGATTTACAAAATGTCTATAAAAATGGTACAGTTTCTTCCTGGTGAAGCCTAGGGTAGTTTTATTGTAAATCAAGCCAATGTATATATTTTTCAAAATTGTTGCAGTTTATAGGGTACATTCTATTCTCAATTGAAGCAGTGAAAGCATTTGTTGATAATCTATGATGAAAGTGGGGATTTCGATCTGCAGCTAAGGATTTGTCATACTTGCGTAGATCAGAGGCTCAAACCTATTTATATTTAAATTTACCTTATTTTTTTTTTCTCTTTATTTCTCTACAGATGTTGAGAAGCTTTGCACATTTAGTCAAAGGTTTCCTCTCCCATCCATGTATCGTATACTGGTGTGGAAAGTGCTTTTAGGTATGAAATATAACATCTGTGATCCTCTGTAGAAATGAGTATGTTGGAAGGTGTATTTTTTCTGTTGTTTTTTTTTTTTCTTTCTTTAGAGGGTTAATGATATGGATTATTCTGTACTACCCTGCCTACTGGTACGTATTTAGTCTATCTTTGTGTCCACCTAGGATGCACAATGGCAATTACAAAACAATATGCCATGTGTAGTTTTTGAGAACTTTTCCTGAAGTGTACCTAGAAGAGTGTATTTCTGTATTTAACTTTGTAACACTATCCAAGTAAATTTATAAAATGGATTTGAAAGGTGGATTATAGTAAGTCACTGATACCTGATAAGGTATTCAATTCTGTTCCTAAAATAACAGACAATTAAGTTGAAATAAAGCTGTGACTAAACTTTAAAAAAATCGGGAAGGTATGGATGTTTATTCTAAAGAGAAGCTTTGTGTTCTATAAAATCTATAAATCTGGCTTTAGATTGTGTTCACCATTGAAGAAGTTAGGGGGCCAGAGACAAATTATGGTATGCCCAGAAACCATAAAAAACCCCATAAATAGATTCTGTTTTCCTTAAAGTGTGTTAGTCAGATGACTGATTAAAAAATACTAATGACTTTGCAGTAACTGGGTTTATTAGATGCAAGGTCATGTCACTTGGAGACCAGAGAGGTTGTGGAAGGTCCAGGAGTTCTGACCCTCGCAAGGTATCTGAAGAGTTTCCCTTAGAGTTGCTGCATGTAGAGAAACACTGTGAGACTGAGTGTGAAGGTACATCGTCTGACTGAATCTCTGGAAGAGAAATGTGATTTACCATACTGTTGGTGGTAGAGCATTGTGCCACTTTTGCAAAGCCCGAGTGCGGCTCCCGTGCTCAGTCTTGTATTACCAGGGCTGTGCTGGCAGGACAGGTGCTGATATCCGAAACGTTGATTCATCAGGGAGAGACCAGCAGCATCAGCCTGCAGATCGGCTTCGAAGCTGCTGTCTTTTGCCGTCTGTGAACTGTCCTACTTCTTCTTTGTCCTTTGGCTCTCCAGAACGTGTGATACAGATCCCGTAGATATCTGTTACACGAAGATTTTGGCATGTGATTCAGAGTCGGGAAGATTAGTGACTCCTACCTCAGAATGAGTATTTTACAGAACAGTTTTTCTTTGTTTTAGGATGTTTATCTATCTTAGGCTGTACCATGATCTTGAACAGTGTTCAAGTAAATGTCTTCTGTTTTCTTTCTTTGTCTTCATGTTCCGCTACAGTGTCTGGAGTTTGAAATAATGTATGAGAAAGTTGTAGCTGCGTTTTAAACAATCTTTTAATGTTTTTTTCTTCTCCTCCCCCCCCCCCCCCCCCCAGTTTTCTACAGTTTACAAATTGTGGCTTTATATTCCTGATTATTTGGATTTGTCAGCCTTTTTTTGGGGAGAGGTAGTAAATGAACAGTGCACAGAAGGTGCAAGATGTAATTATAAAACTTGAAGTTCTTGGCATTTATCATTGAACTAACAGAGTAATCCCACTTGATAAAAGCCTCTGCTGTTAGAGTACTAATTTTAGGATGAAAAAGATTCTTGTACCCTGGGCCCTAGTGAAGTAGTCAGCATCTTTTAAAATATTAGTAGTAGGAAATACAGTGTAGGAGGTTTGGACAAGTGACTCAATACAAGATCCTTCAGCCAAAATTATAATAGCAAAATACAGCGTCTTGGCAAACTTGTAACTCACTGCAGAGCCAGTGGTCTATCTTTGACTGTTTTAGATAAGATGATTGGTGAATCATATGATAACACAAACCACCTTCTGAGTTAACTGTATGGAAAATTATATTGATTCTTGAAAGGATTTTGTATTTTAAACCCAGAGTGATTTATTTCAAGTACGCATACTATCATTCTGTACATTCTTTGGGTGAACAGAGGTACAAGGACTTTTCTTGTGCTGCATCTCAGTGTTAACACTTGTTAGAAAAGCTGGTATTCAGAAGGGCAATGCAAAATATCTCTCCCTAAGTGACTGGAACAACAGCCCAGTCCATTTCTGGTGGGAGGTGTTACATCTCCTCTAAATAATGTTAATAGTTTAACAAAAGGGATTCTGTCCTGTTAGCAGAATTATCTCAGGCACATACCAAGGCTGGATGCTGTCCCAGGTATGTCAGCAATGTCTCTGTTAATTTCCTGTTCAAGTATGACTTGTGACGGCTTCTAGACATCCCTGTGTTGTTCAAGCTTTTCTGTCTGCCTAAGGTAGTCCTCTGTATTTGAGGAAAGCAGTTGGCAGTATGTACATACAAAATCATGATGTTGACTCTGTTTTTGCATAACGTGAAAAATGTCTTGCTCTGTCCCAGCTTTTGAAATGCAGACAGGTTTGCAGTTGGAAAATAAAGATAATTTTCTGTCTGATGTGCTTGTTACTAAAACTCAGACATTTCGTGGTTTAACACTTGGCAGAAATATTTTTTTCTTTAAGTGAGAGATAAAAGCAGCAGGTAGCCTGTTTCAGAACTGATTTTTGAAGAATACTTTATTCTCATGGGTTTCTACAACAGGAAAAATTCTGCTCCACTAGTGATATGGAAGTGGCATTTTTTTGCTTTGGTGTATGCAAGATCTTATTTCTGTTGAAGCCTGTGACAGTTTTGTTGTGAACATCAGTGCATGGCAAGATTGAGTCTTGAGTGCAGGGAAGGATCGAGTGAAATGTTGAGCATCTCTTCTGGAGATTGTAAACAGTTTAATTTTCTCTACCTCTCTACTTAATACTTTTTTTCCCTTTTTTAGTTTTCCTCCTAGGAAACTAGAAAAAATATTTGTGTTGTGCTAAAAAAGTAAAAAACATTACTTTGCAAAGTGTTTGGTGGTATTCTTAAGTTTTAATCTGTAACTGATTCAACATATGTGATTAATTTTGCTTCTGAATGTTGTTTTAGATAGGATTACTCTATGACACAGTGAGTAAAGAATTTTCCAGCAGAGATCTAACAGTAAAACAGTACAGTATCTTTGCATTAGTTAATTGCACGTATATATTATCTGGTCATCTCAGCCAAAGTATAGAATTTGAGAACATAACAGCTAATGCATGTAAAAATCATTCTGCATCCACTTTGTGCCCAGCTTCCATTTATTTTGAAAACAAATACACCGCTGGTACTGTATTAAAAACTGCAGGTAGGTATAAACAAGTAACAAGTAAGATTCACAATTTAAAAATAAAGCAGAGTTGTTGGAGAGGGAGAATAAACCAATTAAATTATTTTTCATCTATCCCAACAATGACATTTCTTATCAGCACACTGATGTGGTATACAAAAGATTTAGTGTTCATTTGCTAAAAACCTTGTAGAAGAATACATAGAGAAACAATAGTCCAAGGGTAGATTTTGCCTATGCTCAGTAAACATATAAATCTGTTTTTATAAATATAATGCTAAAATGCTTTGTTGGTCCATTGACTTCCAGTTTAGTAGCATTTTCTCCCTCTATTCTTTGACCAAGTTTATAAACAAACTGCAGTGCCAGGTCCTACATTTCTGTAGGCTGGAGTTGTAGTAGAAATTGAATTTAGGCAGATCTCTTGGAAAGGGAGTTTGAGTGCTCTGTTTTTTTCTTTTTACAGTTGCTTATCTTTTTTTTTTTTTCTGTTTTGTTTTTTTATTTTTTAAATTTTTTTTAGGAATTATTCCACCTCACCATGAATCTCATGCTTTGGTGATGAAGTACCGGAAGGAGCAGTACTGGGATATACACCATGCTCTTCGTGTAATTCGTTTTATTAATGATTCTACCCCACAGGTAGATGTTTTCCTCCGCATACATCAACTGGAATCAGGAAAATTGCCTCGAAACTTGGCTTTTCCATTGGTCAGTTGTCATTTTAACAGTCTTTTAAATACGGTATTTTATTTAACTTTAAACCTGTGAGAAACTGAACTGCAAGTAGCCCCACAAATGCATGTGGATAGACAAAGTAAGGTGAATGGAAAACAGAGAAGTACTAGTATAAAAGAAGAGATTTTAGTCAAAGTGCTTTTCTCTTTTTCTTCCCCTAAGTACTTATGTAAGATTTTATGGCTTAAAATCTCTTTTGTGTATTTTGCCTGCTAGGCTTCAAGCCTTTCGTACTTTGGTACAGTTCAGTTTCTTTATAGCACTGAAATGAAAATGACATAATCTTATCAGACCTCATACGTTCTTAAATGTCCTGGAACAAGGATAAATCAGAGCCAGTACAAGCAGCGATTTATTGCAGGTTACATCATATATTTAAATTATTTGTTTTTAAATCTAGACTTTAATGTACTGACCTCCTTTTTTCTGTTAGTCTGAACTGATGCAGGCTTCTGTCAGGTAATGCATGTACTCACATAAGGGTAAACAAATCTATGTTCTGATAATAAGTCTATAGTGTGATGATAAAAACAATGTGTGGATCTTACGTATAAGCCTCTATGAAAGAGGAGGTGATGAAAGGAGCCATGGGACTTTCTGAAGTGGATTTTATCCTGTATTTAATGTTAATTCATCCATGTTCACCCTAGCCCAGCTTACTTTGTTATTTTTCATCTGTAATAAACAAAAATTGACATAAGAACTTAAAAAAAGTTAAAAATTTAAACAAAAAAGGTTAAACAAAGTTAACCTGGAAAATTCAGTAATATTTTGGACTGGAGGATTATATACAGCATTCTCTTGTCGGAAGAGGGAGAGTGTTTTCGTGCCCTTACCATTGCCTAGGAGCGTGGGCATCCTACCCTGCAAGTTTCCTACAGAGAATTTTCCTTGATCTTGGCACGTGACCCAGTGGGCTGAAAATTCATCCCTTCTAGAGCAGTATCGCTTTCTGAGCAAGTGTTTTGTCAGCGCATCCCAGAGCACTGGCTGCTCTCAGTACTGTGGTGGGGTTTCATAGAGATGGTGTTTAGCAGATCCACAGTTATTAGTCCTGTATCTTATGTTTGTTTTGCTGCAGAAAGCATTTGTTCTCTTTATGCCAGCCTGTTTTCAGTGCAGTAACTGTCCCCTTAAACTTAGAAGAGGTTACTGCTTGATAGTAACACAGATGTTTCATTGTGGAGGCAGAGGGAGTATAAAAATGATGCTGGATTGGTCTAAATATTTTGAAATGTTTGAGTCACAAATCACAGAAGTCTGCTGAATATGTTTTGTGCATCTGGAGGCAGAGTTTAAGTAGGGATATGTGTGTATTGCAGCAGTGTATGTAGCAGAGGCATATCCCAGTAGTATTTAGACTATCCATGCGTTTTGCATGAGTTGTAATCTGTGCAAAAGCCTGTGATACTATAGGTTACTGCTACTGATGGTTACAGCAGGTCAGGCTGTGGATACATATCTGGCTTGTTACCCTGCCTCCTAATGTAGTCAGTACTGTGTAAGGAAGACTGTAAAAAACAGGGCAAATATAGAGCCTTTCCTTGTGCATCTTCCCAGTTTAGACACTTCCTGAGCTAGCTGTTGGCATGAGGTCTAGCTGGTTTAGAGTTAGTTCGCCTCCATTTGCCCTGTGTGCAGTCATAGCGTGAACTGTATCAGCATGCTGATACTTCTGTTAGGAAAGTATAAGCTCAGGAGAAAAGATGATGGCGTGCCCATCACATGCTTCTGGTCGTGTATTGTGGGTGTTTGTTCTGGTTTCAGCTGGGATAGAGTTAATTTTCTTCTTAGTAGCTGGTCTAGTGCTGTGTTTTGGATTTAGGATGAGAATAATGTTGATAACACACTGATGTTTTAGTTGTTGCTAAGTAGTGCTTACACCAGTCAAGGACTTTTCAGCTTCCCATGCTCTGCGTGGCGCACAAGAAGCTGGGAGGGGGCACAGCCAGGGGGGCTGACCCAGACTGGCCACAGGGCTATTCCACACCGTATGACATCATGCTCAGTATATAACTGGGGCGAGTTGGCCGGGGGGGAAGGGATTGCTGCTCGGGAACAGGCTGGGCATCAGTCAGGGGGTGGTGAGCAATTGTGTCGTGTATCACTTGCTTTGTACATTATTATTGTATTTTATTATTATTACTACTACTACTACTACTACTACTACTATCATTCTATTTTATTTTACTTCAATTATTAAACTGATCTTATCTCAACCCAGGAGTTGTCTGACTTTCACCCTTCCAATTCTCTCCCCCACCCCACTGGGGGGGAGTGAGTGAGCGGCTGTGTGGTTCATAGTTGCTGGCTGGGGTTAAACCACAACAGTGTTGTGGTTTAACCAACTGCCCTCCCTGGCCAACTCCCCCCAGTTTATATACTGAGCGTGATGTCATACGGTCTGGAATAGCCCTTTGGCCAGTCCGGGTCAGCCCCCCTGGCTGTGCCCCCTCCCAGCTTCTGGTGCACCTGGCAGAGCATGGGAAGCTGAAAAGTCCTTGACTGGTGTAAGCACTCCTTGGCAACAACTAAAACATCAGTGTGTTGTCAACAGTATTCTCATCCTAAATCCAAGCCACAGCACTATACCAGCTACTAGGAAGAAAATTAACTATCCCAGCTGAAACCAGGACAGTGGGGAATAAGATACTCGTCACCTGGAAAAGGTAGCTGTTTGTTGTCTAGGAAGATGTTTATCTCAAACCAAATGATTTTCTGTATGTTGAAGGTAGGCCTACAGCGCATGGCTGCATTATTTTTTTCAGTAACTGTAACATCCATGACAAAGGTGTTTGAGGGGCCTGTTTGGCCCTTAGCAAGGAATAGGATGAAAAATTCTGCTGCTATGCAGTATAAAAATGTGGGGCATAGAAGCAGGATTATCGCTGCCTTGTTAGGATGTAATAGTATCACATCTGAGAACATTTGAGAACTTTGAATCAGAGTTGTTCCAAACTTCTGTTCTATGTTTTGGTTTTAAAAGCAAGACAAGTCTTATTTGTCCTGCTTTAATAGCTATCTGTCACCATAACGCAGCTGCTGCCTGGTGTTTTATTTATGAATGTCAGAACAGCTCTTTGCGTATGCTGATTCCAGTTCGTTTTCCCAAATAGCAGGGAAGAAGAATATAAGAGTAATTTAAATCAGATAGTCCAATACTTCTGTGTAGTTCACTTTTTTGGCTTTGTTTTCCAGGAACCTGAAGATGAAGTGTTTCTTGCTATTGCTAAAGCAATGGAGGAAATGGTGGAGGATCCTATAGAATGCTATTGGCTTGTCAGTTGCTTTGTGAATCAGCTGAACAGCAAGCACAAAGATTCATTACAGCAACTGGTAAGGAAAAAATGCCTTTTTTAGTGTTTTTTTTTTCGTGAGAAGAGCCCGTCATGGAAAGCATTAGTATATGGAGACAACTGGAGCATCACAGATGACACCCTTGGACTCTGTTCCACCAACTGTTTTGAGAAAACGGGAGGAGTGCTTTTTGCCTTGTGCTTGTGCTGTCCTGTAGGACACTTTGTCTAACATAACATTATAAATAGTTTTTGTTTGCTACATGGTAGTTTTCAGATACCTCTTATTTTCTTTTTAGGTTAGCTAAAGCTTACATTGTATCTAGTTGAATTATATTTCTCACAAATTGGTCACTTAAGAGTTTTCTTTATTTTAAACAATGAAAAATGTCACAAAGTTAAGAACGTCTTAATGTATGTCTGCTACTTTTTAGGCTGCATCTCTGGCATCCATATGCTGCTTATTGGATGATAGACAAAGCACAGTTGTTTTGCTTTATAAATGGAGCAGGGTACTATGTCTTCAGAAAAACAGTATGTTGCAAATTAAGTTATAAAAAGTGGAATAGAGTCTTTTGGCACTGATCATTTAAATGCTCTCATAGAATATTAATTTTGAATTTCTGTCTTACTGGTTTATAAAATTAAAATTTGATTGTAAACAAAATGCATACTTAAAAAAAATTGCGAAAGCTTTTGTAATTCTTCAAATAGTCTTAACAGATAAGAAACTTCTAGTTAACAATATCCACTGAGATAAAAGTATCAGAGTACTGGGTGCACTAGCAATCACTGAATGAAAATTCGTTGCAGAAAATTATGCATGTCCTTTGTTTGTTGTTCTTTTGGAACTAAGAAATGCTTTTTAAACCTGCCTCCTGTTGCTGGAGGTGATACATTCAACTATACCAATTTCTGTAATTCCTTTCAAAGGACAGAGGAGCATTTTTAAAGAAAGTATGTGCTCTCACTACATAGAGAGTGCCAAGTGTCTCCCTCCCTAAGTTTTTGTTGTAACGCGAACGTTGTACCAAGACTCTGGATGTTAGAATATGGACAAAGGAAGTGTTTTCTCCCTTTGATAGCTGAAGTCATTAGCTGTTTACCTAATTATGACAAAAAGCATGAAGGTACTCCTGAATTTATGAAAATGTATATTGTATTACATTAGAATTTAAACAAAATGAGAATTACCCACATTTTTATGTGGATAACTATCCACATGTTTTTGCTTCTAAATATTTTGGATTTTTAAACAAGAAATCAATGTCCAGCTTTTAATATGTTGCACAGGGATTTAGTCTCAGAATTGATTTTCTGGGTTTTGCTGCATTGTGTGTAGATTTTTTTTTTTTTGACGTGTGCTAAGGTGATTAGGTTTGAGGTGAATGAAACTCAATTTTACTTGTGAAGGTAGCAGTAATTAGTGCACGTTTAATCTTTGCATTGCTGTAAGCTCTCAAACACCTCCTTGCATTAGGGAATACTGCATATTTTGCAAGTTTGGCTAGTGGTCAGCAATTAAAGCAAGCTGAGGTTGGTTGTTTAGTTAAGTACTTAATTAGCTAATTGCAAAAATCAGCAACACTTGTATTTTGGAACATGATGTTTTTAGTTAAAACAACACAAGTACATTATTTTAACATGTTGTTTTATGCTGAATGAATTTTTAAGACATTTCTTGTCTTACAGTGTGCATTAACTATGGAGGTACTCTGATGTGAGTTATCTAAAATTTTCCAATTCCTTTCTCAGCCAAAAATTCTGGAGCAGTATTTGAACATTGAAGATAACAGACTTCTGATGCATCTGAAAGCATGTGCTGCAATGAGCAAACTCCCTTATGATCTTTGGTTTAAAAAGTGTTTTGCAGGCTGTTTACCTGAGTCCAGTTTACAAAGGCGAGTTCTCTTTTTTTTCTTTTTGTTTGTGATTACATAGTAATTTTAGCTTTTTGTCATCACTAGCAGGCAAAGAGCTTTCCTTACTTTATCTGTAGATTATGGAGTCAGCTTTATTGTTGACTTAGAAATGATAAAATTGGATTTGATTCCACTTGTTACTGACGCAGGATAATAGCTGTGTGATCATTTCTCGCATTGAAATTAAAAAAGAATGGAGTTAAATACAGTGGCTGATTCTGTTAGACATTTAATGCCTCCTAGTATCTGAAACTCCAAATCCCCTCTTAGCGATAGATAGCTGAATGGTAGTCAGTTTTCAGGCTTTTTAACAAAAATCCTTGCTTAGGGAAGTGATTATAATACTGTATTATCATTAGATGGAAGAGATTTTGGGAATGTGTGCTGGTTTTGGCTGGGATAGAGTGAATTTTCTTCATAGCAGCTAGTATGGGGCTCTGTTTTGGGTTTGTGCTGGCAACAGTGTTGATAACACAGGGGTGTTTTAGTTACTGCTGAGCAGTGCTTACACAGAGTCAAGGCCTTTTCTGCTTCTCACCCCACCCCACCAGCGAGTGGGCTGGGGGTGCACAAGAAGCTGGGAGGGGACACAGTGGGAACAGCTGACCCCAGCTGACCAAAGGGCTATCCCACACCATATGACATCATGTTCAGCATATAAAGCTGGGGTGGAGGCTGGTGGGGGGCCCGCTGCTCGGGGACTTGCTGGGCATCAGTCAGTTGGTGGTAAGCAATTGTTTTCATTTGCATCACTTCTTTTTCTTGGGTTTTATTTTCCTCTCTCTTTGTTATTTTTTTCCCTCTTTTCCTTACATTTTTTAAAAATTAATATTATTTCTTTTTAATTATTAAACTTTTTATCTCAACTCATAAGTTTTTCTCACTTTTACACTTCCAGTTCTTCCCCCGTCCCACTGTGGGGCGGGGAGTGAGTGGCTGTGTGGTGCTTAGTTGCTAGCTGGGGTTAAACCGTGACAGAAACTTTGAGAAGTAACAAAGTTCAAGGAAAGTTTTACTCCAGCACCTCCAGGACTTGCGTGGCTAGTACAGGAACCTAGTGTGGACAGAGAGAGCTTTGTAAAATGCCCTGTAGAAAATGCTTTATGGTGGTAAAGCTGGGCATAATCTGAATAGTGAATGCAGTCTTGCTTGTTTATCTGAGACTTCACGTTTCAGAAGGAAAGTGGGAAAGAGCTGTTTTTAAAAATGTTTTGTTTGCCCTTATGAAAATAAGGGGGTTTTAAGGAACAAGTTATAAGATTAGAAGTCATGCTCTCTAGTCTTGTCGTACCATGCTCTTTGAGGTTCTGTATGTTTTACTGTTGGCAAAGAATATGAGAGAGAAATATTTTTGAACCGAAACTGAAGGATTTGGCAGTAGACCTTTAGATCTTATGCTGTGTGCAGCATGGTAATTGTTACATGGCAAGTTCTTTTCATCAAATATGTATAAGGCTCCAAAATAGTCATCTCTGTGTAGTGGTTGTGCATGATGTGGTGGTTAAAAGCTTTGACTACTTTTATGGCTACAATTATGTAAGCATGCATAAAATGCTTGTTACGTCCTTAAAAGCAATTGAACACCTATGGTTTGCCTGCATCTCTGTTTCACATTTGCATTTGTACCTTACTTTCAGCAGATAATGATTGACCTTGGTTCATTGTGCTTTCTTTGTATGAAACGTAGCGCCTTAAAACTTGAGCTACTGTCAGTAGAAGTGACTGCTCTCCCTGGGACTTGCCAGTCTCTTCAGGCCTTTTTTCTGTAGGTTTCTGTGATCTGAAATAGCCTTTGCAAACTACTGCATTAGGAACCTCTTCACATGTCTTCTGGGGGGTATTTTTATTTAGCGCATATGATGTAATTTTGCTACTAGGTCTTATGGCTGAGAGCTAGAACTCAAAGAGGAATTTGTATCAGAGCAGTTTTGCTATTGGAAGATTCATTTTTTTTTAAATCCTGTGAATTGAACAGTTTAGGGATCTGTGTCATCTTGATAGTGGAAAAGAAAAAAATCTAGATGAAGAATTTTGATTTCATATTTCATCTTGTCAGAATCTTTAGTTTCAAACTTCTACCGGTTTGAATCAGTTCATTTATATAAAGTTTTTTGTCTAGTTAGTGTACTCTTTAGCATTCTCATATACTGTTTTACCTTACTGAAAGAGAATATTTTGATGAGCTGAAATTTTTTAAATACTTCTTTTTCATGGAAAAGGTCAAAATATTGGCTTTTTGTATCACTCTGGAGTAAAAACAAATTTCAGTGTTGGTTCTTCTGATGGCACAGCAATCCCTTTTCCCAACAGTTCTTGTGGGAACATGCTAAAAGCGTACTTTCTCTTGTCAGTTTACGTTTCTGAATTATTCAGTTGTAATCATAACGGCCTCATTTTCTAAGGCAATAACATACTTCATGGGTAGCATGTGACAGATGAACTTAATTAATGCTTGGAGATTCAGTTTGGATTAGAATCTAGAAGCCCGAACGCTTATCTGAAATGTATCCAAATGGCAGTGTTGGAACTGCTGAGAATTGAAAACAGATCTCCAATTCTCCTGTGAGTTTTACTTACTTTTCTGTCAAGTGAGAGCTGATCTGAGCTCAGTCTTTTATGATTTACTTTAACTTACGATTTAGTACTGTATTTCTTAGAGAGGTTGCTTGCTCTTTATAAATTATAGTCGTCTCTGCCAGGCAGCTAAATCTAAATTTAATGGTTTTCTTTTTTTCCTCTAAGATGTACAAGATTTGTATATGCTATACAAAAATTTTATCCAATAATGGTGAGATGAAGTTGCATAATACCAGCTATACTCCTGACAGGCATTGTCATTCAGTATAAATACTGTTTTATAGCACATGCCAGTAATACCATAGGTAAAATTTTTGCATCAGTTTCATTTAAATGGGCTTGGAAAATGTATATAGACAGGTTTCATGTAGAAACTTTTCCTTTGAGCTTATGCAGTGTCTTTGCTTGCCCTAATACACTTAACATATTATGCGACAAGCTTCTTAACAAACTTCTTAAAGGTGCCACACTGGTAAAAGAGGAGCAGACTGGCCGTTTTGAAGGCACTGTATCCTTAGGGCTCTGTATCCCACCTGGAATATAGGCAGGGTGCTTCCTGGAATACGAACCAGCCTGTAGCACAGGCTTGAGAGGGATAGAAGGACTTACTTGTCTCTGAAATGGGGAAAAAACTGGATCACACCTTTTTTTTTTTTTTTATACTCACCGTTGCCCTGTTTGCTCGAATTCTGCAACAGCGTATCTGGTCATCTGTTCAGCAAGCCCCATGCATGGAGAGCTTTCAAATGGTGCTGTGTGGGCCTTCAGCCGGAGAGCCCTGCTGTTAAAGCTCGGTGTCCCCGTTTGTGGCTTCAGCTCTACAGGCAAAATGGCACTGGGGCTGCCAGTTTATTCCAGCACTGTCACACCAGATGATCCAGCTACAACAGAAGTAGTGCAGCTTTGCAGATATAATTGTGAGTAAGCCAGGCATTTTTTATGGCCTAATGTTGCCAGTCACGTATCATGCCCCTGACTAACATTGTTTGTATTCTGCACTGAAGACTTGGCATTAGCAGGACCGTAATAGCTGATGGGGTGGTGTTAGGTTATTAGCCTTTGGTAACTTGTTTGTGGCAAAGTATTTGGTAGTTCTCCTGAAATCTTATGACTGCCTTTCAAACTGGCACTACCTTACGTGTTAATGTATTGCTTCTGTAGTTTTACATCTGTGATCTCCATGTCCTGCATAAATTAAATCTAGTGGTAAGAATATGAATCATTTGTTAGTAGACACAACAGAAATCTGAAAAATGCCTTAAATTTACTATGGAGTGGGAGAGCATAAGAAAGTGCATGTGGGCTACTACTGCAGAGAAACTTAAGTCTGTTTGCCTTTGTCTAAATAATTGGGCTGCTTCCCAGCTCTGGAGACAGACGGGCACAAGAGCACGACATAATGTCAGGATGAGACTTGTGCAAGCCTCATCACGTCCCCCCATGCCCAGTTACCATTGGAAGGACACCCAGAAGTGCAGGCCAAGGAGCAAGCGCTGGTTCTCCTAAACATTTCTGGCTTGGATGAGGGCGGGACCAGAACTAGGGGGAAAAGCTGTGAGATTAATGATAATATTTCAGAAAAAGGGAGAGCAGCAATGCCGTGATGCTTTTTGTGTACTACTGCACTGTAGTGGTTGAGGAACCTCAGAAACTGCCTGGAGAATGCCGTGCCTTCACACACATGCACGCACACAGTAAGTCGTATCGTGTCTGCAGGAAAAGCTCAGTGAAAAGTAAATGGCTTCATTTGCATAATCCTTGGCATGCTCTTTACCTTCATAGCTTCCTTTTTATTTTTCCTTGTGGTTGTTACTACTGTTTCGCTGTTCAAGAAATACCTACAAGAGTGCTCCTGTGGTTAATTGAATATATAATTGTTATATTTCATGGAGGATGATAGTCACAAAAACCATAATGAATTTAGTATATACTTTCTTTTTCAGCACTCCTGAGTAGGGCTATAGGCACAGATGCCTCAGATTTCTGTTATAATTTTCCCATCTCTAGGAGTATCAAAACACAGGTAAAAAGTTTCAATCTCTGTCAGTATATACTTGATCTTAAGTGTTTGCTGTTATTTAAAAAGCGGGAGTAGAATAGGTATGTTATCATCCATAGAGATACAATGTATAAAGGCTACTATATTAGAATAGAATCATCAAAATACATGTTTCCTTGAAATTGCTGTGGGTTTTTTCCATTCTAAGAAAACACTTTTCTGACACAGTTTATGTTGCTATTCCTGGCTCTATTGGTATAGACAAGGTGCTGACCGCTGGTCTGTTATCACAGTGTCAGGCAGTCATTGCCCTGTCGCTGTTGCTGGTGGAGTTGCATTGAGAGTAACAATAGTTGGAAACGTTAAGGGGAAAAATACTGCAGCAGGCACAGCTGGCTCGTGCTGATGTCTCATCCACTTTGCTACGCACCCTCTTCCAAAATTTGTTAGACACTGGTGATGTAGATACTGCATCTGTTTTGCCATCGTTAAAACATTTGTTCTGGAATCAGACTAAATAATGCAGGAAAACATTAGAGTGTTTTCTGAGCGTGAAATGTAACCTACTGTAATGTAATTACGGAGACAAGTCAGGAGACTTGGAAGCAAAATAATGAAAGAAGGCTGGGTATTTTATATTTGGATTAGTAAGTTTGTATTCGAACTAACATGACCTTCATTATGAACTTTAAAAATCCTTTCCTCTTTTTGAGGTCGGCTGCTCTCTGTATTGTCATTCACAATTACAGTTCTGATGCCTGTGGAACACATGGGGAGCTGTTCTGGAGTTCTAAAGAGATACATTTTCCTTCAGAAATGTATTAGAAGTAAACAGGGATGACCTGTACAGTGTGGAACAAGAATGTGGTCTCAGTTTTCTCATAGCCTTGGTTAAATCTTCTAGACCTGACTTCAACATCAGTGTGATACTTAGAGTGATCACTTGTCCTGGGATGCTTGAACCACAAAGGAAGCAGTAAGATTTTCCTCTTGGATTATTGATTGTTCCTGCCCATATGGGAATTATATTTTTTTTAATCATAGCGAGACAGGGAATTAGAACTCAATGGCAAAGGGGAAAGAAATTGGCAGTGCCTTTTTTCCCCATCTGTCCACGTGGGTTTTTTGTTTGTTTCCTTCTTTTTAAAGAATAGTCCTGAGGATTTTACATATTTTTTTCCTCATTTCTTCATTATAAGTTACATTCAAGTCTAAATTTTTTTGAACAGAGAGGTTGTGAAAATAGTGTCAAAAGAATTAGGCGAATAGAAGGTTAAGTAACTGACAAAGAATTGACTTGAGTCACAGTGCGAAAAGTAAGCACTGTGTAACAGCGGCAACCATTCCACATTAGGAGTTATAAAAGCTTTTCACAAAGAATCACAAACTGGTTGAGGTTGGCAGGGACCTCTGAAGGTCATCTGGTGCAACCTCCTGCTCATGCAGGGCCAACTAGAGCCGGTTGCCCAGGACCATCTCCACACGGCTTTTGAATGTCTCCAAGGAGGGAGACTCCACCGCCTCTCTGGGCAACCTGTGCGTGCCAGTGCTTGGTCACCCTCACGGTGACAAAGTGTTTCCTGATGTTCAGAGAGAACCGCCTGTGTTTCAGTTTTGCCTGTTGCCTCTGGTCCTGTCACTGGGCACCACTGAAAAGAGCCTGGCTCCATCCTTTTTGCACTCTTCCTTGAAGTATTTATATGCATTGATGAGATTCTCCCCTGAGGCTTCTCTTCTCCAGGCTGAACAGCCTCGGCTCTCTCAGCCTGTCCTCATAGGAGAGATGCTTCAGTCCCTTAATCATCTTCATGGCTCTTTGTCGGACTCTCACGTCGTAACTCCTTGTTTAAAGGTGTGATACTGACTCTTCAGTTCAGCTGTCAAAGTTTGTGTTATGCCTGTGTTGTGTTCTCTGGGCACTCCAGGGTGAAGGGCAAGTTCTTCTGAGAGAGAAGGTCATAAAAATTAGGTTGTCTTTGGAAGAAGCACACCCATAGATCCAAGTTTATAGGTGGGCTGCAGGTGGTGTTTTCCAGTTAGTGTTACTGTATTCAGAGATTGTGGAGGATAGTATGTGATCTTTGTCCCCCATGATTTTATTTGAAAGGAGAAACACTTTTAACAAGTGCCCAGAAGGAGCAAGAACAGTAATCCTCGAAAAGTCTTTCTGACACAGCTCTTCAAATTCAAGAACTAAAAATAATGCAAGCCCATAAAAGCTGCCATCTGACAGATGGTTTCACACTGGTTTTGGATAATCTTTCATCCCGAGTCTGTTGAGTTGGGCCTGAGATAGAGCTGCTGGCTGAAGGATGATTTAAAATTGTTGCAGGCTGTTTTAATAGTGTGGATCTCTTAATATTCATCAAAGTTCTGTTGCTAAAGTACTTGCAGCCTTCGGAGGCCTGCGCTTCAGGTTTTGTTAAAACCATGAGGTCCAGGTACAGTTTCATACAAGCGATAGGAGTGCTTAGGTAATTCTGCGAGGGTCCGTGCACAGTGGGATGGATTGAAAGACTTAATAGTTGTTCCTTACGTCTAATTTAAACATCATGGATTATATCCTGCTGATATATCATATTTGTATCTCATACAGCAATCACCTGGAATATTTAGCTTCTTGAGATGTTGTAGTTCGCTATTACATCCTTTTGAATTTCCGGCTACTTAACTGTTTGAAGAGCGTCTTTTTTAGCCGTGCTAATAAAGTTTGTTTCCTTTTTTGCACTAGGAAAAATTCTCACCTTTACCATATACTGTAGAATAGTTGTCACGGTTCAGGCTATTAAAACAAGATTTGCTTTTTGTATTTGAGCTTGTAGACAGTTCCATTTCTAAACAAGATCACAACATATCAATATATTATTGCTTGCCATCACTCTGCTCTGTACAGATTTAGGAGTTGATAAAATGTCTCTAATTTACCCTGACCCGAATAATACAATACATTGCTGTAACTCAGAAGAATAATCTGGAAAAAGGGGATTGTACAAAGACTGTTCTAGCAGATAAATAAGCGGATAAGCACTACAATAATGTTTAGTGATTCCTTTTTATTTTTTTGTAGAGTTTGGGACAAAGTTATTAGCGGGTCCTGCAAGATTCTTGTTTTTGTTGCTGTGGAGATATTATTAACCTTTAAAATGAAGATAATAGCACTGAATACTGCAGAAAAGATCACACAGTTTTTGGAAAATGTAAGTACTCTATTGTGCTTTGCAGTACCTTTTATGGTTTATAAAAGTGTGTTTCAACTTTGAAGTCATTTGCCTGTTGCCAACATACGGTAAGATGCTATTGCATTACTTTCTGAGAATAGTGTAGTAGTACCAAGGTAAAGAGAGAATGTGCTGGGATGAGAATAATAGTTTTTTCTATCGGGAGGTAAGGCTTTCATGGAATTAAATGATTTTTAGACTTTGGGGAATGTTATCTATGTTTGTACAGATTTGACAATATTCCTCGTGACGCTAAAGGGTTTTTCTGTGAAAGTAAGCGCAGATGAGGTTAGGTTAATTTTTCTGGAAGCTTCTTACAGGGTTGGTTTCTGGCACCTTTTTTGCTCTTTGCCTGAGTGTGAATCTATAGACTCAAGGTATGTTTTCTGTTGATGTAAGGTTGGGGTCATGAACCTGACCCTGAACTTTTCTTCTGTGAATAGTAACACACATCACAGCAGGGTTGTAGGATCCCAACGTAACCTAGGTTAGATTAGATATGTTTGTGGTCACGGATGGCCAGTATGAGTTCTGCCTCGTGTCAGGTTAGGGATGTGTGAGGCGTGAGATGCTGGGTGGTCATCTTACCGTTCTCTAAATAAAATCCTTCGTCTAAAACCTGGAGGTATTATGGTGCGTGTAGGACTGAGGGATGGTGGGATGGCAGGGCAGAGAGACGGGATTCTAGTTTCGTTTTCTTTTTTATAAAGAGAGAAAACCTGAACTGGAAATTTAAAATCTTTATTTTAAACGCAACAGTCCAAATAAAGTACTCTGACAAGGCATCTTGCCCTGATCTTTTGTAGATTCCTCAAGATAACACTGATGCTATTGTCAGCAAAGCCGTTG
The DNA here is from genome assembly GCF_047370975.1 of Nipponia nippon. Lineage (NCBI taxonomy): Eukaryota > Metazoa > Chordata > Aves > Pelecaniformes > Threskiornithidae > Nipponia > Nipponia nippon. The sequence continues at coordinate 97,286,858 of NW_028262290.1, read as the reverse complement.
ATCTGTGGCGCACACACTGTGGGACTCCAGCACACTCAGTCTGAGAACTTTCTCCGCTTATGACAGCTTGGGAAAAAAAAAGACATTTGAAAAGACGTTTTACCGCTCTTCTGCCATCCTAGTGTCATGTTCTTCATTACCTCCTCTATGTAAAGTTGCTGTTAAAGCAGCTAATAGCATAGTGATCAATATGTAAATATTTTTCAATAAATACAGATGGAATGACGATACCTGGTGGCGGTGTGATCGTGTCCAGAGTGTTTCTTGGCCAGCCAGCTACAGTATTCTGATTGCGCAGTGTGCTCGCTGGCTTTTGGGGAAGTAAATCTAACTCTTGAAGCAAGGTAAACAGACTTACTTGTAATTTAAAAATGTTTTTGTATGCCAGCTTATACTTGATATAACTAGTGACTGCTTGGAGGTGTTTTTAAGGTGAATTTACTAAATGTTAGTCTGCTGGAACTCTTTGGTGAACAAGCACGCCTTTGCTAGAAATGTAGATGTGCTCTATTAATACTGTGATTTTTCAGGTAAATGTTCTGAGAGAGGCATCACAAGTGTGAGGCAGAGGACATCGCAATGACCAGGGGTGACGTGCTTCTCTGAAGTGTCTTAAAATACTTCCTTTTTATCTGTCAGCCAGCCCTCTATGGCTGTACCTCCTTCTCTCTTCTTCATGGAAGATGCTCTAGAAAGGTGGATCTGTCCTATCCTAAAGTGTAACTTTGGGCAGGTACGGAGAAGATCAGTGGGACGAGTCCATATAATTCAGAATTACAGGCCAGTAATAAACAATGCCTCTGTTGAATGCTTGTCTCAAACTTGTTGTGATTTGATTCTTGTTTTATTTAGATTTCAAGACAAATTTAATACAGAAATGCAATTCATGATGTAAGTAAAAGTAGAGTGATTAGCCATAGATAGAGATTTGCTGGAGAACTAATCTTTTTCTTGTGAAAGTATAAAATTCTGTTTCCACATCTTGCATGGATGAGGGAATTGTATATAAAAATGTGTTGCTTAGCTGTTATTTAACCGAAATCGATGTTTGGTATGCCAAGTGCCAGTTATGCTCTTTACACTTGAAAGAGTGTGTTCAGCTTGCACTCAGCCTAGTGCAGACTTGAAATGCTTTAGAAACTTAACTTTTGTTTTAAACTAGGTCAGGTTTACCTTCCAACGCATTAGCTGGGGAAGCGCGGAGCTCAGTTCAGGTTACACCTAAAAACCTTGATAGATTATCTGTGCTGGATTCTGAGGTGCTGCTGGTAGTGTTCCTGAAATGCCCGAGTTTACCCAGTTCAGAAAAAGCTTATTTGTGTCTGCTCCGAAAGCCATTGCTGTGTCTGCATTGTAGTGTCGTCCATTGAGTTCGCTTCAGGTAGGAGCTGCTTTTCCTAGTGCAGGCGTGAGAGCTGGGTAGGGTGGACAGGCCAGAGCGTGTACATTCCCTCAATAACAGGACTGTGTTCTGTAACAAGTTTTTCAGATAATGGCCCTGGGTACGGTCTGAGAGATGACCCATTCCAACATTTTTCCCTCAGGCCGCACAGCTTATTCACAAAAGCCCCAAAGTTACGGCTGCATTATTCAGGCCTTTACGCTGCAGATTACTTGGTCATTAAAAAAACCAGTGCTGATGACACTGAAGGTGTTTAGCAGTTTCGGTCCTGAAAGGGAATCAATAACTCGTTCTGTGAAGAGAGATGCACTGCATCGGGATTAGAAGTGCCAGTTAGTGGTAGTGCTTCCAGACTTGCCAGTGAGTGTTCCTGCAATTGCTATTTGACTGAAGGCTCCAAACATTTTTTTGGTTTAGTTTTTAATTTAAAAAAGCCTTTCTCGATCAATAGGCAGGCCCCAGAGCTGCGCAGATGAGAGACAGAGATCTGCTTTCACAGACTCGCAGAAGGGAGACTCCACCGCCTCTCTGGGCAACCTGTGCCAGTGCTCGGTCACCCTCACAGTGAAAACCTTCATGTTTCCACATGAGCAACAGTAATTTTACTTAATCATTTCAGTGTATGTGGGGTGGATCCTCAAATGCTGCTCCCCTTCAACGCCGGCTGAAGTTCGTGTGCAGCTTTTTCAGTTTCACGTACAAAGAAAGAAGAGGAGCGTTTCTTTAACGCAGTGCAGGATTTATTCTGGGCTATGCTGCAGGAGGGGAGTCCTCTAGAGAACAGACAGTGGCTTAACTCCCCGCTTCTTTCATTGATCTGGTAAGAGACATCCGTGTGTATCTTAACAGATCCATTTCCAAGCTTTGGCTGTGGATTTATGAGGGATACCGTTTATGCAGAAATCTTACTGAATTCCCAAAAGACTGCAAGTATGAATCTGGCGAACCTATGCTCAGTTAATTTTTGGTGATGTCTTCTCAGTTGAACACAATGCTTTAGCTCAGAGACCTGCTTCCCGAGAGAGCAGGAGAACAGCAAAACGTGAGCTTTCACTGCCCCCAGCATGCGATGGGCAGGGTGAGGTTGAGGCAGGAGACCTTTCAAGTCCCAGCCTAGAGCAGAGTCCCACCGTTTGGGAAGCCTTGGGCTGTGCCTCCAGCGATTGCAGTCGGCCTGGGGTTTGGCGTATGTGGCTAACAGTTGCCCTTTGACCTCTTGAACTAAAGCACCGCAATACTTGTAGTGTCCGGCTAGGCACTTCTAGTCCAAGTTTAGTCATTTACCTGCTATCGACTACTAGTTCCTTACACAGCTTGTTTTGAAGTTGCACGTAGTTGAGCCTCCTGCTGAAATCCCTGGCTCAGTAACGCGGGGAAGGGCTTACCTTTGCTATTTGTTTTCTGTTACCTCTGTGCCAGGAGGAGGGTGGTAACAAGTCATCTGATGGTCGTTTTTTTCCCCAAAAGCTTGAAAATGAGATCCTTGGTCTGTCTTTATTTACATTAATTCTCCTTGACTGGTGGGGTATGTAACTGCTTGCTGCATGCTTGTTTGTTCATACAGAACTAGCTGCTGCGTATCTTTGGTTGTGGTGGTTTGGTTTTTTTTTTTCCCTTCTGTTTTTCCTGGAGCCAACAGAAACAGCACTGAAGCATTCACTTTGGGGAGTGAAAGCTCCCCCCTCAAGCCTCCCTCTGCCAAATATCTTCAGGGGCTTTACAAACAAGAAAAATAAGCTTAACTTGGTCCAGTTCTCCCCTCAAGCCGTACTTTCTCTCTAGAGAGGTTCAGAGCAATGCCGCGTGTCTGCTCTCCCACGTTGCATGTACCGGTTCTTTTCCAGCTGATGTCCAAACGTGGTGGAAACTCCAGATAAGAAAAGTATTGGCAGATGTCAGAGGATGATGCTTGACAAATGATGAGCGATTTAAACTCTAGTAAGGGGCTGGAGAGTATGGAAAAAAAAAGCAGGAGAGCACGGAGACAGAAGCAGCTGAAATACAGTAATTTGGAGGCTGATAAAGAGTGGCACAGAGCAGGTTTCCGTGGATAGGAGATCAACTTTCATCGCCCTGTGGGACACGTGGGACAACTTGAGTTGAAGATGTCTTTCTGAACACCAGAGCTCCTAACCACGCAGCACAAATTTACTGAAAAGCCAAGCTTTCGTTCATTCTGCCACTCAGGGAAGAATTTTGTAGGCAATTTTGTACAATTTGTAGGCCACGCTTGCCGGCGTGGGCATAGGGTGGTGTTGCACTGTCTGCATCTTGCCCTGGGAGCTGCTTAAGGGGTGCTGGTGATGTCCATGCACACACCGGCCACGGTCGGCTCACACCGCTCCGGAGCAGGGCGGCCACTTTGTCCCACGCAGACCGGCTGGACCATGGCACCAGGGCACGGCCGCGCTCTTGTTTCAGACTTAGTTGCCTGGAAGCCTTGTTCCGAGGCGCAAGAGGGGGGAATGGGGGTGAGGAAGATGATGGCAGAGACACTGGAACAGGTTGCCCAGAGAAGCTGTGGGTGCCCCCTCCCTGGAAGTGTTCAAGGCCAGGCTGGATGGGGCTCTGAGCACCTGGGTCTAGTGGAAGGTGTCCCTGCCCACGGCAGGGGGGCTGGAACCAGGTGGTCTTTAAGGTCCCTTCCAACCCAACCCATTCTGTGATTCTATGGTCATGGACACGTGGATGGATCTAGCTTTTACGTTCCAAACTGCTTGCTAAACAGAGAGGTCTGTCTCCTACCTCAGGGTTAATGTATCCATGTATGTAAAACTTAGACACTCATCAAATAGATGTTACAACAGAAATCGTTGTATCTTCTGTCCCATTAACAGGGAATGTTGCAAGAGGGTGACGGCAGGGTGTACCTGGCTGCCGGTTGTTCCCGCAGGCCTGCTTTCCTACATCGTTTCTGAAGTGGCTTGAAGCAGCTGGTCACGGTAGCAGGAACGCTGTTGCTGAGCTGGTCACCAGGGGCTGCCTGTTTAATGGAGAATTGATTTTTTTTTTTTTTTTTTTTCCTCAGCCCTCTTCTTTGTTTTCTGCCTAAAGATGGCATTAGATTGCAGTTTGATTGCTAGTAATTACATGGACTTCACTGAAGACACACACGTCTCTTTTCCTTAGGCCGGTTTTATGAAACGCTTCAGTTAAAACATAAAAAGCCGCTATATAATCCTGCTACAGGAACCAGAGCTAGTTATGGGGAAAGGGGATCTTCAGTCAAAAATTCGTTGTTTTTTTTACTTCATTTATTTATCTGAACCTCCCTGGATAGCTACAGACTTGTTGGCTGCCAGAATGGAAATGCATACAACCACACACAAACAAGGATTGTAAGGTCAGTGAAAACTTGCCCAGCTGTAAACAAAAAAGCCCAGTACCAGAGTTTTGGTCAAGTTGTGTCTCCATATCAGCAATGGAAAAGAGCAGAATTTGGTCAGTTAAGTATACGGACCTTTTATTTTTGTGTAATTGGAAGCCCGTGTGTGCATCAGGGGAGGGGAGCGGCTCCCACCCACCGGTTACAGTGAGGATGCTGATGCCGACTGTTTCTTTGGGGTCAGAATTTTTGCACCATCAGTCATGAAAACTAAACAGCCGAAGCAGAGCTGTCACCTTCCGTACTTTCTGCAGAAGGCTTGTGAGGCTGTTTGAAGGTACGTGCTTAAAGGTTTTTCCTCCCCTTTTCACTACGCAGAGGCTGCAGTTTGTCACAACCTGTGACAAATGCTGTGTCACCACCGAAGCTACTTGGGGAAAAGAAAGGGGGGGCGGGGGGGAAGCTGAAAAGGTGCTATGAAAGTAGGGGGTACTCCTGAGTGGCGGTTTCTCTAACCACGTTGTGAAGAGGGAAGGGAGAGCAGAGTTGGCAAACGCTGCACAGGGGCTCTGGCAGCAGGCACCTGACAGGGTGTACGTACCCTGGGCTGACAGCATGGTGGCGAGGGGTAGTTTTTGTTTGTGTGTGTGTGTGTCTAGTGCAGACTGCTGGTTTTGTTCTTTATTAGCCTGGTGTTGGCTACCACTTCAGCAGCTGAGGCACCAGTCATCTTCCTTTGCCCACCTTTGCTGGACCAGCTCACAGAGACGGCGCTCGTGGCTCAGCCGCCGCGATGCCCGGTCGCTCTGCTCTGGTAAGTCACGTCTTGCTCTTCTGCTTTGCTCCCCACCATGGGCGCGCACTCTGTTGCTGCAGCTGCCAGGCTGCAGTGCGGAGCCTGGCTGGCGGCAGGAGGGCTGGTATCCTTGACTGCATCCGTTTGTTATGTTAGCCGTCACTGGGACAGAAGGTGATAAAATACACAGGCACAGGAATGGTTTTGGTTTTTTTTTTTTTTTAAATGAATTTTTTTAAGAAACTGCATACATCAGAGACAAACAATAATTTAAATACCATGCAGTTTCAGTATGTACAAAAACTAGGACATAGAGATCCAGTTTAATCTTCTTCTAGTTATTTACATCGTTTTCATACAGCCATAATCTGTTAAATTACAATACTGGAAGAGCACATGATTGACAGCCACCACACTCACTCCTATACAAAGACAAACTATATACATACACTTGGATATCAACTGGAAAATGCAACTGGTGCAGGAGTAACTGGGACACATGGGAATGCAGGTAATGTGCCCGTCACCTCCTCTTTGTTTACAGACGTTGTTCCAAGCTTGAGCAGACTGAACACTGGGGAAAAAAATCATTTGTCCCCTTTTTCTTTCCTGATTTTTTTATTAGCCTAGTCATCTCCCATGGCTATTTATACAACGTGATTTTATTTGCAGGCACGTTAGGGAGCCCCCGTTGACATGTAACTATGGGTTTCCATCTCGCCCATCTTTTCTTGTGAGTGCAAGCTTTCGCCAGGCATGTTGGGAGTGCTCCCCCTCTCTTGGTTTATAGTGTTTCCACTGCACAGACGGCACTGTAGAAGTAACGAAGGTGAGGAGGTTGGTGACTAGTTGCGGTGATGACAAAAAGTGCTGTGGTTACACGTAAGTATTAGGCTGAAATATATTTGTGTAATGGGCTCGCTAAATAGTTTCAGTTAACAGAAAATAGTTAAAAGTCTATTATATTCTTGTCCTGCCTGCCTTCTCTTCTGGTAAGTGCGCGGAAGGAATTGGCTAGGCACAAAAGCTGACCTGAGCCCCATCCCAGCAAACCTGCAGCCTGAAACTTCTTCAGCTTGCAGGTACCTGACCAGCGGGGCGGGGGTGGGGGAAGGCCACAAGGCGGACCTTCCCTGCCAGCCATCAGTACGTCCCCAGCTCCCCACAGCCTGCTGCTGGCGAGGGGGTGGGCGGCAGGGCGATGCCGCCATCGTGTTTCCTCGCCATCGCTTTTTTTTTTTTCCCCAAACAATCAAAACTTTTGTCTAAATGTTTTGGAGTTGCTTTTCTAATCCCCGCCACCGCCACCGCCCCCACCCCCCGCTTCCACCTCATCTTTCCACAGGCTGTAGAACAGCTGTCACAGCACTTGAATAGCCCAGCAGGATTCAGTAGATTATAACCAAAATGTTTTTCTTCCTTGGCTCTAGAATATTATCTCCATCTTCAGCCCTGGAGATGGATGATGGGAATAGTAATTTTTGTTGATTTTTCCATTCTCTAAACCTGATATAATTTCTTTAGTACTACTATTAATCTCTTCCTAATATGAATGAGGATGACTGGTGTTAACTGCAACGTTAACAGAGTCTTAGCAGGAATACCATCATCTTTATGTCCTACACATAAGCCAGGCTGAAGGGGGGGGGGGGGAAATCCTGACTGTTTGGGGTTGTTTTTTTTTTTTTTTTTTTTCTCTTCACCCTCAACAGGATCACAACTACTTTGCTGTGATGGCTTTCAGAGATGGGAAAACGAAGTGCTCAAGAAAAGAGATTTAAAAAAAAAGACCTAGCTGTTCCCCCGTCTGCCTGCAACTTCCCGTGGATGCCAGAGGCGGGCGTGCAAACTGAGGATGCGCTGCAGTGTTCAGGCACTGAAGGGCTGTTGAAGAATGCCTCGCCAAAGGGTAACTTTGCAAAATACCCACACCCACTGAAGCTAAAACCAGATGAAGTGCCAGTTCTGTGGTGCTTACTACAGTGCCAAAGACTTTATATGGCTTCTTTCTCCTCCTCCTTCTCCCTTTTCAGTAATAAGCTCTACTTGCAATTTGGGAGAGACATGGCAGTTCTTCCACTGTGTCCTGGTGTCTGCTCAGGCAGGAGTTAACATCATTAAAAAAAAAAAAAAAAAAGAAAAAAGCAAAAAGCATTGCCACCTGTAGCTTCCCTGGGGACAGCGTGAATCCTGAGGCAGGCAGAGCGCGACACCTTGCTAAGCAGTCAGCGGGGACCTGCCCGGGGCCCACCCAGATGGAGGCAGGGTGGTCGGGGAGCATCTGGCCGTCACCCAGGGCTTGGCTGTTTTGTGCCTCAGCCAGCGCCCAAGGGTTTATTTAGGCTACCAGACGGGCAGGCGTGGGCACTGCTGGGGTCGATGCCCACGAGGGACGGTGGCAGTGCCCAGACTGACGTTGCCCACAGGCGACCTGTTCCCCTGGGGACTCCGGCACTGACAACAGCAGTCTGCTACTTCCACCTCTTTCCTCGTCATTTTAATCATAAAATGAAAAAAAAAATCTCACCCATTCCTCCCACCAGCCTACTGAGTCCTGTGGTTTCTGTCCTTCCCTTTCACACCGAACCTCTAAGCTAACGACGCCAGGGCAGGTGTGGGATCCGTGCTGGGAACATGAGGGCTTGCTGCTCTTCAACACAGCGATGTTGCAGAGCCCTTTCCTAATGCAATGTGTGTGTGTAGGCAAAAGCCTAGAGTTTTGTTTTTCCCTTTTTAAAGCTGTGATGCAGTTTTGTTACGCGTGCATGTGTATGTGAATGAATTTAAAAACGTGAACCCCCCCACGTTTTTGTGAAAATAACTCCACAGCAGCATATTCCTGGCTAGTACGTAAGTAAGTGCTCTGTCTTTGCTGCACTGAGCCGATAACATTGCACATTAAAGGCTTCCACTACTGATGAACTTGTCTCTAAAGCAACTGTGAGCTGGTGATACGGGGATCACTCTGTGTGTTGCTTCGGAAATCACTACCTGGTCTGGGAAGCACGTCACATCAGAGGCATGCTGCCTCAAAAACGAGGCACCAGAAGCCAATTCTTATTTAACAGCTAATAATCCATAGCATGGCAAGGGTGGCCACAGATGAGAATGAAACGCTTTCACTTGTCTCTGATGGAGAGCAAACCTGTGAGGTATTGAGTACCACTGCTAAGCGTAAATGGAGTGCATTGGCCTCGCTGCCGGTGTCGTTCGGCAGGCTGGATGCCAGAACAACCCGTGGTCCTTTTGCTTTACTCCTGCGACCAGAGGAATGCGATGGAGGCCTGAGAAGAGGCAGGAGCGTTGGCACTACGCAGCATTGGCCATCAAATGCTCATGTGCAAGAGGCTTCTCAGCCCGCAATCAGTAAAGGTCAATGTTAGCATGGCATCGGGGGAGGTAGAGAGGGAGCGCAGAAGAGTGGATAGCTACGTGGAAGACAGCAAGAAAGGAAAAAGTAATAATAACAGAAATAACAACACCGTAGTAAAAAACTTTGGCCTCTCTGTTCAAACTGTCAAAGCAAAATAGAAGAAATGTGGAAGAAAAAAGGTGTCCTGAAGTAATAATTTGGAACTTCTTACAGTAATGTTGCTACAGTGCTTTGGGCTAGTGGCCCAAAAACATGGCATAATAGTTTCTTGCTAAAGCTGGAAAGGAATCCTAGACAATGTTTGCCCCAGCTTGCTGGCATTATACTGGTTAAGGACTTGATTCTGGGAGGTGCTGGCCAAAGTTCAGAAAAGCACTTACTTACATGTATTCAGCTTCAGTTAAGCCTGTCAGACATGTTCTTGAATGCAGTGAGGCTGTTTGCATGCTTACTTAGCGTTAAGCACACGCTTAAGCTGGCAGGTAAACCAGGCCCAGAGTGACCAGCTCTCTGAGCTCTGCTTGGTCAGTTTGTGTGTTAAACCACTATAATAAAAATAAATTAAAACCAAACCAGAACACCCCTGGATTTCTGTCCTTATGCCTCAGCTGTGGGTACTGGTGACAAGTCTCACCATCCACACCAATCCACCAGACACCTTTTGTTAGGCCAGGTAACACAATCTGTCATGCTTTTCTCAGTATGAGTTTAGGGTAAGTTCTTGAAACACCTGCTACAGAGAGGACAGATATTCCTCATCGACGCCCCCCCCGCCCAGTTCCTCCCGTCGTGTGTCCCTCTGCAGAGCGGCTGGGAATGCCCGCCTTTCTCGCTGCCGGGTGTGTGTTGGCTCTCACACAGTCGCAAGGCTCGAGGGTAAAAACAAACTACAAGCTGAGCGAATGCCATGCAGTGACCATGAAGAGATGGGTTTTGCTTGTGTGTCCTCAACATTCTTGTCGCTTACTGCTGATGGGTTCACAACTGGGTTTAGAAAGTTACACTTGAAAGCGATGAAAAAATAAACAGTTGCTAGAGCTGAACCAGCCTTCAGTAGGGAGTCCTGTTCTTTACAGGTGATGCCTTTTTCTGCTTGGGAGCCGAACAATGCCTATCGACTGGCCATAAACTTCTCCAAGGAAAGAAATGCCTTTCTAGCCAGATGATATTCACAGATGGGCTGGCCCGTAGAGTAATTTTTGCTCCTTCACCATCCTCATAAGGTGCTCGCAGCCTGAAAGGAGTGTTTGGTATAAGTAAGTGCTTTAGTGCCTTAGGTGCCGGTCTTTTGGAGACTTCACCCAGGCCAGTGATTCCCTGAACACCATCTTGGGGCTCTCTAGAGTTGATGACAGAGGCTTGTCAGGATGAAGGGTGCCTGAAGACGAAATGGATGCACCACCAGCTGGGCTTGAACATGTATGGCAAGTCCACATGCCAGGAAAGTCTTATACATAGATGCCAAGTCTTGGCACGATTCCCACCAGGGGTATTTTCTGTTACTGAAGCTCGAACCAGCAGGTCTGATGATGCTGCAGTACCCATCACATGTAAATACAATTTTCCATTTTTTTTTTTTAAATTTATATTTTTCTACTCTTCTTTTTTTTTAAAAAGGCAGTTTAGAAGATTTACATTGTACGTAACAGGGAAGTGAATAATACCAGCACTTATGGTTCCTTTTAGTTATGTTTTGAAGACGGCATAGTAGTCAGGTAGAATTGAACTGCTACGGTCTATGAAACCTAAAACCCAAGGGGGAAAAAAAAAAAAAAAGAAATAGTAAAGCTAATATCCTCACATGCAAATTGTACATAAAAAAATTGGAGAACTAATTGCTACAGTGACGCAATTAGGCAGCTTGATTCCTGCAGCATTGACATCAGCCACGCTGGCACTGTGGACCCAGAACAGACACTCACAGTTCATAGGCATAAGCAGTTTGCACCAAAATCTACCCAAAGACACTACTACGCCTTGGGTCCATCCTCTCAGATCCCTGAGCGAGTTATTTCAGATCAGCTAGTCCTCTTTCAGACCACACCATGCCTCATTCCATAAAAATTGTCTGGTTTAGACAAACTTTGTGCTCTTCAGCCAGAAAGATTTACATACAGTTCGATTATTCCTTAATGTCTGAGGCTAAAGAGACAAGTAGAGCTAAAATGGCCGCCCTTTCTGCAAGTACACCCTGTGTCAGGAGGCCTGTGTTTGTCAGCTCTGCAAAGGTTGGGTTTTTTTTTTTTTTAAGCTTTGATTTTTTCACTCTATCATTAATTAACGTGTCCCACTAGTAAAGCAACGCTCACATTCTTTGCTCAGCTCATGCCACTGCTTAATGACATGAATAGCTCATTACCTTGCTAATGATTTTATAATGGTGATTTATCTAAGTTTGTTTAAGGGAATTGCTCTATTTTGTTTAAGCGCGCTTCCTTCAAGTGCATATTTCCTGAAGCCACTTGTCTAACCAGTAAGTCATGCTGAACTTCAGACAAACCCTTATTCCAATTTCTATTATATTAGCTATACCTCTGAGTATGCCTGGCCCAGACTTAGCGAGCCAAAGCCACTCGGTGGCTTTCAAAAAGAAACTGAGCCATCTCAGAGGGTCACTGCTCACTCCAACGCTGGAAGAGAAGCAAAATACTGCCCAGAAACCTGCAAAAGCCAAGCAGCTGGAGAGACTTCTGGAAAACTAAACCAGTCTCTATGTTTGTGGGATGTTAAGACCTCATGGAAATCAACGGAGCTCTCAATGGAGCTCAGCTCCTTGTAGCAACACCTCCTTTAAAACAGCCTCATCCTTTCTAAATTTGTCACTGCGCTCCTGGCGGAGCGAGCCAAACGCCCCTCAAAGGCTCAGTCACTGAGGTCAACAGCTCTAGGCCAACCGCGCACCCTAAAGCTGCTTCCAGCCCTCACAGCTCAAAGGCAGCTGGCTTGTTACTCTAGCAGCACTCAGTTATTACAAACCCCAGTGCAACCGTCCTAGCACATGCTAGGAAGTAGGAGGGAGATCGTTTCTGCAAGGGGATATATGCATAATACATGTGGTGAATTTTAATATAATTATTAATTTATACACATAAAAATCCCCTAATACAAAATTAATTTTGCCTCAAGCTTTTCTGTATTTTTCTTAAAAGTATTAACTGCATTTTTTATGAGCACCTAGCTGATGAACGTATTAATACAAGGGCAGCTCCAGTTCTGCACCAGCTCTCGCTCTCACTTGTCTTCAATACCTAACGCTTGTCTTTAATGTCTAACAATGAGTGGGGGTTAATGTTGATTTGCAAAGGCCTGACTTCAGCTGAAATGCCCCGAGTTCAGCTCATCTCGGCATCAAAGCCAGGGCAGAGTCAGCACAGGCTGTGTGAGGGGACGTGCCCTGACCTCCCAGCGTGCCTCGGCCCTAGCCTGTCAGACAGGAGGCTTGCTAGTTTGGGGTCATGGATAATTCATTCAGTCTCTACCTTTTTAACTAAAAAAAAGCCTAAAAGTGTAAAAATTAGTGCCTCTCACAATGCTGATCTTGCTATTTCCCCACTGCATTGCCTATGGCAGAATGTGGAGGGCAGGACTGAGCGACCTGTGCGTGGGATGTGCGTAGCGTGGAACAGCCATATCCCCAGCGGGGTCTGAGGGTACGCTCATTCATACCTTGCTACGCACTGGCTCTACAAGAGTGCCCTGTCCTCCTTCAGACACCAACACTATTTACTTTTGATATCAGAAGAAGGGACATGCAGGTAGAGCATGATGATTTAAAATAAAAGGAGGTTACGCTTCATTAAACAGATGGCACGTGCCTGCATACCGCCATGTAAGGAGGCAGCATGAGCTCGTTCTGTGCGAGTTTCTTTTACAGCTTCTGATTCTAAATGTTGTTTAGACCTCATGGTGTGTTCAGTGGGTGTTGAAGAAACAGCTGCTGGTTTTTTTTTGGAAAACAACAGTATTCATTGATAGTCTTAAAAAATTAATCTCAGCTTACCTTGTTAGATGCCTACTTAATTCATGAACTTCCATTTCAGTGCTTTTAAATTCATTAAGCTCTTTTCGAATGGCTGCCTGCAAAGGACAAATAAACTCATAAATGTATAAATGAGAGAGATCAAAATAGGTTGACTTTGTTCTCAAAACAGTATATTGAAAGTGAAGCAGATAGATAGGTAACGTTATCAGAGAGAGAAAGAAAAAAACAAAAAAACCTTTAAAATGTGAAAAGGAAGAGATATAACCATGTTCTAAATCACATAAAGGGAAGAGATAAATGCTTCAGTGGAATGGCTCAATTTGAAAACATACCATAGCCAACATAGGTACAGAACCCAATTCTGGCTTATTATGTAAACAATTTCATGTACAAAATCCAAATTAGCATAAGCATGAGAAAAAAAACGTGCACCAGAGTTTCTCAAACACTGCGATCTGTTTCAGAGCTGGACTGTGAATACACTGGGCCCGGATCCCACCGGACTCACATTTGAGATGTCTCCCACCTTTATGCGGTCCTGAATTTCCTTGGGTGAAGTTACTGAAAGTGGCCGAGCTTACTTGGGAGGGAAGAGGGACACCTGCCTCCCTGCCCTCCCCTCTGCCTGGGGCTGTGCCCCTCTGCCCGCCTCCTCCCTTCTGACCCAGCTGTGCCGTTTACTGGACGGATTCAAGGGCACTAATCCAGCAGAAAAGGAGCCACAGGTGGTCATATTCAGCACCTGCAGGAGACCCGGTTACCTACAGCCTCTGTGGTTTGTCTGTGAGGGAAAAGAAAACCAGGGGTGGCTGGCAGGAAGAGAAATACTGAAGAATACAAAAAAGGAGGGGTGACTTGGAGGGACTCAGCTTTGTGTTGGAGAGGGTGCTCAGCAGAACTGGCTCAAGTCCCAAGCCTTGAGTCCAAGTGCTCCAGTCGGTGGTGCTCGTGTCTGTCAGGAATTTTTCTTGATGAAGGAAATGTAAACCCGTACAAAGAGCAGTTTGTGGCAACAGCCACTGATCCAGTCACCAACTACCTTTGCCTTGACAAGCCCTAAGTGATAGATTTTGCGAGTGTGATCTACAGAAAGGGTCCCTTGTGCTCTTTCTGCGCAGCTTTGCTTTTTTATTTACCTTAGAAATGTCTGTCAGGCTCTGCCTCCATCTATCAGGACAGAGCGATGGCTATGCAGCAACTCAAGGGCCTACCTTCAGCAGACCAATTTGCTGCTTAAGTGACTGTGAAGGAGGCCACCCGGGCTGCTGACTCCCACAAGGTCTGGAATCTATTCCCCCCTGCATCCCTCATCTGTTGGAGAGCTTTACAAGTGCCCTTTTTAATCCTGAAACAGTCAGACCTGCTAAAGATGAAGTCAGACTGAAGGCAGTTCCCTACATCCAGCACACAGAGCAAGATTTACTGACAAACAGAAAAGTCCATTACTAAAATCTATTTTTGCAATAAATCTAACCTGTGCTGACCAATGAAGACAGTTATTGAATCAAAGCTCTGGAAGAAAATAATCTTCTATAGGATGTTGCAGCTTTTTCAGACATTTTAGAGTTGCTTCCAATTTGTCTGGCTATTTTTTTCCAACAGTGGGCACAGTGGTAGGGAAAAAGGTCATCTGAACGGCAGAAATCAGAATATCACCCATGCGACGCAAACCCAAAAAATAATGTACCTGCTTCCTTATGCCATAAGGGGCATTAATATTAGAATGACAAACATTTCTTCTTCTCCTGCTTTGCTTAGAAAAAGTTCACTTGGAGAACTTAAGCCCTTTGCTCTGTGTACTGACTTTGCACATGCATTATAAAAAAGAAAAAGTGACCTCAAAGTACTTTGCCTTAATACCAAATTCTTTACCAGGCCACATTTAATAGCGGTATTTAATAATTGTTCTTTTCACAGACACAGGATGAGGAAGGACACCAAACCTCCTTTCCCAGCTGAAGTCTCTCCATGCCTTTCATCCCAGACAGGGATCTCTCAAAGGCTGCAGAACCATTTGGAGATTTATTCCCTCCCTACCAATTGGAAGAATATAACTAAGTCTGTTGAATAAGATCTTGTCCAACATGGTGAGGTAAAATGGGAAAAGTTAATTTAACCCAGTATATTATGGCCTGTGGACAGTCCAGAGGAAGTTTTTCTCTTTTTCAGATGAGTTTATGCTATATTAACTTATTCAAAACTAAACTGGAAAAGCCCTCTGTCAAGGAGAAAATCAGTGGTCACAAAACTATACAAGTCCTTCGGTTAAATTTTACAAATAGAACGGGCTGCCCTTTCCTCTGTGAATAAAACCAAGAGCACCATAAATGAGTGGCACGGCCAGGAATCCTGCTCCTGTCTCTAAACACTGGACATCGTGGTCTCCATTGCTGCATGAGTCCCACAGCAAAGAAATAGTCGGGTAGCTGAAACTCTTTAAAATTACATGGGCGTCATAGAGTGACTAAAGCATGGGAGTCACTGATCAGTCTCATAGTCCTCTTTTCTTACAGTGGCCATAAAACGTTTAAGTCTTCTTCCTGAGGCACCATTAAGACCCTCAGGATATGACTGTTATAATTCACCAGCAGCGTGAACTCCTCTGCCACCAGTGCTGCCACCAGAGACACCACTTAGTGAAGGCCCCAGTGGCGCTCAAGAGAACAGCGCACTTGATACCAAATACACAGCTTTTCTTCATCTGCAGGGCTCGTGCAATTTCAGTTTAGTCCTTAAAATACTCTGTGGAATGCGGCAGAAACCCTGAGTAAACACCCCTGTCGTTAGACACTAGAAAGAAGTTACCTGGCTTTGGTGGGAGGTGCTTTTGCCAAGCATTTGACCTGCTGCCATTTTTGCACCCAGGCCTTCTCCATCCTGGCACAGTAATTCTGGCAAGTGCTGCTGTCACACTGCTCTGCTAGGTCTTGCAGGAGCTCTCAGCTGGCAGCATTATGTGACAAGACCAAAACCAACAAACAGAGTTTGAGACCTTTCCTCAAAGGGCTTGATATTCTCCCCTCTCTGTTTAAATGGTATAATGCTGCTAGGCTGGCTCCTGGTTTCCACCCATGTAGGAGCCTTCTTGGCAAAGATTTATGACTCAAACAACAAACCTTGTGAACAGGAAGAAACCAAAGGTGTGTTGGGAAGGGAACTCAGGTGGAGGTTTATTCCTTGATGGCCGTGGGACCTGAGGGATGCTGTTTGCCACGACATGCTCTAGCTATTCAGATCATGGCTCTCCCGAAGTTGCTTCACTCACTTTGTCGGCGGCTGTGAGTCGTGTCCAGGGTTTGTCCGCCCTCCTGTCGTAGTCCTGTGCGTCTGCCACTTCCACGTAGTCACTGAAGCGGATGAGGATCTTCCTCTCACGTAGCTCTTCTACCGTGGGCCTTTGACTCAGCTGCAGGTTTGAGGAAGGAAGTGGAAAAAGACATCAGAATTTCACTTTTTCCTTGCAGAATGCTGCTTGGGGATTTATTTTACTACAACCATCGTTATGATAATAAGAGGGTTCAAACATTCCCAGTAATGTTTTTATCAACCTTTCACAGAATTGCTACTTGGGAGACAACCTCTTGTTATAGCACCTTGAATATCATCCCACCCTGCTGCCGGAACAGCCCACTGTTGCTTGGGAAGCAGCTGTGGCTGGAGACCCCGATCCCCGGCTGAGGGTGGTCACCCCTGGCAGAAATGCAAGAAAGTCTCCTAGTGCACCGATGTCCCAGGAAGAGACGAAGACCACAACACAACTTTAAAACTACCTGCACAGGCTGTGCGCTCCCCAGCCTGAGAAGAGTCAGGCAGAGGCACCGAGCAGATCCTGCCCTGAATTATGTGCAAAAGGTGACAAACAACTTTCCTTACCATTCTGATATTCTGCAGACTTGTCCTTACCTCCAGAAAAGGCAGGCAGGCTGATGATGACTATTGCTCATTGAACTTTTCACTGTATGCTGCAGCTCAATTTTCTGTCACAGCGTATTTGACTTTTAACAGTTTACATTGCATACTACAAGCCCAGAAAAAAAATTGCAAGGGTGGATTGTATCATGTCAAGAAAGCATCTTCATTGTTCCAAAGCATTTCGCTCAAATTCCACAGCAGAAGAGGCAGCCACAGTCAAAACTCTCCTCTCAAATTAGAACCAGTAGTGCGTTGGTAGTCCATGTGTCCTACACCAGTTACATGGCTAGGGACAGGAATTGGCTTTCAGGGATCAGTTCTCCTTGGATGCAGAGCGTGTTCGTTAATGCCAAAAGCAATTACACAAGTGTTTCTGAAGAAGGTGCTACATATACGCGTGCATGTGGCTGGACATTAGCTGCAGAAGTTTCACTATTAGAGTGAAACATTTGTAATCATGATATATCAGAAAAAATAATATCCTGCTAACAATTAGCTAGACAGGTCTAAATTAGCGAAATTAGTGGCAATTAGCAAAAGGTCTAAATATTTCATAAAATGCTTGAGACTCTATTTTGCAAAGGTATTTAGGCTCCTGGATCCTGACATGCAATTCCACCTTCCTCCCAAAGTAAGTATCTCAGTTCCCTGCATTTCATCTTGCAGGGAGAATTAAGATTCAAAACAGTCAGGATGCTAAGTGGAGGGTGAAAAATGTGCGAGATCACAAGAAAGAGAAGCACATGCTTGAAATCCCACCTTTCTCCAGCATTTGGGTGCTGATGCAAGATACCTCCACCACCCCATCCTTCCTCTGGATTTAAATCCCTGTGTGCTTGTTTTTGGCATGGATGGTTCCCCCTCTCCCTTCTCTTTTTAGAAAAGACGGTTGCGACGGGAGGTGACAGTGGGGCTGCTCTCCTTACACGGATAGCCCTGAGTATGCACTCATGACCTGGGTTCCAACACCTCATGTAGGGAGTCTGCAGAGCTGCACTAACGCCCTGCCTGCGAGATGCTCAGGGACAGGAATCGCGTCCTACCCTTCCTGGCTGCAGCCCAGCCATTTTGCATGCACTGGAGGGAGGGAAATCTTGGAAAAAGAGGGTAACCAGGAGGACAGCTCTGCACTGCCACATAATGCCCTTGCCTAGGACAGCTGGCATCAGTCAAGCAGCAGCTTGGCAGTTCATGTGCCATCCCCGCAGCCATTTTAGGGTAAATTACAACATCTAATAGGGGAAAAACTTGCTGGTTTGAAAAACAGCATCTCTGAAACTTCTGAATATTGCAAAGATCTTAAAACTAGACAGTTTTCTCACACCCACCTTCTTCTATGGGAGGCATGAAGTTTCCTGGGGTGAGCTTCTCTGCACGTGTTTGTCACACAACATTTATAAGCTTCCTCTTATTTCTTCCAAGAGTTTCCCAAGAAAAGTCCCATTTTATATACCCAGGTTCAGGCCAGCCATGCTCAGGTCAGCCAAAGAGCTCGTATGCAGTGACGTTAGCAAGGAGCATGACTTTCTGAACTCAGACTACAGGTTTTGGGGACCTTTTTTAAAAAACCAAAATGCATAGACAGTAGGCATAACTTTTTTTTTTTTTTTTTTTTTAGACAACAGGACAAATCTATATGTGAGCTAGAGTACCATGTCAGAAAAGCCAGAGGGCACAACAAAGTAAATCGAAACACGTATAGATGTAAAAATGTTATTTTTCACTCTAGCAGAACAGAATTGCCTCTTCAGCCTGAAGCCCTGATACCTACGCCTAAGTCACATCCAAGCCAAATGCACACTGCAATTAATAGATGAGATTTTAACAAAAGCAAGCAAACCAAACTGCTATACCATGCTTGGAGTATAATCACAGTCACGGTCTGAGTGAGGCTTCTCTCTGTCCTACAGCTCATCTTGAATGGGATTTCAAATTGCTAGGTTTTTCTAGCAGCCCTAATGCTAGGAGCTGCAGGTTGGTTAGCGCTGATGCATTATCACTCAGCTAGCATAGCAGAATTTTGCTTCCGATTATTTAAAATCTAAGCCCTGACTATGGCAATAGAGAATCTTTATGCTGAAACAGTATTAGGACTACACCACAAAATTTCCAAGATAAAGGTGAGACTCCATCTTTACTTGCATCAACTGCTTCTTTTCTCAACACGAGAACAAATTAAGGATGAATCACCAATATTATCTGTACATTTCTCAGCTTTTATAATTTTAGGACGTAGCATAGACGTTGTCTCAAATTAGCATAGAGTTTTTTAAAAAATAAAATGTCTTACTACATGGAGTATGATGACACCAACAAAATATGAAATCTTGTGAATTAAACTCTGTGTTTCTAAATGGCTACAAGGGAAGCAGGAGCTCCTACAAGCTTTCCAAGCTGGAAGAGGACTTTCACAAAATGACTGGCTCTATTTCACAGCTTCTGTCAGCTCTTGACATTAGCCGGCTTTCACGTTTGTGCTAATCTAAGCGATTAGCAAGTTTGTACAAAGGAGCAGGCAGGTGGCTGTTGACACGCTGAAACATGCCGTGCCAGGCTGATGTCTAGGTGGTGCTGAGAGCACAAGAGCACCAAGAGCCACAGAGGCAGTGGTACTTTTGCCAGCAGCGTGAATTCACTGCTGGTATTTACCTCAACGCTGCACTGGGTCTTACACAGCTAATTTGGCTTCCTTGGTGCGCTGGGTGCGGGTTAAAATCAAAGAAATGACGGTCAATGTTAAGGGTCACATGATGACATGAGACAAACCTGAGGTAAGTCCTCATGTTCTCAAATGCACAAAAAACAAACCAGGTGCATCACCTGCACATCTTACACCACTGAAACTCACTGCAACCCTTCGTTTGGGTGTGAAGAACAGTGCACTGAGTTATACGTGAAAAAAATGTCACGGGCATGAGCACATTATGAAAAATTTAGTGTTAATGCGCATTTTTCATTCTCAGGTGACACCTAAACTTAAGACAGACTAAAAGCTGCTGCTTCTCTTCCTCCGAAGTCATACAACTATTATTGTGGCTTATTTTTAGATGCCCTGCCTTTGCTTCAGAAACCTACAACCAGTGCCATTTCAGGTACTTATACACCCCACCAGAGTGGTGGGCCGTGTCTCCATCCTCACAGAGCAGTTGGAGCAAGCGAAGCACAGAGACCGAGCAACTGGCTCAAGGTGACCCCGGAGGCCCGGGGCAGAGCTACGAACAGAAAAAAGATGCGCTGAATCTCGTGCCAGTGCTCTGACTGTGAAAGAGAGTCCTGAAATCCACAGCTTGTACCACATAGTTCATGTATAAGCATAAATCTACGTATATTTACATATATAAATACACAAACACAGACACATAACATATTCAGTACATTAAACCGAAGTGCTGATCTGATCATAACTAAGTGAGAGGGACAACCACACTGAATGGTTTTCTAAAAGCAATTAATTAAAGCTACATTATTTGAACAGTTAACAAACTGCCCTGCCTCTTACGCCATTGCTGAGATTTCTTGAGAGCTGCTAAGCATGAGGGTCTCTCAGTATGTCTGGGCTACCCAGAGCACCCTTAACTCTTAAACAGCTGGGAAAACAGCTTTGCTAACAGACTCTAAGTGGCTCCACTGCAGGTGTCAGTGCAGCACCTGTTCACGATAAGGGCACAGCTCACCTGAAATCTCACCTTGGAGTTTATTTTTATGACCTGTGAGCTGCAGCCTCTTGGGTCAAAATTGCTTAACGCTACACAATCCTTCTTGGGCAACAGCCGAGCACGAGCTCTGCTTCTTCTAACAGGCAGAAAGAATAGGGCACGATCGAAACTTGCAGTAAAAGGACACGGTCAAGGACACGATGCAATTGCCTGCACAAGGCAGTGGTGCTCCACCCGGGGAGAAAGGGACCTTACTCACTTTTTTAGTTACTTCTGTTAATGTCAGAGGGATGTGCGTGTGTATGTCTGGGTGTACCTCCTGGACATACACATTTCTATTTACCTATTTGTGAAGATTTGTGAGCTGAGGGAGCAGGAAAACTTCATGGTGAGTGACCTCATTATTTGAGTGTGAACCAGGGCAAAAATCCCTTTCGAAGTAAATGGATTTGTATTAATGCAAAAGCAGTGTGAATGAGGACAGGACCTCCCATGTCTTGTCACGGGAGTTCAAGTTTTCCTCTGTACATTCTGGATCACTGGAGATAAAAATGGGCACATTTCAAGCTTTGATACTAAGCCAATTTGCAAGGGAAGGTTTAACACAAACCCCTTTGTTCTCAGCATGGGAAACAAAGCAAACCCAAGCACCGCCACCAGGTAAAGCGGAGGGGCACGTATTCTTGCCAGTCTGGTCTTGGGATTTAGTCAAATGTGAAATGCTGAGTTTGCTCCACTTCAGTCACAATGAAGCTCGTTGTCTTGTCACTTCATCGTTGCCTGCTTTGTTACCTCATTAAAATGTTATGGTTGTTATTTAGGGAAGAAACCAAGGTGAAAAATTACAGATCCTAACTAGCAGCGCACACAACCCCCTCTCTCCTTTGCTCCCCACCTTTTGTGGTAAGACATAGGAGCAGGATGAGATGAAAATGCCCCAAAGACCTTTCCCTCTGACTGTAAATGCAGTTTATCCAAATTAGCCGCTAACCTTTCTTCTTCTCTGACCTTTTCCCCCCGCCCCCGCACTGCTTTCCTCTCACCTCCCTCTGACAAGTCCCACCTCTCTCAAGAGTTCATTATTTTGAACAGCCTGTGCTGATGCAAGCCAGTGGAGGTCAATTAAAGAAAAGATTGAACAGCAAGATATTTCCCAGTGAGGCACCAGCTTGCTCTCCAGTGAACAGAGAGTTTAAGATGTACCAGGGCAGGAATTTAATGGGAGCAACGATTTCAGACTATTGCATAGATTTTAAGAAATAGCCATACCTCATCACTTTGGTTGTCGTTATTACTGCTATGAGATCTTTTAGTTTTGGAGCTAGACCTCTGGGAAAAATTAGCTATTGAGAGTGGGGGATAGGAAGCAGTAAACAGCTCTTCGGCATGGCGAGCATGATGTTATTTGAGACAAGAAAAGGTAGGAAAAGAAAAGTTTTATTCCTCTTCGCAAGTGATTTGTAAAGTGTTCTGTTAATCCAGGCTATGACTCTCTCTCTGTAATGGAAGTCCTCAGGGGGAGTTCAGGCTTGTGTTAATTGCCTTGGTGCTCGGCCAAATTCACCGTGGTTCAGAGAGCATAAATTCTTAGCAGTAATTTCTGAGTCCCTAGATCTCCTCGTGGAGGGGACCCGCCTGCTACACTTCTCCCAGAGGGCCTCTGCACGTTAGTATTCCTGGAATGGGCTTGTGGGCCAAGACCAGTGCTCAGAAAAATCCCCTCCTAATCCGCATGTCCCTCCACCCAAACACAGCTGCTTGGCGGGCCCCGAGGGGCAGGGAGAGGGAGCACGGGGTGGTTGGATGTGCAGAACCCACCCATGGGCATCTCAGGTGACAGGCAAATACCCTTCACCTCTCCTTCCTCGGGCAGGAGGGACACGAGCTACAGCGAAACTGTACCAAGCAACATTTGCCCCCTTTTTGTTCTTTGAATGGCAGCTATTCCCTATCCCCACCTCATCTGGAGTTAGATGAGTCTGAGAGGATGAAAAGTGCTTAAAGGGGCAGCTCGCTATAGGTCACCTGATTTTTTAAAATTTTTTTTTTTTTTAGAAATTGCCTGTCCAGATGATGAATTCAACTGGGTATTTATTGCTGACTTCAATAAGGCATCTAGACCTAGCAAGGTAATCTTACTTATTACAGCATGTCATGTTACAACTTATCATCATAATACTGTAACAAAATGTCAGTGCTGAAGGAATTTTAAGAACAGCTTTTTAATGGATGAAGTGGGTTGTTCCCTTGGAGTTGGAATAACGCCACCAAAAAAATTGGGGACAGTAGCAATTTCTATAGTGCAAGGTCAAAAGTCTTTTCAGCGGCTTCTGCAGAACCTCCTTCCCTTCTTATTACCAGCTACACATGGTTACAAGGGGGCAACGTGGGATACTTATGTTGAATTCACCCTGTAGGCATGTGTGTGCATTACACCTCAGTGCAAACAGAAAGGTCTGCTGGGCAAAACACTTGCCGTGCTCAATTAAACTTCTGCTTGATCTGAGGTTTAAAATCCTTTGGTAATAAGACTTCAGTACAAATTGAAAGAAGGATCCTGCCACTCTGCTGTAGACACAACGACACATCTGGGACATGCTCATGAAAGGCAGGGCTGGGGAATAATAACAATTTTTGCAGGATTCACTAGGTGGTTGACATTTCTAGTTGTTATCTATCTGCTTGCACACTTTATTCACTTCTTTCCTCTAGTGATTTCTGAAGTTTTATAACAGTATGTTTGGTAGGTGAGAACAAAATTTGTCATTAGACCAGGCCTGTGGTTCTTTCATTAAAATTACAGTGTGCCACTAGAACAATTTACAACAGTTTAAAAAGACAATAAAAATCAAACAATGCTAAGTCATGTTGCTACCAACCTCACAAACGTGAGGGAGAAAAATCTTTGCTAGGGAACAAGCCAAAAAAGGCTACAAGGAACGTGACCAGGAACGGGGGGTACGAACATAAAAAGAACCTACTGCCAGGCTGTCGGACTGACGCTGCTCTCGCCGTTGTTCCTACTTAAAAGCGCAACCAAGACGAAGAAAGAAATCTCTTAGAAGACTGCTGAGGTTTCAGGGAGCAGACACTGCTGCAATGCTATAGCAGCCTGGGCGTTTTAGTTTAGCAACTAGCTGTGGCCTCTGCCTGCAACAGGCAATTCATGTGCTTTGTACTTTTCCTACAAAATAGCGGAGGATGGGAACCGCATGGTGGTAACGTCAGCTCGGTTAGCAAGCCTCCATTTCTTAGGCAGCAGATTGGGTATGGGTAGCTTTGCTTTTTATCTATTACAGCCGTTCATCAAATGGCATCAGGCTTTGGATTGGATTCCTGTATGTGTTTACCCTTCAATGTACAGGGAAATGAAAAGCCTGGTAAAACGGTATTTCTAGCCTTTGCGCAGAGCGTAAGTCCCATGAAACATCTGCAATGCAGTTGGGATCTTTTCTTTTGGGCAGTGCTATGAGGGGATGCAAGACCGTCTCTGCCATTGTTATCAAGAATTTAAATGTTTAAAAAAATAAATTATAGGTCTCTGGGCTGCATTCTTAGCTCCTGCAGACAACAGCAGTATCCCCCCGTTGGTGACGGAGAACTCTGCTCATTTACATGAGCTGAGAATAAGGCGTGAGATTTTTAACCATAACATAGAATAATCCAGCTCTCCAAATGTAATCTTTGCATGTATATTTAGAGCCCTTTCCTTGTCATTATTTATACCATGAAAGCTTGTGATCACATAGGTCAAAAAGACTAAGCCACCTAAAAACGGATGGGAAGGGGTTGGTGCTGCTTTGCAAACATATGAGTTTTTAGAGGGCTTTCTCCACCTCTGGACATAGGAAATATGTCAGTGGTGAAATAAAGTTTATCTGCAATAACAGGATGGATTGTTGGCTACGTATATTGGGGCATCTGTAGACATTTACACCAGCTGCGAAATGGAATGTGTGTATCTGAAATGACTGTTCTTCAGTTTTAAGAGTAAATGACTTTCAAATGGGAGGAAACCCAAAATCAAACTATGCTGTTTTGTTCGTCCTTCCCTGCCGATACAAGATTGTTTTTTGCACTATACACCATTTTGCAAGTGCTCGTCTCTATTTAGTTTAAATGCCTCAAATGACAATCTCCTTTTCCAGAAGAAGTTTATTTCCCAATTTAATGCTTTTTTGGGTGGAATCTTCAAATGCAATCAGCATTGTTTTAACTTCTCTCTTTTCGTAATGGCTGCAGAAGCCATTACATTTACAGGGAGCAGGCTTAGACCAATGCTAGGCTCTGTATTCTTCACTGTTCAAAGCTCCTTCTGTTATAAAGACTAGATCCTCTTTTGTCCAGTTTCAGAATGTTACCAGCAATAGCCCGCAAAGTGGTTCCCTTGACTGTCTGTGGACTTACACCCTATAACATCGGTAATTTCTTTTAAAGATTTCTTTTAAGACTTGTTTCACACTCTGCTTTTGAAAATGGTGCTGAGGAAAAGGAAAAAGGCAAACAACTGTGCAGTAGGGAGAAAGTTACAGTAGTGCCATAATAGGATCAAAGTTGCTTCTCACCTTACGTGTTAATCTTCTCTTTATCTCTCGTTTTTCCTCCTGCTCCTCTTGCTCATTCCGGGCTGTAAAAGATTTACAAGGATCTCAGGCTGTGGACTCATCAGGCATGCATAGTATGCAACAAAATAAGCCTCTCCATCAGCATATTAATGTTTCAGGACCTCTCTGATGCACAGCGTGTCCCTCTGGGGCTGCTGAACTTCCTCAACCCGTAGCTGCTGCACTTCTTCACGCACTTCATAAAACAGCTACAGCCTCCTTCCTTTCCCTGCGTTGGCACCTCTTCATGCGTGTCACTTTCTAGAAGGGCCAGGCAGTGAGCCAGCTCTTCAGAAACTGTTATCTCCCTGCCCACAGGCCTGGTGGCCTCCGGGGGTTCAGCTACGATATGGTCAGATTCTGTGAGGTTGCAAGGTCAATGGTTGGAAAAGAAACACCTGCATTTTTTTTTTCCCATCTACAGAATAATTTCTCTGCAGCTACTCATTGGACAGAATGAAAAACAAATTCAGAATAGGGGTGCCAGGCAAAATCTGCAACTTCCCATGACCTGAGTAGAGTAAGGAGAGAGTGTCCTTCCATCATGAGCCTTCACAGCACCACACTGGAGTGTGAAAGCACATCCTAGGGCAATCCCCTTTCAACGTTAAGCCAAAAGATCACACAAGTACTTACCAGGGCAAGCCTCAACCATTATCCCTCAAGAGGACAATAACATTTGAGTATACTAATTCTTCTTCAACTTAGGAGCAGGCTGCCATGCATGTCTTTCCACCGAACTTTACTCAAAGTCACTAAAAGCCCATGTTTCTGGGTACTCAGCTCCTCAGTCAGTTAGGATCTGTTTCCACTGCTTCCCTGATGGCTGAACCGCTCCTTACTCCCGTCACGCCCATGCACAACAGATGAGAGCCAACGCAACTCATCAGCTTTTCCGACAAGTACCCTGTGCCCCTGGTGTGATCCGGTTTTCACTCAGATAGGACTACCTCCGGCAGGAATAACTCTCTGCAGGGGAGATTATGGACCTCAAAGGCCAGTTTGGGATAGGTGGCTTGATTTAAATTATCCAACTTTGGACTGAATTAAACCCAAGGGGGAATCCTACGTTCCTCTCCACTGATCCTGTGGGAGAAGCAGGCACCCCTGGCAGAGTGGCAGTACAAACTGCCAGCCGTAACTTCTTCAGCCAAGAGAGCACAGATCAGCACTCCCATTAACCAGCTGGGACAAGCCAAAAATAATATAAGGACGTCCTAACCCAATGGAAGTCTGCCCATGGTGGAGGAGATGCAAGGTTTCAAACCAACACATTCAAAATTGGGCCTTTTCCCACACAAAAGTAAGACCTAAGGTTCAGAGACCACAGACGTCCCTGAGCAGGTGAGGAGGGCTAGGCTGAAAGCCAGGTTTCTTGCTGCTCAGGAGAGTAGAGCTGACGGGTCTATCACAACTGCTCACTGACTCCAGCAGGACTGGGAAATCTCCACCAAAGCGGACAAAGAGCCAGTCAATGTTATGATGTTTTACAATACACTTCTGATCTTTAAATGCCATTTTACCAAAAATACTGCTTACATTTTCAGGAGAAAGGAAGCTGATACTGGAGTAAAAAGAACAGAAGACAGCAGGGAGCCACAAATGGCTTTTTAAATGACAACTGGAATACCTACACCGATAAATATATTTTTCCTCTTTCGATGGTTTCTGTCCCTACTGGGGTGGATTCTCTTCTACCCATTGCTCCTCTAGCAATTTCGTTCCTCCCTTTGTGTCTCAAATTTGGAGGAGCTGGTCCTGCAGATGCCTACTCTCAGAAGTACAGCCACTAATAAATCCTTGTAAGATTAAGCCAGAGAGACACAGTGCTAAACAGAGCCCACATAGACTCAGGGTAGAACTGCAAGCAGCCGAGGAGTTATGTATAAAACTTAGTTATGGCCATTTATTTTTGTATTTGGCATACGATGTCTTTCTTTTCACCTCACTTTTCAGCCCAGCCACCCACTTTCAGAGACAGCCAAGCAGGCTGAAGACCTCAGTCAGGTAAAAGCTGGGAATTAGGAATACATTCTCCTCTGAAATCAGAAAGTGACATTGTTTTAGCTATTTCTTTACAGTTAATTAAGTCATGCCAATCTTGCAAAGCTACAAAACTGTTGCTTTATTTTATCTTATGTGTTCAGGAGATGCTCTGTTTCTCTAGACCTCTGTGTGTGAGGGTGGGTGGGTGTGGGTGTGATTTTTAGGCCTGATTTCTGTGCCAGTGTGAAATGTCCCCCTGTACAGTCTGAGACTCTCAGAGCCTACCTAACAATCATTTTTGTGAGGAACTTATGCAAGCCCGAATGTGTCAGGCCGACAGCTGAAGTACTCTGAGAAGTGGCATGGGGGTGATGAGTGAGGGGGACTCGGGTATCCTTCCTCATAGACTTGGCCAGCAAGTATTAAGTGCAAAAAGCGTTACTTAGTCTTCACACTAACCCTGTGAGTCTGGACTGCTCTCACTGCATGCCTTTGACTTAAATAAGAGTCAGTGAATTGCGTATACTTCAGTGAAGGACCCTTCAAGCACTAGTGTCCCTGTTCTCGGTTTTTTTTTTGCTGTGGCTGCTGTAATCTTACTGTTGCTACCATCAAGCAGTGGGACTTGTGCAATGGATGCTCTAACTTTGCAATTCAATAAAGCTGACCAGCTCATAATTATTGCAGTAGCACAGAGCTATGAAGTGATCACTTCATGTGTAAAGACTGGATGTCCAACCGCATTTTGCCTCATTTCTTCCCATCAGAATGGGCAATAATGTGGTTACACATGTAACAGGAACAACATGGTACCAGACATGACATTCGCATCAAGGAAATTTCAGCTTTACCTGCAGAGGAAATCCTATTTACTCTACTTGGGAGCTTGCTGGGTTTTCTTTTTTTTTTTTGTATGCGTGTGCGCTATGAATTGGGCTTTTGCAAATAGCTTGACCTGCTTATGCAGAGAATTTACACTCTTCTCATTATTGCTTCCCATGTCTCTTTTTCTCTAGGCTCCATTACATTTGTTATTATTCTTTTTCTCAGAAGTGATGCTGTACAAACCAGACACTATTTATATTTACTTGCTTAAGAGCGGAGCATTTTTATGCTTGCTTTTTTTTTAATTACGTAACTATTTTAATTGTTTGTTCCTTTCCCACTGTGTTTCACCAAAAGTTGAGATGCCTTGGAAATACCACATTACTTTTTCCTGTAATTATGAAGTTGTTTGCCTACCAAGACACACATGTTTTGGGTAAGATCTGTGCTTAGGAACCAAGCTATAAAAATTCCATTTAGGAAATACAATATAGTTCTGGGTTCAGGGTAATATTTTCAAACACATCTGTGTCATTTCAGAGCCTTTATTCAATTCAAGAAGAAACCAATGTGACTCAGGGGATAATTCCTCTGAAAAGTAAGACATCTTCAGGTCGCTACGTGACTGCTGTGCTTGGCAACGTGACCTTTAGGAATCTCTGCAAGGCACCCAGTGTTGGAGGAGATGCCTCTCTGCTGACGCCAGCTCAAACACCGCTGCCAAAGCAGCTGCCCGAGACCCCCACCTCTCCCCAGCCACCCTCACCAGTGCCAGAGCAATGTTTACTGGTCACGCACCAGTACCAGGTGGTGCATGACACATGTCGGGTCATGCTGGTGGCGAGTCCCGGGATGACAACATGAGCTGCCCAGAGAATTGGCCTCTGTCCCTCCTTGCCGGAGCCTGGCATCAGTCACGTTGCAGGTCCCCCCTCTTCCAGCTGTTCTGCCAACTCCCCTCCCCCCCGAGACAATCACATCTGGATGTGCCACCTCTTTCCCCAGTTTCTGCCCCTGACTTTCTCCAGCTGCCAGGCATGGGAGCTAGGAGTAGACAGTAGGAGCACAGCTATCAAAGGGGGGCTGGCCCCAAACAAATGGCTTTCCTGGCAGCCTCAGGCTCGCCCACACCACTCTGCTGTCCGGTCTTTTCCCCTCCTTGCATTGATAGTGGTTTCTCTCTCTCTTTCTCTTTGTCTGCCACGTGTAATAACATGAACAGACGAAAAAACCCTGCCGAGTGTTAACACTATCATTAACTTGCTAGGAATCTGATTTTGAAGTATTTAATCAATCAATTCTGCTAATTTTCAGAGAATTAATCTTCTGCTACCACATTTTTATGATTCTGTACAATGCAGTTATTTGAACAACAAGAGAAGGTAAATTATGGACCTACCTAAGGAGACTTATGGTATTTTAAGGTGCCATTTAGGAACACTTCTTTCTGTAGTAATTTTTAAAAATTTCCCTGGAATGATGAATTTACTAACTTAGAAAGGGAAGAACTTGTTTCTTTTGTTTTCTGTTTCCAAAGTAATCACACTTAGATAAACAGCTTTTTTAAAAATTTTTATATTCAAACCACTTCAATGTGAGTAAAGAAACTGTCTTTTTTTTTTTTCCCTATTCACTCATGAGATTATGAGATTCGTGCTAGACTCAGTCCTGCTTCCCCTGAAGCTGGTGGCAACGTATCTACTAACTTAACTCAGACCAGGCTCTCTAAATGGTATTTTGTCCCTGTAAAACTTCATTTAATGTTTTGAGGATCTACCAGCGAGTTTTTTGGCTGATTTAAAGGAAGAGTTTCAGGGGAATATTTCAGGGAAATAATCCCAAGTCACATTGGTTTCTTTTTTTAATTGAATAAAGGCTCCACCTAACCTAGACTGCTGCGAAGATTTTTAGGAAAACTAATCAAGCCGTGCCTGAATGTCTTTACTAACTTATAACGGGATGTGCATCTGTGTAAGAGCCACATAAAAGCTTTTCAGAATGACCGACCCTACGTTTGGAAGAGGACTTGCAAAAGAGATTCTGTGTCTGGGTTTTTTCCCCCATAGATTGTTCATTCTTGTG
This sequence comes from Nipponia nippon, assembly GCF_047370975.1. Lineage (NCBI taxonomy): Eukaryota > Metazoa > Chordata > Aves > Pelecaniformes > Threskiornithidae > Nipponia > Nipponia nippon. Next base: position 97,256,915 of record NW_028262290.1, on the reverse strand, counting down.
AATTTACTGACTCTGATTTTAAAGAATTGTTTCTGCAGCTCTAGATGTTGCTACAGACTTGCACGCTTATTTGCATTTATGATGCACTTTATTATTATTAGCGAGGCACGTACAGAATAGTTGATGTTTTATAAAAAGCACCCAACATACATCTAAATGAACCCAAACTAGCTGGCTTCAGGTTAAATGTCAGCAGTGACAGGACTTACGTTTCAGTATGTTCCTCTGCTCCAATTCTTCAGCAGTTGGCCTCTGGCTCAGTCGTCTGCGAAAAAAGTCCAAGATCAGTTTTTGGACCATATCACATTCTCCTCAGTTCTCTGTCTTGACGAGTTATTTTGGGGTGTGAAAGGCAGAGCAGAAAGCACTGACACTGCTCCATTATGTACTTGGTATGCCCGGACCATGCGTGACACAGACCATGCTTCGCTTTCGCAGTTTCCTCTGTTTTCAACTCATGAAAGGCAAAATACGTTATGTCATCTTAGGCATGACTCTCCCACCCCTACCCCAGGCAGAGCGGCTGAAAGCGAAGCTACACAGATGTCTCCACTTAATTTCCTTCCTCCCATGCCTGCTTCCTGACTCGCGCAAGTATTTCTAGCTAAGACCCAGCTAACCCTCTCGCCAGCCTGCTGACTGCGCCCCGTTTGTTCAAACAGCGCTTGAACACACAGACAGTCCACAGAAAAAACAAGGGGTGGTTTGGCAGCGCCCAGGGCAGAACAATAGCAGCCCTCCTCCTCCTCCGCACCCTCGCTTCCCTCCTCCTCCTCCTCTCGTGCCTTTTATTAAATCTTCTGTTGAAGGATCAGCGTGACTGACTAGTCAACCTGTACGTAATAGGGTCACAACAAACGCAATCTAATTACAAATGGGGACCCTGAGCACAGAAATGGTCTGAATATTCAGAATACAAAGCAAGGGAGAGAAGCACAAAGGGGTCTTTGGAAAACAAAGTAAACCAGGGAGATGACATCAGAAATCAACACTGTTGGGCCTCCTCATACTCTCCTCCGAGTCAATGGGAGTTTTGTCAACGATGCCAGTGACAGGACAGAGCCTCCTCTTCCTTTGGACGTGGCCATTCAGAGACATTCCCAACCTGGGGGCCCCAGCCTCTGCCAGCTGGCTCATCAGTTCCCCTGTGAGGCACCAGGTACTGATAAGAAGCGTGATATGAACACCAGCTGCACGGCTTCATCTTCTGTGATGAATGCTTCCCCCGACCTGGGGCACAGAAGCTCACTGAAACCGGGCTGCCCCTGCAAGGCTGGATGAGGGATGTCTGACAACGGCTCCTCACAGCACAGGGGCTGAGCCACTGCTCAGAGATGTACCCACACCCCCAGCCTTCTCCAGAGCCAGGAGATCCCCCGTGCACCAGTTCAATACCCCTGCCCCTCACACTGCGCGTGGTGCACAGGGCTGAAGCGCACGCGGTGGGTAGGAGCCCACCCCCTACACCAGCCCTGTGAAGGCAGAAGCGCTGCAGGCATACGACTTCATATAGCCTGAAGATTTCCACCGGCAGAGGTGATACCAGCCACACGGCCTTTGGGGCCACTTTACGCCACAAAAACAAAACAGCAGAACATCGCCCTATTCCAGTGGCGAATTTGGAGTCTTTAGTTTTGTCTCTTTCCCACGGCAGATTGAACATTTATCTCATTGGAAAAGTGTTGAAAGGGACAGAAACTCATCCTTAATTCAGAAGTGAAGAATGTCTGCAAAGTACTTTGAAGACAGAAAGTGCTATTCAAGTGCTTGTTATTATCGTCTTTAAGATACAGTAGCTGTTGCTAATGGGAGATTTCAGCTTAGGACTATGAAGCAATTAAAACTACTTTATTTCTAGCAGTGCATGAGAATCAAAAGGAAAAAGTTGCCACTCTTAGGCCCACCATGTGTGTCTGCAGGAACTGAGTTATACAATGTTTTTAATCCACTGCATGGTAATGCTTTTCAAGAGGATGCATCAGAGGGATGTTAAGGATGGACTCCAGCCATCCAGCGTGTGGCTGCTTCTATAGAAACAAACATCACACAGCAAGTAAAAGGAGAAATTAGTCTGAAGAGAACGCTCCCGAAAAGATCCTCCCCTTTCCAAGAAAACAGGGATTGAAGGACTTGGCTCACAGTTCTGTCAAGAACACTTCACACTGGAGTGTTTCTAACAAAAGGCAGAAGTTTTATTTCCCTACACAGGTGATTGACAAAAAGGACCAAGTCTTCCATGTGTTTATGGGGGCACCTGCTATGAAGTAGATGCATTTAAACAAAGCTTTCACTTCACTGTGTCGTTGCTTCCACACAAGAGGACAGAGATTTCCTCCAAGTATGCCCTTGGTATTACAGGCACCCTCTACTCCTGTGCTGCTCAGAGACGCATAGACTGTGGGATTCTTCTCCATGCTGCCTGGTAGGACCCCTAGTGAAAGGCAGCCAAGAATACCCGTGTTCCCCATCGACAGTCAAATTACTTTACAGATCCCATTATCCACCCTTTTCAGGCTGCAGAGTGCTGCTGCCTAAATGATGACCACCATTTTCAAGCGCTTCAGAAAAAGCCAAGACAGGTTTGATAGATTCAGTCTCAAGATCTGAAGCTATCTGCATTCATGGGTTGTCGATCACTTCTGGAGTCTCACAAACCCAAGAATTTTTAATAGCAAGACGTAGGCAGTAGGAAAAGATAAGGTACCCCTGTAGTGGAATAAAATCATGACTAGTCTTTACAGTGCAAGCAGTGAAACACAGCTGGAGGATGAAGAAGGTAATGAATAGAAGCTGTGGAGGTTCCTGGCCTCCAGTACCAGAAGAGTCTGCTTTCATCTCCATGAACTGCTGTTACGTCCCCATTTCCATCATCCTTTTGGACTGACTGAGCCTGCTTTCTCCCTCATTGCGAGTCCCTCCTTGATGAGCTCCTCAAACAAACCCAGTCCCTTCCCCAGCCCTTCCCTTCCAAGCTCTCACAATTATCTCTTTTCTTGGTCTCTTGCTCTTTTAATTTAATTTCTTCTCTTGCTGCTACAGTGACTTCTGCCCCCAAACTACCTTGGGCTTTACAAACAACTCCACTGGCTCCTCAGAACAGCTTCATTTTAGTTCTTTTTTCTTGCCACTTAACTTCTAGGTTTGCCAGATGTTGAGCCAGATGTTAATGGTACCATTTTTTAAAATCTTGATACTAGTTACTGATCCTGTAAATCAAGAAACATAAGCAGCTATTGCTTTGTTACCATGGCTGCAAAGATACACGTTTTTTCACACTCAATTTCAGTATACCATCTCCAGTGCACCACTCTGATCTAGGCAAACACCAGGTGTGATACCTCCCCTCTTTTACCTTTCCTCCTGTGCTGTCCAGAAGAAAAAAATATTAATGAAGCGCACCTAGACTGCAGAGATTGATTTCAGTGGTTTGTTTGCTGGATTGCTGCTGTGCCTTATTTCATTTAACATCACGGGGGCTGCATGAGGCTGTCAAGAGGCCAGAGGTCAGGAAACAAAGAGTCTCATTAGCAGCACAATCAGAATAAACAGGAGAAAAGGGAGGTGAGGAAGGAGCCTGGTGCAACAGCAAAGAACAGATCTGCTTGTCAAAACTGGAAGAATAGAGTGGGATGTGCGGTGCTGCTGTCGATCAGAAAGGTGACTCTGGCTGTTTCATGGAGCTGTATGAGCATAGGTGTCTAATCAAGGAAAAGGCAAGGCAGGCCTTAAAAAGTAACAACCTTTAACAGCATTTTCTATGTCTAAAATCTCTTGTGTGAACATGGTTGACCTTCGCTGTCCTATCCGTGCAGTTTTGCAAGAAGCTTCAGGCATTCAAGGGGATAGGAAAGTTTGGTTTTCTGTAATTTGTGATTTGCAATGTGTTGCCTGATTCATACTTCACATGTTTTTCCAATATTGTTAATAGCGGTTTTGCAAATACAGTGACAAAGGTTTTACTACAAGGAAAGCCTTCCTAAGATTCATGGTGACATAAAGAAAGCTTTGCTAGGATTTCACTGAAAAAAAAATATCCAAATGTGATTGTCAGTGAAAAATAAAACAGTTTTCTCAGATTTACAAAGATAAACTTGACAGCAAACCAATTTTCTGAATTAATTCCCTGCACAATCAAAATGAACCACACTCCTTATGCTAGAACTACAAAACAAGAGCTGAGCAGCTCTTCGCAAGGACATTGTATGGTGGGGTTTTGTTTGCTTGTTTTTTGTTTTTTTTGAATTTGTTCTGGGCTGGGCACGTCATAGTGGATGAGTAGGAGTTTTGGGGCAGGAGGGACAATTGTGCAAAATCAGTTGCTGTAGACTGAAAGTATTGGCCGGTGGGGGTGTAATCTCTTCAGGGAGCCAGAGGAACGAAAGGCAGCATTTTCACTGATGGATGCTACTCCTTGGAGCCTGCTCAACAAACTGAGAACTCGGAATGAGATATTTCTGCTCAGTGTGGCAGTGTCCTGCAGGAGCAATAAAAGGAAAAACTGGCTGTACATCTCCCCAGGCTATGCACAACACTTAAATTAAGAGCCCACACTGTGATGCTTAGCCTGCTCTGCAGTGTGGCCATACCCAGAGGGCTCTCAGGACAGCAGCCAACTAGCTGTGGGGCTGAGGGTCAGATTCTTGCAGCCCTTGTGTCTGGTAGCACCTTTGAAGCAAGGCGGTCCTGGCTGCCTCGGTTGTCCCCTACTAGGAGTCATGGGTTTTCTCTCCTTAGCCTCGTTTTGTTGTGGATGAGCTCTGAGAAAAAGCTGGTTAATGCCATCCAGCTCATTGTTGTGTGAACAGGACAGTGCTGGATGTGTGTTTTCCGGGTATCAGGAATTCATCTTTGCCTCTGCCTAGAGGGCAAGAAAATCTAAGAGCTTAGTATTGGGTCATCTGTAAATATAATGGCTGGATATAGTACAGGGCTTGCTGGACAATGATGCCCCATATACTTGCCAGGCTTGTTAACTCTGAGCGTTTGCAGATACAAGAGGCAGAACCCAGCAGTTCTCCAGTGCCTGAATGGTGATATCTGGTGTGCGTGACCCAAGAGCAGGACTGATGGGCAAACAGGTCATGGGTGGTCACAGCAGGGCACGCAACAGTACGGTGAGGTGTCCAGAACATCACCAAAACATCTCGGAGCCCAACCACACTCATGCAGCTCTTCCTGATGACGTAGGTCACCCTGATGTAAAATAACTTCTGAGCTCAGTGGGGCATAACCTCTGGAGCAACTCCTGAATTTATTCTGTAGATGCAAATCTTTTTACTCAGTTGCAACTGGGTTCACACCACCCTAGAGATTGCTCTAAGAGAGGAGTAAATCTGAGCTGGGCACGTGAGAAGCCAGCTGCTACAAAGAACTACTTGTCATATTGCTCTTTAGTTGGCATAAACGAGCATGACTGAAGCCAGTAGAACTGTGGTGATTTATATCAGCTATATAATTCGACATGAGGAAAATTTAATGGGAGTAAAGAGTCTTACTGTTGCTTAATTTAGCTTGCCTTTCCCAATAATAATGCTGATAGCAAAGCAATATTGATGAAGTATAGGCTACCAGGGGCTCTTTGCACTCCCATGCCAAGTACAGAAAATTGGAACCGAAAAATGGAGAAGAAAATCTTGTATTTGCTTCTGCCAGTTAACTGTTGGCAGAGGGCAGGAGCGAACTGCCTCCTTTCCTTACGTCACTGCACAACGAGCGGAAAATATTCGTAGGCCTGGAGGTTCACTTTCTCTGAAGTATCAGCCCAGATATTGCCAGCCAGACTTCAGAGTCTACAGAGAACTATCTTTCTCCTAACAGGATTTATAAAACAGGATTAAATACAGTTTTATCAATGAGTGAATAAACTGAAGGCATATTAAATAGAAAATCCCTACCCAAGGAAGCAAATGTAAGAGTTTTACACCATTAAAATTCCTGTACTAGACTCCATTAAGATGTTGGCTAATTTGTAGGATACATTATCTCTTCCTTTAAGCTCTCTTTCCTGTGTGACAAGTCTCCTGGTATCAGTCATAATAATATGCCTTATAACTCCTTTTCCTGAGGAATTAAGGCAATAAAACCATAAGGAGAGTTTGCCACGATTCAGTTCCTATGTAATGACTGCTCTCTCTTCCCTGTTGATTTTAAACATTCAGCCCCTGGGAGATGGTGTTGCTTCTGCAGCTATAAAGAAGCCTGTGGCAATGACTAGAGCAGACCAAGGCAGGCAGAGACCCCTGTCCATCCCTGGGAAAATGGGTGAACCACCACTGAGCCAGAGTTTAGATGAGAACTAGTTAGGCAATTTCAATAGGAAGTGCTTGCTTTTGGTGAAAATTTAAGAACTGATATGTATCAGTTGAAGATCTAAGTAATTTCTGATGGTGCCTTACTGGCAAGGTACTTCTGCTGCCTCAGCATCACAGTTTGTTCCCTGGACTGGACCGCCTGGTCTAGGATAGCTGCAACAGGTCCTGGAGGAGAAAGGCAATGCTTTTGCTCAGCAGTTCTTCCTAGTGCACCGCAAGAAATGCGGAGCAGTCTGGCATGTGAACCAGCCAAATAACAGTTCCCGTAACACATCTGCAGTCATGTATCCAGCTGGGCTCTGCAGGAAAATCAGATTTTCAACTAAAATTATGCAGATTTTAATTTAGTCTCTAAGCAGTCTTTTACTACCCCCCAAAATTATGCTTATCCCAGACTTGGTTTTGTGTTGAGAAACAGCTTCAATATAAACTTTAAAGCTCCGCCTAGTCTAGATTGTGGTGAGGATTTTTAGGAAAACTAATCAGCAAATTTTCTGCTTACTCAAGCATCTTTGGATAGTGAAAAACATAACCAAGCTGGCCCTTCGTTTAAAATTCTAAAACCTGACCAATCTGTTTTCTCATTCTTTAGCCCATGTGAATCCATTCTTGACTCATAGCTCAAATAATGCAGTCTTTTCTGTTTCAGCTGACTGAGGGATTGATTTATTATGATTTTGATTTACTCTTGGGAAAGTTACAAGGTCCCCAAGAAAGAACAGGCTGCCCAGATTAGATCTCCTGTGGAAAGAGATCATATTCAAAATGTAGATTTCAACAATTCATTTTGTCTGCATAAAGTTAAAAACTTGCCTATCACATACAGAACATATTTCTTTAAAATACCCAAATAAAGCAGAATCATCTTGGGCCATGACCTCTGTATTTTGTTAAAAGAAATAAAGGAATGACTAGATAGTCCTATGACTCTGAGTAGAAACAGTGTGAATAATGACATACCCAAGTCATCAGTCTTTCATTAGACCACAGTATCACAATGCAGACACCCGCATTTTCCCAAGGAATGAATTAATTTCTTATTCTTTTCTAAGGATAAAGCCAAGTAGTGCTAGACACACAGATACAGATTTTGGCCTGCTTTTCAGTAATACTAACTGCAACACACCTACTGATATGTGGAACATTGCAAGATAACACAAGCTCGTGTCTCACACCTCAAGCTCTAAAATGGAGCCTCCTCTGTTTCATTACTATACTGTTTCATTAACATCAAACCTTTTAGCCAAATGCTGGCTGTTCACATAAAATATGATTATGCACATTAAAATGATTTTAAAAAAAGGGCATGGCAGAATTAAGATAGTTACACCACACAAGCTTTGCAGCATTAATTCTCAAATCTCTTATCCCTAATCCCAAGAACAAAATATCCAACAACTGCAGCAGGAAACAAAGAACAATCTTTTTTTGAGGAGGGAATTTACTATGTATCTAATCCAAGAATATATTTTCAGAACAATAAAAATGGGATAATTTTGAGTACTTGAAATCCAGAGGGAAAAATGCTGGTTGAAAATCTAAAGCATGCCAGAAAAAACAGATGGATGTTAAGACCCATTGTAATAAAGAAAACAATGTTCTAAAATGTTAGCGATTGTCCTTCTGTTGTCTGTACAGCATTGTGAGAAGACACTTGCTTCTCCAAAGGTAATAATATTGAACCAAAAGCTGATTTTATAAAGCTAAAGAGATCATAATTCACAGTTCAAGGTCAATCCATGGATGACTTGAATAAAGTGGCACCACGAAAATCAATCTGAGCTGAACAGATATGCTTGCTATCTATAGGCATTATTGTGTCTGGTTTGTTTTAAAATATCTTCTCTCTATAGTAATGTGGTTGTGTGTCTGCGAACAAACACATAGCAACAAGTCTTTAAAGATGCATTTTTGAAGGAAAGATGCTAAACCTTAGAAACATTATTTGCCTTACTCCTCATAGTAAGTTACTTTTTTCTGGTTAAATACAATATTCTTTTCCTCCAAACACTAGTCTTTGGAGGTTTCTCCTGCCATCTTCTGCACTTACGCAGTTTTGAGGTGTAACCTTGTATTTGGAAGATCTGTAGGAGACCAGATCACCATTAACATATTTGCAAAGGTGTCCCCAATCTTCTGCTGCTGGAGGGCTTCCTGGACTACCCTATGGACCATTCTGCCAAACAACAGACCTGAGGCAGGGGCCCAGACCCCTTCAGCTCTCTGTCACCCAACCAAGCCAGTTGTGACAACACCGCTTGGTGTTCTTAGCGACTTGGATTAAACAAATTTGGGGTACCCCTCTAGTCTCCAGCACACGGCTGCTTCTTACCAGAAAAGCTACACTCTTAAAAGCAGAGCCAGAATAGCGGAGCCCCCTTCCCTCTTGGCATGTCCCACCCTGGCTCCTGGTGCTCAGGGAAGCTCACATGGTTGGGCATGGTTTGATATAGGAATAAAGCAGTTATTCCTGCGCATGTGTGGTGGCCTCGGGAAGGAGAGAGGAAGCAACGCTTTAGGCAGGAAGAAGGTCTGTGGGGCCGGGGAAGAAACCACAGGGGGAGGCTGAGGGATGACAACAGGAGCACAGCCCCACTCCACAAACCTCCTACAACTCTCTAAAACCCCGCTGGTCTTTCCCAGCGCCCCTCTCCTCTAAGGATCCTCTTCGGAGAAATCTGCTGCCACAAATTTAAATTTTGCCTGTGCTGAGAAGTAGCTGCTGGCTCCGAGGAAGGATTAGGGGCTGAAGCACATAATGGAGGAACCATCTTCCCTATATTTTGCTAGCGTGAAGATCAGACCTCCTGATGGGCCTCTGTGGACCACAGTGACTACATGGTGACTATATACGGACCACAGTGGCCGTATGTACACAGCCTGTGCATTAGCAGGTATCTTACACTTCTAGCACTGTCAGTATGCAATTTGTCTAATTAAAAAAGCAACAGCACCCTACCTCCTTATTCACATATGCACTAACACAACTGTGATCCTAAAATACCAAGCCAGGGACATTTAAAAGATGTAAACAAACCGATTTTGGTTGGCAGTCCAAATGATCTGTGCCCATGAAGGCAAATCTCAATCCAAAATGCAAAAAGCTGTTGGTTTTAACGAAGGAAGCTTGGGCGGGGAGCTTCACCAGCTTGCTCATGACAAGCTCACCACTTACATGGCCAACGTGAAAAAGTCTCCTCTGTTACTGCAGCAGCTACAGACCTCTCAAAGAGAGGAACTATGTATATCCCCTGACTGTGTTTGTTATAGACCATTTCCCCAGTGCCAGCATGAAGAAAGGCAAACGAACAATACTGCAGAAATCAAATTCGTCTCCAAACAGGCACTTTACATTGGTAATGTCAAAAAAAGCAACTTATCCACTTTCTGAGAAATTAATCAAAAGCTAAAATGCCCAGTGACTCGGAACAGCCATAATACAGAAGTTCCAAATAAACGCTTTTATAACAGAAGTTGGCAGTGTTAGCAATTCAAACCCACGATAATTCAGTTTCTAGGAGAAAAGATGCATAGGAAATAGCATGGTGCCCACGCTTTGTCTTGTTACTGAAGTGGAAAATTCATGGAAGTGAACAAATTTGAGAGCTTTAAGAGTGATTAACTATTTTGTGCCAGAGGGATTTCAGACCCCCAGACTGCATGAAAGGCAGGTGATAAATAGCAGTGACTTACTGCAAAGGGCTGTGGCCTAAAACGTTCAGTTGAAGATTAAGAATTAGCCTGGGTGAAATGTTTGTGACAAACAGTAAAATTGCTGAAAAATTGAGTTCCAGCAGGTCAGAAACTATCTGCGAGGTGAGGTCAAACTTAGTAAGTAGTTTCAGCTGAGAAAACAATTCACTAGACATACTTTTCTTAAAAAAAAAAAAAAAAAAAGCATTAAAAAAATGCATCGGGCAAAATATTTGATTCTGACCTGAAATGCTAGTTTTCAGTTTGTAATAAAAAATTAATGCCTCAATTTGCTATTTTTATTCAGTTTTCCCTACCCCACTTGTTAATTATTTTGTTCCATTTGAGTACCAAATGCAAAAAATCCCTTATTCGGCCAACTCCAGCAGACACAACTCTTCTTGCAGTAACTGCTACGGCAATTACAAACACAAACCTACTGAGGCAGGTTACAAGGAGAGCTCTCCCCAGTAGCTGCGTTGCCAGCTGCAGTGCAGATGTCTGGGTCATTCCTAGCCATTTAATGGCCACATCTGGATCTGTGGGACCTGCTGATCAGACTGGGTCTCTACATATGTTTTACAACGTTGATTCTTTTGTATCTGCATCACTGTTTGCAAATTAGTTTCTTACCTTTCTAGAGAATTTCATGTTTCACCGGCTTACCCAGAGATTTGCCTATTGTATAAATTCCCACCTCCTTCAAGAACACAACCTGTCCCCTTCCAGCTGGTGTATTTAACACCTTCACTGCCAGCACCTACTTCTGCCTCTATGCACTAGCAAAACCTAGAAATATTTTCTTTTAAATCGTAGCATGTCATGGCACATCAGTGAAAACATGCTGCACCAGAGACAGAAAATACCAAGAATGACTAGTTTAAAAAAAAAAGAAATTATTCATCTGGTTGCAATTAAAAAAACCACATGCCTTAGGGAACTGCACAGTTGTTATTTGACAAGATATTAGACACGATTTGTTCACAATTATATCATCACCTTTAGGTTTAAATCTAGTGGCCTAAAAGCATGACAAGATACTTTTTCCTCAGGAGAATTCTTGTCCCATCTGTGTTTTCTTCTCTCAAAGTTACTGAGACACACATAATTACCCGGAGGCTAAATTTGGACCATAAAGTGATAATCCTTTTTTTTCTTTGTTGCTTCATAAATATTTCCACAGCAAAACAAATGGAATGGTACAAAGAGGCTTATTACATCGAATAAGGAATTAGCAGCAGGAATCAATAATCTCCAAAGTAACAAAGATCCTATTTCCAGGCAAATACTCTTAACTTCAAAATAAACAAAAAACCCCCCCAAGAAACAAAACGCTTCCAGAGGGACACACAAACCCTATGTGATACGCTGAACAGGCTGGCGCCTTTCTCTTCGTCTTCTGCATAGTGTCACACCAGCTTTTTCCATTTTCTCCCTGAAGTTTCAAGGGCTCAGTTCAAGCCCTACTGAAGTTTCTCCACTCTTAGTTTCCCAACTAATATCAGGTGTCTGTACTCTTGCCTGCACATTCCCCAGCTCCCCCTTACACTTTATCAATGTAAAAACCCGATTCATTACCACAATCTTGCTGCTGGGGGAGACCAGTATTCTTTTCACTATTTTTTTCCTTAATTAGAGCTAATGTTGAACTAAGGAGGGGGAGGGAATGCCCAGTGACATCTTCCATCTTCCTTATACAAAATGGGAGAGAAACCTCTTCCTGGCCCAGCTGACCTGAAGAGTCATTTCTCCTTCACACTTCAGACACTTCACTCCTTAAACCCCGCTGGGACAGTGTTGTAGATGTCTTCCCTGTGACATTTCAAAGGAGGGTGCTATTAAAACCCACATTTTTGCAATTGTTTGTCCTCTAAAGAAAGACTGCTTTAAATTGGTGATTGCTTTTTGAGCTTCTTGCTGGTCTGAACAGTTTATGTAGCTGCCATTCAGGCAGAGAGGCTGAAGTGAGTTAATATTTCAAACGTTTTGTATGCAAGACAAGCAAAGTCTGTTTGTTCATGGCTGCTGACATGCCATAGGAGAAGCCTGGATTTCCCTGCAGGGCATGCTCAGATGCCAGCAGTGAAGTACCTCTGTCCTGGGCTTTCAGTGCCCTGGTTTTATGGCATCCACTTGTTTTCTGCATATCCAGCTGCAGTGAAGGCAAGGAGGGCTTGGAGGGAAAGGGAATCAGCACAGTCACCCTGACAAAATCCCTCCTGAACATGTATCGATGATGCACAAAGCATTTGTAAAACTGGAAACTGTGCCTACTGCTATGAGAGGCTGCAGATTGGCACTAAAACATGCTGGCAGGGATAGCCCGGGCAAACACATACAGTGCCTGCTTCCTAGCTTTTCTCAATTTCATGACTAGTTTAAAGCATGCAATTTCTCACGCATCAGCATTGAGCTGAAGTAAAAGAATACACTCTCTCAGTCCCTCCTTCCAGCCCCCACTGGCCACAGTGTATGTTTTGCTTTACAAGCATACCCAATTTACATCTGTACCTTACAGTTTATTGGGTGTTAAGCCCACTCTCATGACTGGAGATTACCTAGTGCTAATAACAACTTTGCTCCTGCTTGACACCAGCTGCTAAGGAAGAGGAGGGAAAAAATCTCTTACAACTACTACGCTCTGTCAGCTTTTCGAACACCGATGAGCAGTGTTTTTGGCAAAACATGCATCAAATACATGCTCCTATCCTATTTTCTTACTAGAGCCATCAGAACATTGCTGTACTCTGCATTACTGGAGATCATTGCTGTTGTATAGATACCAGACAGCACCATTGCAGGCTGTCTGGGACGTTTCTGAGAGAAGCAAACTCCCAATTCCCCAAATTGAGAAAGAACAATAAATTGCTGTTTGCTGTCTCTGGATCCACCCAGAGACAGAAAGTTTTGAAGGCAGATCTTAAGGTTCTGCTTCAGCTAGCTAGAAAAGGAGAAAAGAGCTATACAAGGGTGCAAGGAATTTGAAAAACTCTTGGAAGACTCTGTTTTGTTTTTTTTTTTTTTTTGCTATGGCAGAGGTGGACTGAGGGGATGAGGAGGTGCAGGGCTGAAAGAAATGCTTCTTGAGGGAAGCTGGGCGTCTGGAGTCGATTTCCATGTGAATACAGCATGCCTGCGAGATGTTCTTGTTTAGAAACTGAGTCGGGGTAATTTTTTCCATGGAGTGGAGCATGAGGAGTTTGGCCTCAAGGGCTAACCCCGTACTCTCTTGCAACTGAAGTGCGCTAAAGACTTTTATGGTCTACATGTCATAGACAGGCATTTGTCAGAACTTGTGACCTGGCTAAATTGTCTGTGCTGGCACAGCCATTGTGCAATAACCCAAAGCAGGAGAAATCTGTCAAGTATTGCATAGAATAGAGACACATTCACAGTAACCTTAGACTGGGGGGCGTGAAGGGAGTCAGGATTTGGGAAAGTCTGAGACAGAACTTGGCCACTCTGCAGTGCCAAAGGCACACAAAAAAATCAGCCAACAACGTCGTGCACTTCACAAGGCAAAGATGTTACTAATACACAAAGACTTTCTCAGCTCTTTTGATGCCATGCGCTATCACAGAATGGTGGAGGCTGGCAGGGACCCAGGGACCTTGGGTATGGTTTCCAGGATTAGCTGCTCCATCACCTTCCCAGTGATCAAGGTGAGGCTGACCAGCCTATAATTCCCTGCGTCCTCCTTCTTGAATATACGAGTGACATTTGCTTTCCTCCAGTCTTTGGACACTTCTCCCAGCTGCCATGATCGATCAAAGAAACATTAAAGAAAATAAAGACGGCACTAAATCTTTAATACTGCTGGCTCAAATTCATCCTTTCAGATATACTTTTATGCTGAATAGTGAGGCATCATTGCTCTCTCTTGAAGATTTTAACACGTGCCCTAATTGTTAAAACACGACATGTCTAGTGACAAGTGCACAGAACTGAGAGAAAGGCAAGGTACAGTGATGGGCAGGTGGGAGAATCAAATCTGAGGCAGTCGAGTGCGCAATGATCAAGGAGGATGCTGAGACAAGTTAGCTGTGATGCCTAGTATTCCCCCACTGGTGCCTTGCATTTCCCCGTCACTGTCTTTATATCTGCTGCAAAATCTTTCAGACTGAGGCCAAGTGCTGTACAGTATCTTGAACGGGGATGGGGTGGAAGGGGGCTACTAGCACTACCGAAATACAAGGAGAAACAAGACAGAATAAAAACTCTGAAGAGAAGAACTAGTCAAGACAAAGGGAAATAAAAGTACCTCCCAAAAATGCGTCACACGTGATGGGTTTCAGAGGCAAAAATCGTATCTTTTCCCTGCTGCAGAGCCTTTTTTCATCTGTCATGTTACATTAGAAAACATGATGGTGCCCTTAACTCGCTGGAATTAAAAGTGCAGTGCAAAATGTTGGCAGCTCTTCTAACTGCAGTAGAGATTTAGATTTTCTTCACTAGTCTGAGGGGGAAGATGAAATGGATGGTGGAGTACCATATAGCTCTATGAACGCTGCAATTGCCCAGGTCTCTATCTCAGCATAGATGTCTGCCCAAACAAGGGAAGGGTTAATGGTTCTGGCCCAACCCGAGAGTGAAGGACACCAGGCATTTACACTCAGTTGTTAACTGGGAAAAGGGAAGGAATCTCTGGGGATGTTCTGGCCCTGGGACATCAGCCACTCCTTCTCCTGAAAGGAGCAGAGGGAGGTTTTGGGATCAGCTGGAGAATGCCCTGACAGGGAGATTCAAGAAGCACCACACTGCCATCAGGGAAGTTGCTTTAGGAAAGCCAGGGACCACAGTTCGGGTGCTCCAACTTCCCAGCGCAGCCAAACAGGCCAAAGGAGCTCATTATTCATGCTGCTTGCAGGCTTAGCTGGAGGTGGGCCAGCTGATGGGGCCATGAAAAGACCTTCATGGCAGATGGCCAGGGACCTTTCCCTATAGCTTCTGCGAGGGCCTCCTGAGGATAGCATTTACTTGCAGTTTACATCTCCCTGCACACTCTCCCACAAGGCCTGGGTGCAACTGAGCTGACATCTGCCATCCCACCAGGTGACTGAGGTCCCCCAAAGGCTGCCATCCGCCATCCCACCAGGTGACTGAGGTCCCTGTGCATGTGCAGGAGAAGGGGCCCTGGTCCAGGCAGCGTTCCTGTTCCCTACGGAAGGAGCAGACTGGTGCCTTTGCAGCCCCCGCTGTTTGAGATCAGGGTCTCCTGCTTGCAAGGCTAGCTTTTAAATCAAAGCCAGTTGATTGCAGGGAGGCAGGAAGACCGTTTCTGTCTTGATGACTGCAACAAAGGAAATCGTGAAGACTTTTCCAGCATGCGGAAAAACTCAGATATTCTGCAGGATAAATAGTCCAGCCTGACGTTATAGATACTTGCTCATTTAGCAAATACAATATATTGAATTCTTATTTTATTAATTACTCATTAACCGCTAGTGTAGCTACCTCCTGAATTCTGGGATGTCAGTGAAGAACCAGGTTACTGAATTTACCTTGGTGCTAACGTGCTTTCCCTGTAGTTTGCTGGTTTGAAAATTACTTATCATCAGAAAGGCAAGCAATGAATATTACAGGCTGCATTCTTAGAGACACGTTAATGTGGTCTACTGCACATGAGGAGCCCTTCCTCTTCACTAATGTTATTAACATAAATGGTAATTTTACATGGTCAGGTCTGAGGCTAAGGACTCAGTTTAATCCCCACATATGGTCTGTGCAGTGCTTATGAATCCCAGTGCACTGAAATATGAACATAATTCTCATCTGCGCTTGCCTCTAAAAGACCGGTTGTAACTTTTCTGCATGTATGCAAAAAAAGTCCCCGTTCATCTCTACATGATCCTCGTGTTAACACTAAGTCTTAGGGACAACATGCAAAAATCCAACCTTACATAATTGTATCAGGTGTAATGGTGAGTACATTCACTGTCTTGGTACATTTGTCCAAAAGACATTTAATCCTATACAAAACAAACATATAAAACATTAAATCCTATTTACTACAGGGCCAACTCTTCAAAAAGTCACCTCTATTTACTCACATACAATAACCTGCATATGAAACTCCTGCGTTCCTGGACACAGACAGATGACCATTCACATAAGTTAGACTTACGTCTCTAGCACTCCTGCTTGCGCTCACAGTAACAGTCACAGTGCACATGTATGAACACATATATATTTAAAAGCTGATTGCAGTCAGGATAAAAAATTGCGTTTGTGCGTTTGACTCCTTTACAAGGATTATCTGTGTTAATGTCCTGCACGTATGTTGCCAAATAGGCCATAATACACTGAAGAGGAAAAAAAAATGCAAACTCTAACTTCTGAGAGAGGTTAAATATTTTGCTCAAAAAGCCATTTCTCCATTTTACAATCATCAGTCTATAAAGTGAAATTTATTGCTGCCAGTCTGCTTCTTTTATCTACTTGTATTGCCATCTGATTGGTTTCCTTTACAGAAATTACAAGGTCATCCAAGCTGAGCAACTGTTGTGCTTGTGATTAACTCCCCACAATCAGCAGACACAAAACATGAAGATTTATGGTTAGATTTTTTTCAAGGTGGAGATTTATGAGCTAGCTCTTAATGGAGCTGCCCTAAATTTGTCAGCATTACCCAGCAAAAGAAAAAACCTAAACAAACCACCTTTGTTTTCTTCTTTTAAAGCCAGAATATAATATTTTGAATCAGCTACTTCCTTGCTTGTGTTTGTTTCACCTGTTTTTATTAATAGTTGTCATTCTTTTAGTCAAAAGGGTACCGTGTGGACTCCACGCAGCCTCTTGTTTACTGGAGAAACAAAAGACTATTTCTATTACCGACATATGTTATTTCATTACTGCCACAAGCTTGCATTATATCACCATGAATTATTTTGCCCGGCAGAGAAATGTGGCTTCCTCTGAGGTAAAAGCTGACAGTGGTTTGACAACTCAAAGCAACACTGCAATCAATCTGGGACAGAAAATGAAGGATACCACACCCCACTGAAACTGCAAAGGAAACTAAGGTAGACTAAATACATTTGTCGCAGCTGTGTTGACAGCCTGAGTTAGACCTCAAATGCAGACTGTGTCAGGGGGCTGAAGAGGGTGGGAAGCACGAAGGGGAAATTGTAACCCCATAATGTATTCTGTCTCGGCTTCTGCGGAGAAAGGATGGGAGAAACAGATGTTGCAATGACAGCACAGAGTGACTTGCACTGCTTCCATGAGAGCAGGCAACAGGAGCAGTGACAGACCCCAGGAATAACAAATATCTTCCTGGACTGGCGACATCTCTGATTGAAATGAACTTTTGACACGGAGAAAACACTTTCCATTTCATCAGGGGCCACACGGGGAGGCCTTGCCCTCAAGTGCTGCTTCCTGCTGCCTGTTGCCTGCCATTAAGAGCATTCCTCTCCTCAGCACAACGTTCCTCCTCCTTTACAGTAACATGAATACATTGTCTCTGCACATTTGGAGCCCCACTTTCCAACATGGAGAGACGCATCTGCCCAAGGACAGACTATACCCACTCTGCGAGGCTTTGCTTTCATACATAGCATAACATCTGCTGTCCCCAGTTGAGCGAAACTGGTGATGGCAGGGATTCATCCCATCCTGAGGTGCAGCTGCAGCAGAGGAGAGCTAACACTGCCAGGGCCCATCCAGATCATCGGTTAAGGACGCTGCTCATCCCACAAACGAGGGAGCATGTAGAGGTGATGTGTTTTGCAGTGACATTACCCACTGTCACCTCCCCTTTCCCTTGATTGCTCCATTGACCTTTTGCCATAGCAAATTACTCAGATGAAGCAAATTCATGCTGTTACTTGTTCAAACTCATATCAAAACAATAGTAATAGCATCATTCGTGATGTTAGACTTGTCTTTTTCTGTGATGAATGATGATGCTAGCTATGAAAATTCCTAATGTAAAGAGACAAGTCCAAACTGTGCCCAGAAATGAGGACCCTTGTCCTACTGAAACACAGAGTTAGAGGTCTAAAGAGATCCTGATATCTGGGGTGGTTTTTCGAAAGCACGCAAGCTTTGCTGCCAATGAGAGTTTGTCAGCTAGTGGAATTTTCCAAAGTTCATAGCCACATAGGTACATTTGGAGACCCCAGCATACCTTAAATATATATATATATATGTGTGCGTATATGTGGCATGTGTTTCATTCAGTGGCTTGCCTCAGGTCGGAAAGCCTGTGGAAGATGCAGCCTTCCCAGAGTGTTTTAACTACAAACCCACCTTTCCTTTCAGTGCAACAGAGCTTACCAGAACATCAATCACAGAAGAGGGCTGACAGGGGCCTTGAGAGCTCATCTCCCATCCGTAACCCCCCCCCCCCCCGAACCCAGATCAGTTCTGCTCAGATTGTTTATTCCTGGTGGTTGAGCCCAGATGTGTAATGATAACTCGGTTTCAGCTTGTCGCCCGTAGATAATCACCTGCTTTTGCTGCTTTCCTCCTGATGCTAAGGGCAATTTAGATAGTGGCCTTGAGGTTTCTCACAAACCTACAGCTTCCTCATGAAACTAAACTAAGAGGGGAAAAAAAAGCCATTTTCCCTAGGTACCATTGTGGCTAAAACCCAGGCTCAGCCCTTTGCAGCTTTTTTCGGTCGCCCTCATTCATGCATCTAGTGCTGTTGCATCGTCCCCTCTAATCCAGGATTTAGATGAGCTTGTTTACCACAATCCCATTTTCCATGTGATTTATCCCGAGCACCCGACAGGCGAAGAGGCAAGCTCCACACACACACACACGCGTGCGCGCTGCTGCTGGGGATGAGCTCTTGCTTTAGGCACTTGCTTTTCTCTCATTAGTGGAAGCTAACAATAAGTGTGAGAATTGCAGACGTCAGAGGTAATTAGGAAGAAATTATTTCACGTTACCCAACAAAATGAGGTCTGTGAATCAAGCCTAATCCTGCTGTCTGCCCATTCTTTTTATCCCTAAATGACTCGGAGATGGGGAGGGCACAAAACGCTCTCCACAGTGCTGGATGGGAGGTTCAGCCATATTTGATGGGGGCCATCTTGTTGCCATTCTCTGGCTGAATAAACCCTTCCCACAAAGGGACTGCAACGCTGTTTAAATAATTAACCTTTTCAAAAAGCTGAGTCTCCCCACAGCCTAATTTTTTAGTAAATAGAAATGATCACTTCGGACTATTCAGTCCCCTCAGGCCTCTGAAGGAACTGCTGTGCGTTTTAACCACTGTGCAATCCTTGCAGATCGACCCTTCCTCAGCACTGGTAATCTCTCTGTCACCTTCATGATGATGCCGAAGATGTAATCCTTTTCCCAAACTGTCCAATTTTTCTACTCTTCTTTCTGGTTCATGTTTCTCCTGCTGTTTACAAACATACTCTGTTGCTGTTGTTGTTGTACTCTCCCTCATACAGAGGGACACACGGACGACTAGCACCTGATGCGACCAAGTCCAAAAACCTCACAGCAGCCTCACGACATTTCAAAAATCAATGGCAATTTTTTATACTTGTGGGAATTTACCAAGTTCATTTCATCACAGGATTTCTGTTTCTAGGCAGTATTTTTCAGTACAGCTGAGGAAGATGTAGTATTGATCAGGGAATGTGTAGAGTAGATTACCTTTCTGATCGAGGTAGTAGGTGACCATCATCTGTCAAACCTGCCGTCCCATAACAAAGATTTATGACTTTTCATGCTACATTTCTCAGTCACAGACATCTCGGTACTATCTCCAAAGCATCAATGGGACTATAAACACATCTAGCAGGTGTGCATGTCCATATCTCAAGCGTACGTATTTAGAGCCATATGCACACAGACAGTGTCTCTGTGATCTATTTTCATACTTCCTATCCTTTGCCTCGTGATACTTGCAATATATTATTTATATTGCTTCAGATCAAGATTTGCCACTTGCTGGTGTAAGGACAGCACCCCGTAAGGTATTGTAGTGAATAAATCTAGGGCTATTCAAAAAACAATGCAAAGCACTACTGTATATCTGACAGAGGAGCATGCCATTGATTCACTGCTTTAAAGCCAGCAGAACTTACACAGTGACACACTCTCAGGATTCAGTCAGGCAATGTGGGATGTCTATCACTCAGTCACAAGCGAGGCAAGAGGTAGTGTGTGGACACTGCAAGAAGTTACTTTATTCTTTATTCGTTTCTAATTTAATTATTATCTATTTAATTATTTAGTTAATGTGCAGATGGCTGCTCCCCCACCTCATCTCTTTTTGCTTTCACACCGGGCATGGTCTTGGGTTAAATGTGACTCCTACAACTGAAAGCTTTTGGCAGCAGCACAGCACAAAATCTTATTGGGCTGCAAAATCTTATTGGGTTGCCTGTGGCACCTGCCAGTGGATGGGTAGCAGTCCCCTGACACGCACTGCTCGCCTGCGGATAGCCCTTATGGATCTCCCCTGCCTTGTGACCTGCAGCCAGCCTGCCCTCTGCCCCGACATAGGTAGGGGTGTGCTGATGAGACAGATGTGATGCTGACCAGTAATAATACTGTGAATATCAAGAAGTTCACCTAATATTGATTATTAGCAATGCGATGATAATAATACTGGATTACCACCTTTTTTGTATGATTACATCATCCTATTCCAGTACATGGGAAAATCCAGGATGGAAGCAATGCAGGGAAAGCAAAGAAGGACACTGCCATGCATTCTTGAATAGCAGTGGACCAAAATCTCAGCTTTAATACTCCTATATCTAATTGTTAATGAGCACTTTTCACTAGAGTTGGGGGGTTAAGAGACTCAAAAAAGACTCGAGTGCTTTAGAAAGCCGCTCTCACAGGATGCGTAGCAGATCAGCCACAGTCTTAAGACGCATATTGTCTCAAGGTACAGGAGAGACTTTGCAGAGCACAAGTCTTATGGGGAGCGGCTGAGGGAGCTGGGGTTGTTCAGCCTGGAGAAGAGGAGGCTGAGGGGAGACCTTATCGCTCTCTACAACTACCTGAAAGGAGGCTGTAGCGAGGTGGGGGTCGGCCTCTTCTCCCAAGTAACAAGCGATAGGACGAGAGGAAATGGCCTCAAGCTGCGCCAGGGGAGGTTTAGGTTGGATATTAGGAAAATCTTCTTCACTGAAAGGGTGGTCAGGCACTGGAACAGGCTGCCCAGGGAAGAGGTTGAGTCTCCATCCCTGGAGGTATTTAAAAGAAGGGCAGATGTGGTGCTTGAGGACATGGTATAGTGATGGACTTGGCAGTGCTAGGTTAACGGTTGGACTCGATGACCTTAAGGGTCTTTTCCAACCTAAACGATTCTATGATTCTATCCAGAGCCTGCCTTACTCCTTGCTTCACAGTCACAGCCCAGATACGCCCCACTCCTCTCACCCTGATAGCCACTGAAAGCTAAATCAAGGCTCTCCTGTCCCCGACTCTAACCTGAAGAACCAGGAGACCAGTGCTTCCCAGCAGGTCCAACATGGCCAGAGACAGGCAGAAGGCAGAAGTCTGTCTTTTCCCTCTGCCTGTTAATTTTCAGAGTCCTGTTTTGACTCCTGTTTTTTCCTTTCTGTCTTACGGTCACTCATACGCATTTCTTGAGCAGCTGTGAAGCTGTGCAGGCACCAGAGGGATAAAATGGAGGAGGAGTTTGGGAGAAGCTGAGCAGGCAGGAAAAAAAAAAAAAAAAAAAAGAAAACCATACCCACTTAAAGATTTACTTAGTGCAGAAGGTCTGCATTTCAGAGTAGAAGTTAATGGAGTTGTAAGGGTTTTTAGCAGCCAAGAACATGGACTCCAGCATCCATTTCCTATCCCCAAGTCACATGTGGTTATGAGCTAGAAGTTCTGCATCTTAATTCATTATTTTTGCTCCTTGCTTCATAGTAGGTATCACACTTTGGAGTAGTCCATTCTGGTTTGGTTAGAGGAGGAGGTCTTCTAATTAGTTGCTGTGTAAAGACTGCCCAGAAATAGTTTATAGTGCAGTGGCCTATTCATGTGGCTGGAATTCATGTGATGTCGGATCTCCTCCTTTGCTAGGACATATTTTGCCATCTTGGGCAAAAAGCTCCATTTTTACTTGGATCTGTGTGTGCTGAGCCATGATACAGGATACACACCAGCGAAGCACTACATTCACATGAAGTGTTTCTATGATAGGCACACAGTTGTTAATTTGTCTCATGTCTGAGCTAATATTCAGGTGTGTAGTGGGCCAGACCCTGCTGTAAGATACAGTCTCTGCAGCCACACCCTTACAACTGGCCTGGTGTAAGTCAAGGCGCTATTCTCCCAGCACGGGAAACAGGCAACATGGTGAAGTCTGCTCTGGAGTCTCTCTACCGGTTGGCGGATGCAATAATAAAGTCATAACAATTTTCTGGAACTAACTGGAGGTTCAGAGGTTCCAAGCTACATTTAAACAGGATCGAAACAAATAGTTATGAGCCGAATAGATTCCTGGTGCAACTCTAAGGCTGGAGGAACTACACCTGGGATGATTTTGGTGCCACACTATGTCGATGGTCAGTCTCTCAATATGCCTGGCTATAAGCATCTTTAGAAATGACATTCTCTTTATAGTACTAAATTCTGATCTGCCAAATGTGGCAGCCAATGAGCTCTTCCAAACTAAATACTGTGAGGATTATACGTAAATACAGAAGTATCCTAATCAGTCTCTTGGCGAAAATTAATTGATCCATTACAGACAATAACTATTTGCTGAAGTTTTTATTCTGCATTTTTTACTTCTGTAAGTAGCACATGTGATTTCATTGGCTGGCTATTTTAAACCATAGGGGACCATTGGTGGAATAGTACAAATCCCTCTGAAATCCAAAATTGCCAGCTGCAATTATAGTCTGCATCTAGCATCTTCTCTAAGGACTATAAATGCTTCACTACTTTAATTTTGCTTGGCATTTGCATCACTGTGTGACAATTACTGAGCAATGGCAAAGGATAGATTCAGTAATGAAGCCTGGACAGTAAAGAAATACTGTCCAAATTGAAATATTTTCTCTGTTTCAATCTAATATTCATCAGTCTGTGCACATGGATACATCACATTTAGATACAAAGCACTGTTAAGACAGGTACCTTCCTTTTTGCTGCTAAAATGTCTGTGGCTTTTTGCATATTAGAGATGAGGAAAGTTGTTTTCTCCTCATATTTCTTAATTGTTTTTAACTACTCAAAAGGATGAGATTCTAAGTTGTAAATACTAGTAATTAAAAGGTCAGACTGGCAACTATATCATTCCAGATAAGGCTTGTGAAATTCTACCAATTTCAGTGATGTTACACTGGTATAAAACGGGAACAAAACAGCAGTGGCTCAGCTATTTTTTGAGCTCATATATACACAGTTCTAATTATTTAAACTATTTGTGATTGCCCCTAAGTCCTAGCTATACTAGAAGACAAGATCAAGCATTATACCTCAGACTGAATGAGCAGAGCTGCAAGTGGGGAAACAAACAATGACATTGTGAGAATATGGGGCTTACACAGGAAGGCTTCTGGGTATTGCCAAAATTAGTTTCCCTTGTTAAAAAGAGATATGCTGAAGAAACATTCCTTAATGGGGAAAAAGCAGACTTTGGAGAGGTGAGATTTAAAATATGTAAAATAAAAAACACCTGGGGCACAGTGAGCTGTGCAGAGTCGATGTTTGCAAATGACACTATCTACCTTCATCAGACAGAGCTGCAAAAC